>NC_137865.1:47526349-47826349 GCF_963924005.1 Protomyctophum bolini
TGCGTGTGTGTGTGTGTGTGTGCGTGCGTGCGTGCGTGCGTGCGTGCATGCGTTTGCATTTGTACATTAATGAGCAAAGGCATAACATCTCGCACAAACTCTGACACGTTAAATTAGGCTTTAATGTAGCCCTCAGTGGCAGATATGCCTGTAGTTCTATGCAAACTCCACCAGGGGGCACTTGCACTTTAACAGTGCCATTTCTTTTTTTGGGGTGGGGGGGTCAAGGGTCACTGGAAAACGTCTTGCTAGAAGCAACCTGTGTTTGTTGGGATTCTTTGAAGAGATCTTGATGATGGTAAAACTGCAATACTTGTGCATTGCATATTTTCAGATCACATTCTTGATGAAGTAGGCTATATTAGTCTTTCGTGGGGTTAAATCAAGGTAATTAAGAATACATGTTGATGGTTGCAGATTGTAAACAAGAGGTCCGTGGAAGCTGTGAACTAGTAGTTATTTAATTAAGAATACATGTTGATGGTTGCAGTTTGTAAACAAGAGGTCCATGGAAGCTGTGAACTAGTAGTTATTTAATTAAGAATACATGTTGATGGTTGCAGTTTGTAAACAAGAGGTCCATGGAAGCTGTGAACTAGTAGTTATTTAATTAAGAATACATGTTGATGGTTGCAGTTTGTAAACAAGAGGTCCATGGAAGCTGTGAACTAGTAGTTATTTAATTAAGAATACATGTTGATGGTTGCAGATTGTAAACAAGAGGTCCATGGAAGCTGTGAACTAGTAGTTATTTAATTAAGAATACATGTTGATGGTTGCAGATTGTAAACAAGAGGTCCATGGAAGCTGTGAACTAGTAGTTATTTAATTAAGAATACATGTTGATGGTTGCAGTTTGTAAACAAGAGGTCCATGGAAGCTGTGAACTAGTAGTTATTTAATTAAGAATACATGTTGATGGTTGCAGATTGTAAACAAGAGGTCCATGGAAGCTGTGAACTAGTAGTTATTTAATTAAGAATACATGTTGATGGTTGCAGATTGTAAACAAGAGGTCCATGGAAGCTGTGAACTAGTAGTTCTTTCAACTTGGATTGAGTTCCTCTGTCCTCTTCATGAACTGCAAGTACTGTAAGTCTTTGGCTTTATATTTCTACATCTTTTATTAGGGATGCACGATTAATCTGTAGCATAATCGGATTAGGCCATATCGGTATCAGAATGGTCTCAAAATAATACAGATTATTGAATCTTCAAAAAAAAAAATGTAAAAAGTTAATCTACATTTAATTTCTGTACTCGTCTTGTGAAAAAACTAAAGATACTTGGAAATGAGTATATGCAAATTTTTATTGATTTATTAAATACTTTATTAAATAAAATATGAACAGGCTTTGGGCCAATAAGCCCCTACAGGGCCTATAGGCTTGTTCCCATTGTGGTCCTCTGTATAATATCGGAATCGGCAGATATGACCCTGCAAATAATCGGACATCGGATATCGGTCATTTCATAATCGTGCACCCCTAATTTATAAGTAAATTGCGAGGTTGTTCTCACTGTAGCGGTTTTGCTGATGATGTTGCTGAGGTTGTTTCTCAGTGGAAAGGGTCAGCTCAGCGGTATAGAGTGGCTGGATGGTAAACCGCAAGGTTTACAGTTCGATGCCCTGTGGGCTCCCCCAGAGTTAGTGTCCAAGTGTCCTTGAGCAAGACTCTGAACCCCTAATTGCTCCTGATGTGCTTTTTGGTGCCTTGGGTGGGAGCGGTGGTCACCTCGCCACCTGAGCGGTGGTCACCTCGCCACCTGAGCGGTGGTCACCTCGCCACCGGAGCGGTGGTCACCTCGCCACCGGAGGGGTGGTCACCTCACCACCGGAGGGGTGGTCACCTCACCACCGGAGCAGTGGTCACCTCACCTCCGGAGGGGTGGTCACCTCACCACCTCTATAGGGGATATAGCTGGCTCCCTGCGGTCATCTCAAATGAACAGCAGCGGGTGCTGAAAGTGTTAATGTCACATAGCAGGCCTACTATAGTTAATGAAATGTTGCGATCCATTTTGCACAGCTTTTCATCCCTGGGCCAGCAATCTGAACCTGAAGTGGAGAGGAGCTGCATTTCTTGGTGGTTATTGTGTCGCGTTGTCATTGTTGCCTCACTTCAAAGCCTCCTCTGAATTCCCCTCTAATATGTGACAATATTAACCCATTCTGACCTGAGATCAGATTCATACGAGGTTTCCACTGGACACACACTGGTCTGATTAACCCATTCTGACTTGAGATCAGATTCTAAAAATGTCAGTCGTTCTTCGATTTTTCAAAAATAGCAGACCTACAAGCTCGTAGCGCGCCACTCGGTGGCGCGCTATGAGCTTGTAGATCTGCTGTTTTTCAATATAGCTAAAGCATAACATGATGCTAACACCAAAATGTGTTCCCGTTCAGAATGGGTTAAAATACCATCCCTGACTGCCTGTGAAATGGAGCTAGTGATCTGTGAGCTGGAAAGAGCATGGTCCGTGTTATTGAAATAAATCTGAGGCCTTGTAATAGGATTAGAAATGAACACATTTATAATTTGGCTTATAGTAGCAGTCAGAATAATATCGTTTGCTGTCGAGCTGAATCCTTGTACTTTCAAAACCGTTACTTTCCAGGAAATGGGGGGGAAAAAGAAACCTCTCCTCTCCATTCTTTGGAAGATTAATATGCTGAGGGAACATTTGTATGTCTGTGGTCGGAGAGCAGTCGTATCAAACGATTGCAAAGGTTAAGTGATAACCTCTAGTGATAATGGACTTTTTCTCCATTTTTATTTGCCTCGGTGTATAAATGGGAGTCTTTTAAAGAAATCCATTCCATATTGCAGTTGGCTGCAGGCTTAGGGCCGATTCATATACTCCTATTTTACCACTGTTTCGGCGCTGTAGTGCCGAAATGATTTCGGCTCGTCAGATGTTTTCAGTAGCACCGAAGAGAAGACTTTAGGACGGTACCCTACTACCCGCCCTAGTAAAATATACTGGTTCTGTTCAGAATTTATTTATTATATATTGAAAAATAGCAGATCTACAAGCTCATAGCTTGTAGGTCTGCTATTTTTGAAAAATCGTAAAAATGCGTCACAAATCTTTGAATATATATTCTTTCAGAGCAAACATTTTTTTATTTTATTTCGACGTACATTTTGATGCAGACTTTTACCTGTAGCGTAGCATTTCTATATTGCAGTATGGATACTTTTACTTAAGTAAGACATGGGAGTACTTTTTCCCCCGCCTCTCTTTCGACACCCGCCCGCAGGGTCAAGCTAAATGTTTATACTCCCCGACTACATTCAGATATCTGTTATTCTGTTTGCTTCCTGGGCTGCGTTTGGCTTTTTGGATACGATGTGGGGGAATTTAAAAAGGTAATAATATTTGCCGGTATGCCGATATCTCCCAGAGCTGGAGGCTGTGGAACCTCATCTCAGGTAAAAAAAAGAGCATGGAGTGAGGTTCCAAATGGAGTTAGAGTAGAGATCGCTATTGTCAATCAGTTTAGAAGAAATGATTGTTGGAGGTCCCAGTTGATTAACTTTAACGTGCAGCACTCAACAGTAAACAAGAAACCAACACACAGTATACGTGTATACAGGGTGTCTCGTCGTCTGCACACTTATAAAGTGACATTTTAATGACTTTTATTAAGGACTTTTTTAATACCACTTAAATATAAAAGATAATTCTAATTCTAATAAATATTCGGTTCGGTCTCTATCCTTTATAGCTCTATGGTCAAAAGCTCCTCACAGTTTACAGGTGGGCATGCATTTATATTTAGAGGCTTTTAACACACGCTTTTCATTTTTTGTTCTGTCTCGAGGCCGGCGGGCCCATAAGGTCCGTGGCCCATATAAGGTCATCAGCCCACGGGGGGTACTTGACCCCTGTGACCCCTTGACCCCTGTGACCCCCCCCCCCTTTCCCCCCCTCCTACGTCCCCGTTAGCGGGAGTTTAAGGGAGTTGTCATCTGTCTTCTCTGTTGCAGTCATTTCCCGTGCTCGGGTATCTCTAATGAATGTCACTTATTCACGGTGTCGTTCACGTTCACGTGTCGATTCCGCTGAGGTTTATTTGGTCATTATGGTCCATGGTGTGTGCGTGTGCGTGTGTGTGCGTGTGTGTGCGTGTGCGTGTGTGTGCGTGTGCGTGCGTGCGTGCGTGCGCGTCCGTGCGCGTCCGTGCGCGTGTGTGTGCGTGTGTGTGCGTGTGTGTGCGTGTGTGTGCGTGTGAGTGCGTGCGCGTCCGTGCGCGTGTGCGTGCGTGCGTTCATCCATCTGCCCACCACTTTGTCCCCCATAAAACACATCTGAAAATATTCTGTCTGCATTTTCATGGAATAATATTCTGGCTGCATTGCCATGGAATGATATTCTGTGCTATACTGTACTGTAACTATACTGTACTCACGATGCTCAATCCACCCCTATACCCCCAAAATAGCACGTTTAGTCTTGTTTTTGTTTATGCATTCATATTATTTATATTTGTATTTTGTGTAAGTAAACATATTTGCGTGAGTGACAAGGGAAGGAAAAGATTATATGAGACACTATTTCAGTTTTTTTTCTCTCCAGTTCAAGTCAGATCAGCAGAAACCCTCTTTAGAATCGTTCTGTTACGTGTTAAGGCTCATACATACTCCAGTTTTTGGTGATAGGTTATCACCGTTTTAGGTGATAGCCTAAAATCACCTAAAACGGTGATAAGAGTTGAGGCCATCATACTCGCGGTGATGTCCTTAAGGATTGATCCCGCCTCCCTGTGGTTTACCCAACTTCTAGACCAATCAGTGAACGGGGTGATAAAGACTTGTCTGATAGTAAAAACAGAGAGATGGGTCTGTGTCCGCGGTGATAGCTGATCATCACCGCGACTGATGTAATGGTGTAGTTTTCCAACCCTTTAAAAACTACGATAAGCTATCAGTATTTCTGAGCCTTCAGAAGGTGCAATTGTCATGTATTTCCTCTCTAATACAAGGAGGAAACGTCCCAGGGTGAATTCATTGTCATAACATATACTGTATGGTATCATGGCCGGAAATATTGTCCGGTGATAACTGATAAGGCCTGTGATCAAAATGAGAATATAATCCATTTTTAATTTGTTTGGTGTAAGTAACACGAGCCCTGCAGGGTGAAAGAACACGCTGATGAATGGGTTCTATTATGAGCAAAACTCTAAATTCAATATGAAAATTAATGGAAGAATGTGGTTCAATTTAACACATGTAGGCCTGACGTCGAAATTAAAAATAAGTCTTCTGAAAGAATATATATTCAAAGATTTGTGCCGCATTTTCACGATAAAAAAAAACAAACAGCAGACCTACAAGCTCGTAGCGCACCACTCGGTGGCGTGCTACAGTATGAGCTTGTAGATCTGCTATTTTTCAATAGCTGAAGTATAACATAATGCTTAGTTAAAACACCAAAAGGGGTTCCCGCTCAAAATGGGTTTACACATGCATGATAAGATATCGATTTTTATGATCTTTGTCGCTTTGGTGCACAGCGTTAATTAATATTAAACTTGTACTTACACTAATGCAAAACATTGTTTTCATCATTAAAATGGCCAGTCTACAAGCTCACAACGTGTCAATGTAGATTGGCTATAGTTGAACTATTCAAAAATGTTTTTCAAAATAGTAATAAAGGCAAAGAAGTTTAGATATAAGGGCTTTAGCGGTGACGAAAATGGAGCCCTAAGGGCTGTATCTTTATGTCAAACTCAAGGCCCGGCGGCCAAATCAGGCCTGTGAATTAATTATCTTTGGCCCGCGGGATGATATTAAATTAGTAAGGCCCTCTGGTATATTGCACGGACCACTATAATACTACAAGTCCCACAATGCACTGCACGTATCGAGGGCACCGCAAGCGCAAGCATGCATCTTCTCTTCACTATTGATCAGTGAAAGTATATCGCCTGTGGTCAAGTTTTTAGCTACCCCTCTCATACCCCTCTCCTGCCCCTCTCCTACCCCTCTCATACCCCTCTCGTACCCCTCTCCCCAAAACTGGCTAAAAGAAACGTGGACTCTGAAAACAGGGGTTTTCAAGTCAGGTAGTAGGCAGAGGGGGAACCTCTGTCTTCTGTGTGGCTGTAATGAAAGAAGACTATATGATAAGAAATGAATGCAACTGATTTGATTTACTTTAACACAGTCCGGCCCTCGACTTGTACCAATTGTTTTATTTTGGCCCACTGTGTATTTGAGTTTGACATCCCTAACCCTTATCCCTAGACTAATTTGCCATGTTTTACTATTTAAAAAAACCCCTTTAAAATAGTTCAAATAACCGATCTACAGGCTCACAATGTCTCGATGTATAGATCGGCTATAGTTGAACTATTTTAAAATGTTTTTCAAAATAGTATAAAACATGGCAAATACGTTTAGGGATGAGGCTGGCCCAAGATGGAGCCCCTTGTATCTCTGAGTAATGACTCGTATCATAACGTTGAGAGAGGAAATGACAAAACGATCGAGGATGTGACTCGACTGCCAAAGCAATTGTTCGCTCAGTCGATGACGATGACTCAGTCTGTCTCTCTGCTTCCTTTTCTCTGTCTCTGTCTCTGTCTCTCTCGCACACGCATGCACGCATGCACACATGTGCGCAGTTTTTTTTCTTTTGTTCAGCTTGCATGGATAATTTGTGAATGGCTCTTTCAGCACTGTGCACTTAAAGGTGTAGTTTTTAGACCATATCCGTGGCTATCATAATGGGCAATATCATATCAAATACTGTACCTTTTGAACATTTCAGTTTACATAAAGACTATAGCAAACCAAACTCTTGTTTAATAGTTAGTTGTCATTGTCGTTGGCATCTTTGTTGCATAATTAGCCTACGTTTCTTGCATTTAACATCCTTCAATATATCATATATGCTACACAGGATGTAAACAAATCAAGCAATGCACCATTTTTTAAATAGTCCTGTCCTTTTATAATGAAATAAACGCTCTGGGGCAGAGTGGCCGGATGGTAAGAGCAAGAAGGTTCCCAGTATGATCCCTGTGGGATCCCCCAGAGTTAAGAGGTTCCCAGTACGATCCCTGTGGGATCCCCCAGAGTTAGAGGTTCCCAGTACGATCCCTGTGGGATCCCCCAGAGTTAGAGGTTCCCAGTACGATCCCTGTGGGATCCCCCAGAGTTAGTGTCCAAGACAGTGTCCTTGAGCAAGACTCTGATAAACCTCTAATGTCTTCCGAGGTGCAGGTTGGTTCCTTGACATTAACCCGTTCTGTGCCGGAACCCCTTTTGGTGTTTTAAGCATTATTTTATGCTTTAGCTATATACTCGGTGCCGCGCTATGAGCTTGTACATCTGCTATTTTTTGGAAAACGTGAAAATGTGGCGCAAATATTTGAATATAATATATTCTTTCAGAGCGAAATTTTTAACTCAAATATTTGCTTCTGGAAGGTCCCTGGAACAACACATTTTCAAAAGGGGGTCAATTACATATTATATATTTGGGGGTGCTTGACATGAAATATTGAGCATCACTGACACAGACACATAGCTATTCCAGAAAACTGTCATGATTTAGAAGAATTTGTTTTAAATTTCGACGTCAGGCCTAAAATATGGTTTAAATAAAAAGCTCTATAAACAGCAGGTGGCAGTACTGTGCGGTTCTCCCTCATTCTCCTACACGTTTGCTGCATAATTTGTCGCTTTATACGCACCTGCATCTCAGTAAGTCGCGTACGTGCGGAACTCTTCTCTTCAACACGATTAATTGAGCCTATAATATTGCCATATAGGCTTCCTTAGGTTTTAAATCCTCTTAGATGACCTTGTATCGAACTGTACTTTTGCAAACTGTTGCTGCTAATACAGTATTAAATCAATACATACGTACACAAGATGTGACAATAAAGAAACCTTTGAACCTTCTTGAGAGAGGAAGAGGGAGAATGAAGATGATTAACCCATTTTGGGCGGGAACGCATTTTGGTGTTGGCATCATGTTATGCTTTAGCTATTGAAAAATAGCAGATCTACAAGCTCATAGCGCGCCACCGAGTGGCGCGCTATGAGCTTGTAGGTCTGCTATTTTAGAAAAATCGAAGAGCGACTGACATAGAAGACATTTTTAGAATCTGATCTCAGGTCAGAATGGAAAACTGTCAGGATGTAGAAGACATTTTTAGAATCTGATCTCGGGTCAGAATGGGTTAAGTTGACGTGATAAATGGGGGGCAGTAATTCTATAGAATGCCTCACAGTGAACTGTCCTTGACAATAACGTGGCTCTTTGTGTGCTTACGATCCACGTGCAGATCACAGATTGGTTTTTAAACGTCACATCCGCCATATTTCTCAGATCAGTGGATTTGACAGCATGCATCTCCATCGGATGCACAACAACAGTTCTCAGATCAGTATAGATCATCTCACACAGTTTGCCCCCTATAGCAATCCTATCAATCCACAGATGGCACACATGCAATGACCATGCAGTGCATTAAGGGAATTGATGAGGTCACTGCTTGCTTGTAAACCAATAATGGAACCTTCTCTATACACGCACCGTTGGTTTCAGTTCTTTAGACACTAACGGGACATTATCGTCTGTAAACAGCTGTGCTGCGCTCCGTTTAACCCCTTCAGGCCTGCTTAGTATTGTCTCGTGTCTTTTCTTTTTGACAATTGGAAGGTCACTCAACCAGTGGATTCCATACCGGTGGTCATTCCTGAGGTTATATACCGACGTGTGTGTGTTTATGATGGCGTTCTCATATAACGCTCCACTTACTGTCTGTCCTCCCCTGGCTGAACGTAGGGTAGAGTGATCATTGTGTGTGTGTGTGTGTGTGTGTGTGTGTGTGTGTGTGTGTGTGTGTGTGTGTGTGTGTGTGTGTGTGTGTGTGTGTGTGTGTCTGTGTGAGTGTCTGTGTCTGTGTCTGTGTCTGGACTGCAATAGGGCTGCAAATAATCGATTAACTTCTTGGAAATGTTTCCATTGATCACTCTGCCAGTCTGTCCGTCCATCTGTGAACAGCTAATCTTGTGCACCACTGGACCGAGACGCCCAAGGAAGAACTTCCACCCCAAATGTTTTAAAATCTGCCTGTTATGTACTACTAAATACTCCTACAGGTTTTGTACATCCCTCACAACCCCAACACAGCAATGCGTGTCCCTGAGAGTCTGCCTGCAGTGCTATTAACTTTTCGATTAAAAAAAAGAAAAAAAAGTATTTTTTCTCCTCTCGTTAAAAGCTGGAATTTGCTCTCAGTCAAATCTGGTCACATATATTACACGTATAAACACACCTGACTCTGTTCTGTGTGTGTCTGTCTGTGTGTGTGTGTGAGCGTGCGTTCATGTGTAATTTGTTCATCCTCTGTGTTGCAGGACATCCTGGGTCTCGGTCAGACGCAGTCCTACAGGTCTAAGAGATCCCTGCTGCTGGTTCCACCTATCACAGAGAAGCAGTCCTACAGGTCTAGGAGATCCCCGCTGGCTCCACCTATCACAGAGAAGCAGAGAGCCAAGTTTCCCAGGATCGTTGGCAGGGTGAGGAACACATGAGCTTATCATTAACTTCTAAGTTACACCAATTCTTACCCCATTTAGACCTGGGAACGATTCTATACAAATGTCTTCTAAAATCCTGACAGTTTTCTGAAAAATCCCATGTTTCCTATGTCAGTGGTTCTCAAACATTTTCATGTCAAGGATCCCCAGAATTATATGTATAATTGGCCGCCGACCCCCGTAGTTCCAGGGACCCCCTTCCACCCAGAAGCAAAGATTTGAGTTAAAAAAACGTTTGCTCTGAAAGAATATATATATTCAAAGATTTTCACGATTTTTCAAAAATAGAAGACCTATACAAGCTCTTAGCGCTATGAGCTTGTAGATCTGCTGTTTTTCAATAGCTAAAGCATAACATATACTGCTTAAAATACCAGAAGGGGTTCCCGCCCCAGAGAGCTCAGTGCAGTCTGGAGGAGGGCTCGTAAACCTGGACTTCCAGGCTGTTCTTCAGCCTCTGTCCCTCAGACGGGATGAAGTGTCTCATTAACCCATTCTGAACGGGAACCCCTTTTGGTGTTGGCACTATGTTATGCTTTAGCTATTGAAAAAATAGCAGACCTACAAGCTCATAGCGCGCCACCGAGTGGCGCGCTACGAGCTTGTAGGTCTGCTATTTTTGAAAAATCGAAGAACGACTGACATTTTTTTAGAATCTGATCTCAGGTCAGAATGGGTTAATCAGACCAGTGTGTGTCCTAGTGGAAACCTCGTATGAATCTGATCTCAGGTCAGAATGTGTTTAAAGGCAGAGAGCTCAGTGCAGTCTGGCGGAGGAGGGCTCGTAAACCTGGACTTCCAGGCTGTTCTTCAGCCTCTGTCCCTCAGACGGAATGAAGTGTCTCATTAATCAGACCAGTTGTGTGTCCAGTGGAAACCTCGTATGAATCTGATCTCTTGGGTTAAAAGAATGGGTGAGAATGGGTTAAAAGGTGACCTCCTTGCAGCCCTGCGTGTGATGACGAGGCCGCGGGAGACGAGAGAGGGAACATTTTGACATGCTTGACAGACACACAGTTGATGGGAGTCGGCAGGGGAGAGCAGGACGAGAGAGAGAGAGAGAGGGGAGAGAGAGAGAGAGAGAGAGAGAGAGAGAGAGAGAGGGGAGAGAGAGAGAGAGAGGGGAGAGAGAGAGAGAAAGAGAGAGAGGGGAGAGAGAGAGAGAGAGAGAGGGGAGAGCAGGACGGGTGATTGACACCTTGTGTGACATGAGAGAGCAAAGTTCAAGCACGTGTGCATGAACTCACTTTGGCATTGGTGTGTGTGTGTGTGTGTGTGTGTGTGTGTGTGTGTGTGCGTGACATACTGAGCAGAGAGACAGTATTTAATGTTGTGTGTGCATTGATAGAAACGTGCATATTACAGTGGCATTAATTAAAATCTATCAAGACCACAAATATTGTTGCTATTGTGCACGTGAGAGAGCAAAGTCCAAGCATGTGTGCATGAACTCACTTTGGCATTGTGTGTGTGTGTGTGTGTGTGTGTGTGTGTGTGTGTGTGTGTGTGTGTGTGTGTGTGTGTGTGTGTGTGTGTGTGTGTGTGTGTGTGTGTGTGTGTGTGTGTGTGTGTGTGTGTGTGTGTGTGTGTGTGTGTGTGTGTGTGTGTGTGTGTGTGTGTGTGTGTGTGCGCGCGCGCGCGCGTGCGTGACATACAGAGCAGAGAGACAGTATTTAACGTTGTGTGTGCATTGATAGAAACGTGCATATTACAGTGGCATTTTTCGATTACACAGTTCTCTTTATTGAATTTAATTAACATCTATCAAGACAACAAATATTGTTGCTATTGTGTACGTGAGAGAGCAAAGTCCAAGCATGTGTGCATGAACTCACTTTGGCATTGGTGTGTGTGTGTGCGTGACATACAGAGCAGAGAGACAGTATTTAACGTTGTGTGTGCATTGATAGAAACGTGCATATTACAGTGCAGGCATTGTTCGATTACACAGTTATCTTTATTGAATTTAATTAAAATCTATCAAGACAACAAATATTGTTGCTATATCTGTTGTTGAGACACAGAAGAAGAAGAAAGTCCTTTATCCATTTTGTTAATGTTTATATGGACGGACAGCAAAGTGATCCCAATGCTGTTTTTTTGGTTTGGTACAAATAGTATAGGATTTTTGCTATTTATTATAAAATGTCAACAGACAAGTGACTGACAGACAGCCAGACGGGCACAGCGGGTACCTGTCAGTGTCAACAGACACGTGACATACAGCCAGACGGGCACAGCGGGTACCTGTCAGTGTCAACAGACACGTGACAGACAGCCAGACGGGCACAGCAGGTACCTGTCAGTGTCAACAGACACGTGACAGACAGCCCAACGGGCACAGCGGGTATACCTGTACAGGGACGGTAAAGTTTCAGTACCAGCCTGATGCGCAGGCTTCTAATAACATATCTATGTTGTTCATCTTCTGACGCACTCTCTCTCTCTCTCTCTCTCTCTCTCTCTCTGTCTATCTCTCTCTCTCCATACCTCCCACTCTCTCTGTACCCACTTGAACCCTAACAAACATCCCCATTCTGGGCCCAACATTGGCTGGATGTGCACAGAGCTCACTCTCAGCGCGTACAGGGCCTATCCCGGTCAACTCCTTATCAGTTCACCATGAAGTGTAGATGGTTTACAGTAAGTGGTTACAGCTTTTTACAGCCCCTTGTCGGGCTTTTCTTCTCTCTGGATGCTCGGAAATTGGGCCATAATTATTCATTTTATTTGCTCCATATCCCACCAGTGCCTTGTAAACCACAGTGGAGGGGTTAACCCATTCTGACCTGAGATCAGATTCTAAAAAATGTCTTCTATACATCCTGACGGTTTTCATTCTGACCTGAGATCAGATTCTAAAAATGTCTTCTATGTCAAGTTGCTCTTCGATTTTTCAAAAAATAGCAGACCTACAAGCGAGTGGCGCGCTATGAGCTTGTAGATCTGCCATTTTTCAATAGCTAAAGCATAGCGTAATGCTAACACCAGAATGGGTTCCCGCCTAAAATGGGTTAAGTACAGTGCAATGGTACCATCTGTCGTTGGAGCCCATAAGCATGGAAGTCAAATCGAATGAGCACATTTATAAACACCTTTTATTATGCAAATACCATGGAATAATTATGTGATGCGGCATGAGAACCATATACAGTAGGCTGTTTTCTACATAACTACACATTAAATGAGAACAAGAGGTTGTGCATCAGCGATGGTTTTCTAAACCCAAATCCAGTATACATAAAAAAAATAGGAATTAAATAAAAATCCAAAAAAGGTAGCACATATAAAAATTAACGTAATGGCGGACAAAGTACTCAGATTTCCATTTCTTTATTGGCACACACCAAATGGTGTGTGCCAATACATAAATGGAAATTGGAAAATGGAAACAGAAATTGCACATTTATACAGTGCTGGGGCAGCACTGTATAAAACCTCTTAATATTTCATAATTACAGGTCAGTCACTTACTGTATAATAAAGGCAGGGAGGCAGAGAGTGCACTTTAGTGCATTGCGAGCGCTAGTTGAGTGAGTGAGTGAGTGAGTGGTTCAGTGAGTGGTGCAACTCCGTGTGGGGGTCCCCGGAGGGTCCCCGGACGCAAGTTCCAGACGCACAGGACCACGACCAGGGTGCCGGCCCGGTTGATTGTGGTGTATTCTCCATCTTAACCAATATTATTGAGAGTGATGTTGTTGGTTCTGGCAGGTTGAGTCCACAAGGTCTGCAATTATTGCAAATATTGGCACATTTGCTGTTTGAACAGCCATGTTTTCGCAGGTTTCTGCTCTCTCATAGTTAGTTAGTTTGCTGTGAATGAACACTCTGGACTTTACAGTGAAAGTATAGCTACTGTATAGGTTCTGTCAGTCAGAATTGAAGTTCAGGCGGTTCACATAACATAAATAATGCAACAGAAGTGCTGCATAACTGCGGAATGATAACAAGGAGAGGTCAGGCTATAAGGAACAACATGAAACCTATTACAGAAAACTTGGAAGCGAACAATGCATACAAAACAATAATAACAAAGTAAATCATTTACTGTGGACCACACTCTCACAAGGATTTAATGTCAAACATTATTTTCTGTGTGGAGTTTGCATGTTCTCCCCGTGTCCCCTAGGGTAGGTATACCCTCACAAAAAACATGCAGTAATCCTGGTCACTAAACTGCCTCCCTCTGGCCAGCCAGGGCGCCTGATGGAGGGGAAAGGAACTGGTTGGAATAACGTGTTCCTTCCATGCGCTACGTCCAACCAGGGAAACTCCCCCCTGTCAGATGTAAAGGAGCAACTTGGACACTCAGGCATGAAGGAAGCATGAGTTCAAGTCCGTTGCTCTCCCCAGGTTGGCGGAGGGTGTGTAGAGCCCAGGATCACATTAGATGATTGACACAGGGGTGAAAAATGGGTTACAAAATCGTGGGATAAAAAGATATAACCACATATATGGAACCACATATTTTCAGATGTGGGTCCGCAGCCATATACTTATATATATATATATATATAATAATATTTTGTGGTCCTTGACATGAAATAGTTTGAGAATCACTGTTAGAAACTTTTTTTTTAAACTTTTTTTAATCATTTAGAAGGCATTTCGTAGAATCGTTCTCAGGTCCAAATCGGTTATAGGGGTTGCAATGTTGACCTGCCGTATTTCACGCACGATATACGGTATAGTGTCTCTGTACTGTATGTGACGGCATTGGAGATGTTGAATTGTTATAGGCTTTATTGAACCAGCTTACAATACGTATATTATAATAAGCAATGCAAGAGTTTTACCATCTGAATTGATTTTGTATTATTAATTCTTATTCACTGTGTTATTTACTATATTATGTGGTATCAGTGTACTGTACATGGAAATCAGAATTTGGTGAATTTCCGCTGAAGCATATTTAACCCATTCTGAACGGGAACCCATTTATAGCATCATGTTATGCTTTAGCTATTGAAAAATAGCAGATCTACAAGCTCATAGCGCGCCACCGAGTGGCGCGCTACGAGCTTGTATGTCTGCTATTTTTGAAAAATCGAAGGAACGACTGACATTTTTTTAGAATCTGATCTCGGGTCAGAATGGGTTCATCAGACCAGTGTGTGTCCAGTCAGTGGAAACCTCGTATGAATCTGATCTCAGGTCAGAATGGGTTAACCAGCTTTATATAATATTTGAATACTTCACGGCGTCACGCCGATTGGCTGCGAGGCATTCTGAATAGTTTTCATGGGCTGCTGGTCTAATGCAATTTCAACCCACAAAGGAACGTATGAGCGGCGGCATATTATGAGCCACTGGAAATGAAAGAAACCTGGAAGTCGCTGCATATTGAATTGACGACATCGAGACGTCTTTGACATTTTGGCGCCTTTACGTTTGGCTTAACCCATTCTGACCTGAGATCAGATTCATACGAGGTTTCCACTGGACACACACACTGGTCTGATTAACACATTCTGACCTGAGGTCAGATTCTAAAAATGTCAGTCGTTCTTCGATTTTTTCAAAAATAGCAGACCTACAAGCTCGTAGCGCGCCACTCGGTGGCGCGCTATGAGCTTGTAGATCTGCTATTTTTCAGTAGCTAAAGCATAACATGATGCTAACACCAAAATGGGTTCCCGTTCAGAATGGGTTAACCCATTTAGGCCTGACGTCGAAATTGAAAAAAATAATTCTTCTTTAAATCCTGACAGTTTTCTGAAATACTATACGTTTCTGTATCAGTGGTGCTCAATATTTCATGTCAAAAGAACCACAAAAATGATATGTATTTCGCCACCGACCCCCCATCTGTAAATATGTAGTTCCAGGGACCCTCCGGAAGCAAAGTTTTGAGTTAAAAATAATTAGCTCTGAAATAATATACAGTGTGTATTCAAAGATTTGCGCCACATTTTCACGACTTGTCAAAAATAGCAGACCTATATACAAGCTGTGCTATACGAGCTTGTAGATCTGCTATTTTTCAATAGCTATAGTAGAACGGAATGCTTAAAAACACCAACAAGGGGTTCCCGCTCGAGACGGCTTAATGTGAACTTTTATCTTTGGCTTCTGAAATGGGCATATTGATTGAAAAGAGCTAGCTGCATGCAGGGTATTATTGGAGGGGACTGCTGGGTTCCTTTGGTCTCTGGAACCACAGAGCTCAGTGCTGTGCTGCAGACAGTCAGTGTGATGGTTGGTGACAGCTCTCTCTCTCTCTCTCTCTCTGTCTCTCTCTCTCTCTCTCTCTCTCTGTCTCTCTCTCTCTCGCTCTCTCTCTCTCTCTCTGTGTCATGTCACAGTACACAGTGACAACATATACTGTATATAAGACTCCCTGAAGAACTGATCTGTGTATTCTGTACATTTGTCTCACAGCTTTAGATTGTTTTTTCAACCAAGATTCACGTTTTAGGTTGTAATTATTACGTTGCTTTACAGGATTTGATCAGAAATCTTGTACCTTGTAGTGCAGTACATGCAGCTCTGATTGAGCCTCATATAAAACCAGTTGTTTAATTAACTTTTACTGTGTGTGTGCGTGCATGCGTGCACGTGTGTGCGTGCGTGTGTGTTTATCCTTGATGTTAGAGCCAGTAGAGAAAAAGAGAGTCTCTACACAGAGTGCCGCGCTATGGGCACTCGTTTTGATTAGTGTGTGGAATGGTGCTCGTTTGAACCAATCAGATTGCTTCCTCTTAACGACCTGTTTTACAGTATATAGCACTAAGGTACCATGTGCTTTTATGTGTGTTATTCAAAAGGAAAATCTCTCTCTCTCTCTCTCTCTCTCTCTCTCTCTCTCTCTCTCTCTCTCTCTCTCTCTCTCTCTCTCTCTCTCTTACAATATTTTTCTCACACTCTAATATCTTTGTCTCTCCTTTCGAGGCAGTGTTATGGCAGAGACTTTTTAGTTATTATTCTCCAGACACAACCAATGGTTTATTCTGTGGGGAGACATTCAGGACCGTAGTACAGTAGATTTGGATATCTAAAAAGAGATTTAGATATCTAAAAACAGTGTTTCGAGGGAATTCGTTTGCCTCCCGTATCTAAAAACAGTGTTTCGAGGGAATTCGTTTGCCTCCCGTATCTAAAAACAGTGTTTTGATGGAATTCGTTTGCCTCCCGTATCTAAAAACAGTGTTTTGATGGAATTCGTTTGCCTCCCGTATCTAAAAACAGTGTTTTGAGGGAATTCGTTTGCCTCCCGTATCTAAAAACAGTGTTTTGAGGGAATTCGTTTGCCTCCCGTATCTAAAAACTGTGTTTTGATGGAATTCGTTTGCCTCCCGTATCTAAAAACAGTGTTTCGAGGGAATTCGTTTGCCTCCCGTATCTAAAAACAGTGTTTCGAGGGAATTCGTTTGCCTCCCGTATCTAAAAACAGTGTTTTGATGGAATTCGTTTGCCTCCCGTATCTAAAAACAGTGTTTCGAGGGAATTCGTTTGCCTCCCGTATCTAAAAACAGTGTTTCGAGGGAATTCGTTTGCCTCCCGTATCTAAAAACAGTGTTTTGATGGAATTCGTTTGCCTCCCGTATCTAAAAACAGTGTTTTGATGGAATTCGTTTGCCTCCCGTATCTAAAAACAGTGTTTTGATGGAATTCGTTTGCCTCCCGTATCTAAAAACAGTGTTTTGATGGAATTCGTTTGCCTCCCGTATCTAAAAACAGTGTTTCGAGGGAATTCGTTTGCCTCCCGTATCTAAAAACAGTGTTTCGAGGGAATTCGTTTGCCTCCCGTATCTAAAAACAGTGTTTTGATGGAATTCGTTTGCCTCCCGTATCTAAAAACAGTGTTTTGATGGAATTCGTTTGCCTCCCTTATCTAAAAACTGTGTTTTGATGGAATTCGTTTGCCTCCCGTATCTAAAAACTGTGTTTTGATGGAATTCGTTTGCCTCCCGTATCTAAAAACTGTGTTTTGATGGAATTCGTTTGCCTCCCGTATCTAAAAACAGTGTTTTGATGGAATTCGTTTGCCTCCCGTATCTAAAAACAGTGTTTTGATGGAATTCGTTTGCCTCCCGTATCTAAAAACAGTGTTTTGATGGAATTCGTTTGCCTCCCGTATCTAAAAACTGTGTTTTGATGGAATTCGTTTGCCTCCCGTATCTAAAAACTGTGTTTTGATGGAATTCGTTTGCCTCCCGTATCTAAAAACAGTGTTTTGATGGAATTCGTTTGCCTCCCGTATCTAAAAACAGTGTTTTGATGGAATTCGTTTGCCTCCCGTATCTAAAAACAGTGTTTTGATGGAATTCGTTTGCCTCCCGTATCTAAAAACAGTGTTTTGATGGAATTCGTTTGCCTCCCGTATCTAAAAACAGTGTTTTGATGGAATTGGTTTGCCTCCCGTATCTAAAAACAGTGTTTTGATGGAATTCGTTTGCCTCCCGTATCTAAAAACAGTGTTTTGATGGAATTCGTTTGCCTCCCGTATCTAAAAACAGTGTTTTGATGGAATTCGTTTGCCTCCCGTATCTAAAAACAGTGTTTTGATGGAATTCGTTTGCCTCCCGTATCTAAAAACAGTGTTTTGATGGAATTCGTTTGCCTCCCGTATCTAAAAAGTGTGTTTTGATGGAATTCGTTTGCCTCCCGTATCTAAAAACAGTGTTTTGATGGAATTCGTTTGCCTCCCGTATCTAAAAACAGTGTTTTGATGGAATTCGTTTGCCTCCCGTATCTAAAAACTGTGTTTTGATGGAATTCGTTTGCCTCCCGTATCTAAAAACTGTGTTTTGATGGAATTCGTTTGCCTCCCGTATCTAAAAACTGTGTTTTGATGGAATTCGTTTGCCTCCCGTATCTAAAAACAGTGTTTTGATGGTATTCGTTTGCCTCCCGTATCTAAAAAGTGTGTTTTGATGGAATTCGTTTGCCTCCCGTATCTAAAAAGTGTGTTTTGATGGAATTCGTTTGCCTCCCGTATCTAAAAACTGTGTTTTGATGGAATTCGTTTGCCTCCCGTATCTAAAAAGTGTGTTTTGATGGAATTCGTTTGCCTCCCGTATCTAAAAACAGTGTTTTGATGGAATTCGTTTGCCTCCCGTATCTAAAAACTGTGTTTTGATGGAATTCGTTTGCCTCCCGTATCTAAAAACAGTGTTTTGATGGAATTCGTTTGCCTCCCGTATCTAAAAACAGTGTTTTGATGGAATTCGTTTGCCTCCCGTATCTAAAAACAGTGTTTTGATGGAATTCGTTTGCCTCCCGTATCTAAAAACAGTGTTTTGATGGAATTCGTTTGCCTCCCGTATCTAAAAACAGTGTTTTGATGGAATTCGTTTGCCTCCCGTATCTAAAAACAGTGTTTTGATGGAATTCGTTTGCCTCCCGTATCTAAAAACTGTGTTTTGATGGAATTCGTTTGCCTCCCGTATCTAAAAACTGTGTTTTGATGGAATTCGTTTGCCTCCCGTATCTAAAAACAGTGTTTTGATGGAATTCGTTTGCCTCCCGTATCTAAAAACAGTGTTTTGATGGAATTCGTTTGCCTCCCGTATCTAAAAACAGTGTTTTGAGGGAATTCGTTTGCCTCCCGTATCTAAAAACAGTGTTTTGAGGGAATTCGTTTGCCTCCCGTATCTAAAAACAGTGTTTTGAGGGAATTCGTTTGTCAATGTAACGTCTCTGTAGGAGCATATAAGTAAGTAGGCGGCAGTAGTACGTGGCAGGGTAAGTAAGTATCCTTGCTGAGCCATGAGGCCCATAGGGGCAGGAGCCTATCTCCAGTGGTCCACGCGGTCAGTTTAGAGCTGGCCCAGTCTGACTTCGAAGAGAGAAAAAACTAGAAAAGCAACAAATACAGTAGATGAAAAATGATGTACTTTGAAGGTCAGCATCTTCAATAGATCAACTTCTATGTACCAAGATCAGTCGATGCAGGTATAGTGCAGGAATATACACAATGATTAGTCTTTAGGGTTGGTTGTGTTCCATTTGATATCCTTCTCCTATCACAGCAACTCACATATCTTGCTGCTGCGTTTGCACATTGTTGTACTTCGCCCAGCTTTTTTGTCATTGGTCATGTTTTCAAAATCTCCGTGTGTGTGGTTGTAATCTGTGGGAAGTATGTGTCTCTGATGTCTTCGTACACAATGGACAGATGGTTAGGAAGTGTAGCTCGGTTTCCACTTCGTTTTGTGTGCAGCGGGTGCATAGTCTGTCTGTCTTGGTACAATGGACAGATGGTTAGGAAGTGTAGCTCGGTTTCCACTTCATTTAGTGTGCAGTGGGTGCATAGTCTGTCTGTCTTGGTACAATGGACAGATGGTTAGGAAGTGTAGCTTGGTTTCCACTTCATTTAGTGTGCAGTGGGTGCATAGTCTGTCTGTCTTGGTACAATGGACAGATGGTTAGGAAGTGTAGCTTGGTTTCCACTTCATTTAGTGTGCAGTGGGTGCATAGTCTGTCTGTCTTGGTACAATGGACAGATGGTTAGGAAGTGTAGCTCGGTTTCCACTTCATTTAGTGTGCAGTGGGTGCATAGTCTGTCTGTCTTGGTACAATGGTCAGATGGTTAGGAAGTGTAGCTCGGTTTCCACTTCGTTTAGTGTGCAGTGGGTGCATAGTCTGTCTGTCTTGGTACAATGGACAGATGGTTAGGAAGTGTAGCTCGGTTTCCACTTCGTTTATGTGCAGTGGGTGCATAGTCTGTCTGTCTTGGTACAATGGACAGATGGTTAAGAAGTGTAGCTCGGTTTCCACTTCGTTTAGTGTGCAGTGGGTGCATAGTCTGTCTGTCTTGGTACAATGGACAGATGGTTAGGAAGTGTAGCTCGGTTTCCACTTCGTTTAGTGTGCAGTGGGTGCATAGTCTGTCTGTCTTGGTACAATGGACAGATGGTTAGGAAGTGTAGCTCGGTTTCCACTTCGTTTAGTGTGCAGTGGGTGCATAGTCTGTCTGTCTTGGTACAATGGACAGATGGTTAGGAAGTGTAGCTCGGTTTCCACTTCGTTTAGTGTGCAGTGGGTGCACAGTATGTCTTCTCTCTCTTACTCCCATGTTGCCGTCCTTGCATGGCTCCCACGGTGCCTTTAATTATTCCCTCCCTCCCTCCCCCCTCCCACACACTGATCTGACCAATCAAGAGACATTTATTTTCTTCCCCCTATAGGAGCACATAAACTTAAAACGGAGTGTTCAGAGTGTCACAGTGAGCACATAATCCTCCGCATCGTGTGGTCCGAGGCGGAGGATTGAGAGGAGCTCAGTGACGGTTGGCGGCCGCGGGTGGCGGCGGCGGCTGATGATAGCGCCACAGGAGGCCTTTAGAAACACAGGGAATTATTCCCCCCGAGGGGGGGGGGGGGGGGGAGCAGCTTCCCTGGGATCTTAACCCATTTAGACCGGAATTCAGATTCTGAAAAAGCTCTGTTTCTATATCCGTCCGTCGTTCTTCGATTTTTCAAAAATAGCCAGACCTACAAGCTCATAGCGCGCCACTCGGTGGCGCGCTACGAGCTTGTAGATCTAGATTTTTCAATAGCTAAAGCATAGCATAATGCTAACACCAAAAGGGTGTTCCCGCCCCAAAATGGATTAACCCATTTAGACTTGAGGACGATTCTATATAGTACAAATGTCTTCTAAATCCTGACAGGTTTCTGAAAAATCCCATGTTTCTATGTGTCTGTCGTTCTCAAACATTTTCACGTCATGGACACCCCAAAAATGTCTGTATTTGGCCGCCGACCCCCATCTCAAAATATGTTGTTCCAGGGACCCCCCCCCCCCCAGAAACAAAGATTTGAGTAAAACAGAATATATATTCAAAGATTTGCGCCACGTTTTCACGATTTTCAGACCTAAAACAACACTATACAAGCTCGTATAGTGCTGCACTCCTCGGTGCCGCGCTATGAGCTTGTATAGATCTGATATTTTTCAATAGCTAAAAGTATATAACTTGAGGTGGTTCCCGTACAAAATGGATTAAGAACACGGTTGGACAAACCAGTAGGAAGTCAGTGGGAGTTCCGCTGCCCCCCCCCCCCTCTCCCCCCCCCCTTCCTCGGGCCCAGACTCTGCTCTGGAGGAGATGAATGCTGAGTGAATGTGAAATGAAGCGATTTCAGAGATTGCTTCCATATTATATTCCATTCTGACCTGAGATCAGATTCCAAAAAAAAGATCTTCTACATCCTGACAGTTTTCATTCTGACCTGAGATCAGATTCTAAAAAAATGTCTTCTACATCCTGACAGTTTTCATTCTGACCTGAGATCAGATTCTAAAAAAATGTCTTCTACATCCTGACAGTTTTCATTCTGACCTGAGATCAGATTCCAAAAAAAATTCTTCTACATCCTGACAGTTTTCTGAAAAAGCTATGTTTCTATGTCAGTCATCTTTCGATTTTTTTCAAAAATAGCAGACCTACAAGCTCGTAGCGCGCCACTCGGTGGCGCGCTATGAGCTTGTAGATCTGCTATTTTTCAATAGCTAAAGCATAACATAATGCTTGAAACACCAAAAGGGGTTCCTGCCCAAAATGGGATATGCACGACTCTGACCCCTGTTCAGAATTTCCCTTTCACTCTCACTGTATTCAGCCATCTGGATATAATAATGCTGAGATATGAACGAGGCTCTATATTAATTTCCAACCGTCTGTCTGTCTGTCTGTCTGTCTGTCTGTCTGTCTGTCTGTCTGTCTGTCTGTCTGTCTGTCTGTCTGTCTGTCTGTCTGTCTCCCGATCTGTAACACAATGAACTGAACCTTAATGTATTCAATTTGACTGTACTGTACATCCAGTATACAAAATACAATTGTATACATTCAAATTAATCTATAAGCTCTTTGGCTGCTGGGGGACCCCCGGAAATGGTTTTGGCCATGTCTCGCGACCCATCATTAAGGACAGTTTATGCATACTATACAGACACTATCACTATGTGTATACTACAGTATGTAAACTCTTCATTTCCATTTCCCAGCCATTCAGTAGCACAACAAAATAATAATAATAATTTGGCGACCCCCAAAAATAATTCGCCAACCCCCCCCCCCCCCCCCCCTCCCAAAGGTCACCGTGGCAGTCTTTTGCCTGAATGTCCTGAATATGAATAATACGTCTAGTGTACCGAGAATGACATTCAAAAACATGTTTTAAAGGTCTGTTTTGTGTCTGGAGAGGAGAGGAGAGGAGAGGAGAGGAGAGGAGAGGAGAGGCGCTGACAGTGACATGTGCACAGGTACGGGGAACACATTAGGTGACGCACCCATCTGGGGGGGGGGTGCGTGCGTGCGTGCGTGTGTGTGTGTGCGTGTGTGTGTGTGCGTGCGTGCATGCTTGCGTGCGTGCATGCTTGCGTGCGTGCATGCTTGCGTGCGTGCATGCTTGCGTGCGTGCATGCGGCATTAGATGTTGTTCTGGAAAGTAATTCAAGAATACTTCACACAAATGAAGCACTAGTTATCATGAATCGTGTATAAACTAAGAACGTAACAGTGGCGTATCTATGTCAACTATATTATATATTATACAAGTAAGACACGCAAACGCGGGAAGCGAACGCAGCTCGTACATATTTGGGTTTTGGACGTATAGCTGCTTTGGGGACTCCTTATATGGTTATGGCTGAGTCATGGTGACGTAACAGCGGGACAGACACACACACAGACAGACAAACAGACAGACAGACAGACATGATCTGCTAGGTCTCATAGTTAGTGCTCACTGCGTTCGCAATCACTGCGTTCGCAATCACTGCGTTCGCAACAATATACATGTGTACTTAGTATAAAGTGCTATGACTACATAAAATGCAATTCTAGTGCTGTCTACGTAACGAGCTATAAGTCTGTATAAAATACTATTAAAGTCGACATAACATGCTATCTAGGGGCTAGGCTAGGGCAAGTGCTACGGGCCATGGTGGAGTCTGAAGAGGTGCGTTTTCAGACTACGGCGGAAGATTGGGAGTGATGCTGCAGTTCTAGTTCTGACTGTGATGGGAAGTGCATTCCATAGTTTTGGAGCCAGAAGGGAGAAGAGTGTAGTTGTTTCACATGTTGCTATCTGTCTGTGTGTTGTACAGTAGATCCAGACAGAGGATGTACTTGTAGTGTAGGATGTTATGTATAATATAATTAGACGATGGATGTAACCATTCAACCTCTCACTCTCATTACATCATGTGATCATCAGGGCACTGTAGTGGTTGAGGGACATTAACGCATTTAAGCCTGATGTCGAAATTTAAAAAAAAGTCTTCTAAATCCTGACAGTTTTCTGAAATACCTCATGTTTCTTTATCACTAGTGCTCAATATTTCATGTCAAGGACCCCAAACATTACATGTAATTAGCCATCGACCCCCCATCTGAAAATATGTTATTCCAGGAACCCCCTCAGAAGCAAAGATTTGATTTAAAAACGTTCGCTCTGAAAGAGCTAAAAGCTCATAGCTCGTAGATCTGCTATTGTTCAATAGCTAAAGTATAACATAATGCTTAAAACACCAAAAGTGGTTTCCCGCCCGGAATGGGTTAATGCATTTTGGGAGAGTAAAACGATGGCAAGGTAGGATTATGTAATTCGTTGCTGATAAGGTTTTGGTATAATGGGTTTATCTCTCTGATGTATTGGTCTGGTCTTGCTCTAAGAGGTAAAGGGAGATTTCAGATTCACATTTAGATTGAGATGGAAGTTGTGTCATTACTTAATTAGGCCAGCTTGTACAGGATACAGAAATGTGATGTCACCAGAGGACAGATAACAGAAGATACAGATGTCAGATTTGGCATTGGTGGGAAGTACATTTACTTAAAGAACAACTTTGTTTTTCTTTTCAAACAAGGTTCATGTTTTAGGTTTGTTATTAGAGAAAGTAA
Organism: Protomyctophum bolini; assembly: GCF_963924005.1. Classification (NCBI taxonomy): domain Eukaryota; kingdom Metazoa; phylum Chordata; class Actinopteri; order Myctophiformes; family Myctophidae; genus Protomyctophum; species Protomyctophum bolini. The sequence continues at coordinate 47,550,780 of NC_137865.1, forward strand.
AAGATGAGTGTTATATTTTTATTAAAACATTTTATGGCATTTTATATGGCAATTTCTTTATTATTATTTACTATAGTTCTACTAGACCCCTGGGTTAAAAATGGGTTAAAATCTGTGTTTCTGGAGCAGATGCAGGTGGATCATGATTGGGAACTCACCTCCATAATGTGGCTGGCTAAAAAAACCTGGTTTAAAAAAAGGTTGTTTCAGCCCATTTATGAATTAATCCGTAGAATATTGAGACTATGTTTCCTTTTTTGGAGAGAGAGGGAGAGGGAGAGAGGGAGGCGGAAATGATTTTGTTCTGATCTGAGAGAGGAAAATGATTGGACTGAAAGGTCAAATGGATATGAAAAGTGGAAGGCAATTTTTAGCATGTCATCTTGGTTGTCCTATTACAGTAGCCTGTTCATTATATGAATATTATACAGCCTTTCTCTCATCATGGTATCTCTCCAGGGATGACCATTCTGATGACCGTCAGACGACACACATTAACCATTTTGACCTATAGGTACGATTCTACTAAACGTCTTCTAAATCCTGACAGTTTTCTGAAAAACCCTATAGTTTCCATGTGTCAGTCGTTCTCAAACATTTTGACAGAGTAATTCGTTACACTACTCGTTACCAGTGTTGGATAGTTACTTTAAAAAAAAGTAACTAGTTACAGTTACTAGTTAGGCCTACTTATTTTCAAAAGTAACTTGGATACTTTACTGATTATACTTACACCAAAAAGTATGCACGCACGCACGCACACACGCTATCACACACGGAACCGACACAAACGAAAACACACACGCATGCAAAAGTTTCCCGTCCCATTTGTGCCAGCAGGGGGCAGCAGAGTTGGGCATGATGTCATGATCTGCTTTGGGACTCTGCAACTTACCTTGAAACCTTCTTTTCTTTGTGCTCGCGCAGCTCATCGACAACGGTGAAGTAATGAGAATATATATCCATTTGAAACGTGACTCAACGGGCTCCGCCATGACAGTCAGACAGTAAACCAACACAACCGCCCACACACACACTTCCTTCATTCCGAAGCGAATTTTAGTCTCTCTCCACATCACTTCTCTTTATTTAAAGTTTAAATCTCTAGAAAGAGCGCTCCTCAAAGCCTCGCAGGTGTGCAGAGGGAATCCGGTGGCCTTTTCACTACAAGAGTGCTGCCAATATATTACAGAATGTCTATTCTCCTCTGCTCCAGCAAGTTTGCACTTGGTCCCACATGAACTCTATCTTGAACTCTATCTCTCTGTTTCATACTGGAAACCCTCAGAGAGATCATATCAATCTCCCCCCCCCTCTCTCTCTCTCTCTCTCTCTCTCTCTCGTCGGTTGTCGGGGGAACCAGACGACATAGCCTTTGGCCTCGCCCCAAAAATAAATATAAAAGGCTGTTTCTCTGAGAATTTTGTCCAGTTTGTCTGCTGTGTTGTTTCAGTGGCGTGGCTCCCTGACACCAGAACCCTTTTACAGTAGCCTATAAGTTTGTCACTTCTTCTGCAGGAGGCCTTAAAGGGCCTTAATAGTAGACCTTTGTATTTTATTACATTATATTAGTGCAGAAAGAGCACCCAGCTCAGCCAGTGAACATCGTTTTAAAGCGTCTCTCTGTTCTATACTCTTTATAACAATTTATTGCTCCAGGGATTGTCTCTAATGTGGGTCTACTTCAGAGAATAAAGTATAGCCATGAAGTATAGACTTTAGACTAAGTCACGAGCTATCATTTGAGAGACCTTTAAAGTGCCACAATGTTTGGATTTTTCCAGTTTTCCATGTGTCTATGAGGTGACTACATTATACACCCTGGAGTCGTTGTTATGTGCAATGGTGTTATTAACTTTGTATTTAGGGTTTCTTCCTGGAGGCTGAACCCTTTGACAGTCAAACGGGGCCAATGAAATAAAGAGTAATATAGTGATATCACACTATCATAGCTGGGTTGCATGCTGATAATAGCAGATCTACAATCTGCGACGCGTTGTGAGATTGTAGATCTGCTATTATCAGCATGCAACCCAGCATAAAACTGGATCTCTTGTCCACTAGTCCATTTTAGTCTAGTTTTTATTTGTTGACGAAATTGTCAGTATATTTAGTCTTAGTTCTAGTCACCATAGATTCATTTTTATTTAGTTTTGATTTAGTTTAAGTCTGTGAAAAAAGGTAGTCGACGAACATTTTTCGTCTTAGTTTTAGTCGACGAAAATAACACTGGTGTCACGTATCCTGAACTGACGGGGAAGGGGCCTTTGGCTTTGATACTCTGTGGAGCGAGACAACCCAAGTCAGTGATCTAATGGTATAGTCATTAAATGCAATCAAATCTACGGTATAAAAGTTTGATAGTTTCTCATAATTTGTCTGTAACAATTTGCCTAACGGTGGACTTTAAAGCTACAGTCCTGATTGTCTGTTGTCCCCCTCTCCTGATAGAGGTTGCAGTGCAATGCTGTCCATTTACATACTAGTATTAGTATTAGTATATATTATAATAATTATTATAATATTATTCTAACCGCTTTAGCAACGTCTATGTCAATGTTGGTGGTGGTGGAATACATGCAGCTCGGGAAAACAAATCGATTGCAAGAAAACATTGAGTTTTAAAGCCCTGGCCTGTTCTTAATGAACGCTGCAATGCAGAGGACTCATGATAGAAGCTGAATAATGCATGGATGGAAAGCAATCCTAAAACAATCTGTCATCACAGTGGAAAGTAGAGAGAGGGAGAGAGAGAGAGAGCTACAGTACTTGCGCAGTCTACGCATTTGTGACGTTAAGTTTGACCCGTCGGAAATCCCAAACGGTATACTCAGGAAAGGGACCTTTTTTTTTGCATAAACTTTTGCATAAAATCTGTGTCTTTGGGGACACATTGTCGTCTTAATGGTGAACTCTGCACCTCTTAACTTTCCGCTCCCGAGAAACTCATGATTGAAGCTGAATAATGCATGGCAGAAAAAATGTCAGAAATGTCACCTTTTAAACCCAACACAGTGCAGGAGAGTTTTCATACTGCTGACACAGCCCAGACTTCAAGGGACCTTTGGTGACATTTTGCCGCAGGAAACCCTTGGTTTAATGTGAGGCTGCAGGAACATTCCACACTGACGCATAGGAGTACAGACACACATGCATGCGTACATGTGTGTGTGTGTGTGTGTGTGTGTGTGTGTGTGTGTGTGTGAGCAGGCACGCACGCATGCACTTACACACATACACACAGTATACACTGCACGGGTGCAGTACTTAGTTTAGACAGTTTTTGGTTTAGACTAGTCATTGGTTAGACCAGTCATTAGTCCTACAACTACAACCCATCTCAAACCCTCACCCTAAACCTATAACCTCCGACAGTTTTAGCTCAACCTCTATCTCCGTCTAATGTAGTTTTTACAGCATGGCATGTAGTTCCCCCAAATGTTGGGCAAATAGGGAGTTTTTTTCTCCGCATTCATAGTTTGGATTTTCGGTGGTGAGGTGACCTCCGCTCCGGTGGTGAGGTGACCACCGCTCCGGTGGTGAGGTGACCACCGCTCCGGTGGTTAGCTGACCACCGCTCCGGTGGTGAGGTGACCACCGCTCCGGTGGTGAGGTGACCACCGCTCCGGTGGTGAGGTGACCAGAGAGAGAGAGAGAGAGAGAGAGATTGATATGGTCAAGAGTGGCGGGGGTTGACTGAGGGGACTTCAGTGCACTGTACACTCTTGCTTCGTGTCCCAGGTTGGCTTGGTGTGGAATGTGCTAATTTGTCCCCTATATTCAAAGTCTGATTTCCATTGATTGTTTGCTGTGTTTAGCATGTATATGGCTGTGGAGTTTTGGTACAAAATCAAAACAACTTGTCTAATATTTTGGCATGTTTAAACCTCCAGGAAAATCCATGTTGAGGTTCTTAATCCACTGTTTTTCATTAAAACGTCTTTGTCCTACTGTCCAGTTGGGATTGTGTTGAAGTCCAGATACTTTTAGAGCTTCAATGCCGTGAGCTACAGTATGTAATGTTGAACAATCCTTTTAGTTGTCTTTTTTGCATTGTTAATATTGTATTTGTGTTGTCTTAGCCTTGCAGCTATTGTTTTACTCGTTTCTCCGACATATTGTATAAGCCACATTTTTCACATGTGATTAAATAAACACAGTTGCTGGTGCTGGCTGTTATCTGGTGTTTCATCTCCAACATGCGCTTTGTAGTTCTATTTTTAACTATTTGTTTGGGTTTGAAGTATTCTGGTCTCTGGCGTGCTGGTTTGTTGAATCCTTTTAGCTTGCCTTGTACCAGATAGTCTTTAAGATTTTAGTTTTTTCTGTAGGCCGATATAATCTTTTTTTCTTTTTTTTTTGTTTTGCGAAAACCGACTGCGACTGCGAAAAAAGGACTTTCACGCGGGAGGCCCGAGCTCGAATCCCGGGCGTTACATTTACAGGTGCATCCCTGATTGGAACACGCCACCGACTGCCAACTGCCTAATTGGCTGAGCTGTGTGTCACGTTTTTCTGCTGCACCAATAGAAGTGTTAGTTTACCTGAAGGGAACTCCGTACGTATGCGTCCGTGTGCCGATGCTCGTCCAGTCTACGTAATCAGCAAGGTGACCTCCACTTCGGTGGTGAGGTGACCTCCGCTCCGGTGGTGAGGTGACCTCCACTTCGGTGGTGAGGTGACCACCGCTCCGGTGGTGAGGTGACCACCGCTCCGGTGGTGAGGTGACCTCCACTTCGGTGGTGAGGTGACCTCCACTCCGGTGGTGAGGTGACCTCCACTTCGGTGGTGAGGTGACCTCCACTTCGGTGGTGAGGTGACCTCCACTTCGGTGGTGAGGTGACCTCCACTTCGGTGGTGAGGTGACCTCCACTTCGGTGGTGAGGTGACCTCCACTTCGGTGGTGAGGTGACCTCCACTTCGGTGGTGAGGTGACCACCGCTCCCGTGGTGAGGTGACCTCCGCTCCGGTGGTGAGGTGACCTCCGCTCCGGTGGTGAGGTGACCTCCACTTCGGTGGTGAGGTGACCTCCGCTCCGGTGGTGAGGTGACCTCCGCTCCCGTGGTGAGGTGACCTCCGCTCCGGTGGTGAGGTGACCTCCGCTCCGGTGGTGAGGTGACCTCCGCTCCGGTGGTGAGGTGACCACCGCTCCGGTGGTGAGGTGAACTCCGCTCCGGTGGTGAGGTGACCTCCGCTCCGGTGGTGAGGTGACCTCCGCTCCGGTGGTGAGGTGACCTCCGCTCCGGTGGTGAGGTGACCACCGCTCCGGTGGTGAGGTGAACTCCGCTCCGGTGGTGAGGTGACCTCCGCTCCGGTGGTGAGGTGACCTCCGCTCCGGTGGTGAGGTGACCTCCGCTCCGGTGGTGAGGTGACCTCCGTACGTATGCGTCCGTGTCCGTTCATAAGCGCGCACTATACGAGCTTGTAGGTCTGCTATTTTTCAATAGCTAAAGTATAACATAATGCTTAAAACACCAGAAGTGGTTTCCCTGCCCAGAATGGGTTAAATGACTAAATACTGGATCCACTATTAATCATTGTGGTTATACTGCCCTCTGATTGGCCCCGAGCTCCTCAGGATCCACCAATCGCTATATAGCACTATTGAGTCACTCACTCTGAACTCCACTCAGGAACTATTAATGACCTCACGCGGAATGCAATCTGGATTCAATGTAACGACGACAGTACAGTAACTACAGTAATGGTGATGATTTGCAGTTGCTCTGCTGTCAGCCGTGAGTACAGCGTGAATGTTTTCCTGTTGGTAATTTGTTTTGTTGTCTGGAAACCATCTCATGTCTTAACCCATTCTGGGCGGGAACCCCTTTTGGTGTTAGCATTATGCTATGCTTTAGCTATTGAAAAATAGCAGATCTACAAGCTCGTATCGCGCCACCGAGTGGTGTGCTACGAGCTTGTAGGTCTGCTATTTTCGAAAAATCGAAGAACGACTGACATATAGAAACATGGCTTTTTCAGAAAACTGTCAGGATGTAGAAGACATTTTTTAGAATCTGATCTCAGGTCAACATGTCTTATAATGGCCTGTGAGATACAGTATATAGCACCGTCGATTTGATGGAATGAATTATTTTGACTGACATTTGCAATCTAGCTGAGCTCTGTTTGCTTGCAGTGTGCGTGCGTGCGTGCGTGCGTGCGTGTGTGTGTGTGTGTGTGTGTGTGTGTGCGTGTATGTGTGTCTGTCTGTGTGTGCGCGCCTGCCTGCGTGCCTGCGTGCCTGCCTGCCTGCGTGCGCATGTGAGTTGAGTACTCTCTGGCCCACATCTAATGGCACGGTTTTCAAAGTGTGAAATGGAACAGAGTATCAGTAATGAAGTTGATAGAACAGTGTAATTATCTCGGAGAGGAAGGATTACTGGTTTACTTATTTAACCACTAATGGTTCACCTTGAAGTGTAAAAATCGCAACGCCTCTCTGCCCGCCATTACCTTCAACATGGCCTCATATCCATCACTACGAAACCACCGTTTACGTTGATGCAGACTGATTATGCTTGTTTTGGTAGTGGTAGCCCTGTTGTGTTTCATTAGAGAGGTTTTCCATCCCCTGGTTAATGCAGCCACCACTGAGCCTATAGTGTACTGGTTCTGTCTGAGGTTTGAGGTCTGAGTTTCTCCCGTGCCACCGTGCTTGCTTTGATGTTTGTGTCTTGAGACGGAATGGATGTGTGTGTGTGTGTGTGTGTGTGTGTGTGTGTGTGTGTGTGTGTGTGTGTGTGTGTGTGTGTGTGTGTGTGTGTGTGTGTGTGTGTGTGTGTGTGTGTGTGTGTGTGTGTGTGTGTGTGTGTGTGTGTGTGTGTGTGTGTGTGTGTGTGTGTGTGTGTGTGTGTGTGTGTGTGTGTGTGTGTGTGTGTGTGTGTGTGTGTGCGTGCGTGCCTCCATCTCTCCACAAAGATCTCTGTCTACCAAGCCATCTGTATCACTACCGTCCTCTATACAGCTGCGAAGCCTGGGTGACTTACAGCCAGTCCCTCCCCCTTTCAGAACCACGAGTGGCCCAGGAAATTAATCCCAAATGCATTTTAAGATTTTATAATTTATTTAAAGACGGTTACGCCGCGGACAAAGCCAACTCGGATCGTCACAAATCATGACAATGAACACAATGCTTTGGGCCGATCAAATAATTTATAAGAAGAAAAACAAAACAAATAGTGTTGTCTCCAGCCTTTATTTTCTTCTTTCTAATGATTTGATCGGCCCAAAACATTGTGTTCATTGTCATGATTTGTCACGATCCGAGTTGGCTTTGTCCGCGGCGTAACCGTCTTTAAATAAATACTTTCTGAAAAGCCTATGGGAAAAATTAATTGCGATTCATTTCCTGGGCCACTCGTCGGAAAGGGGGTGGGACTGCGACGCTCTATAGAGCATCGCAGTCCCACCCCCTTTCATGACGACGCCAGGCCCCGCCCCCTTTCATGACGACGCCAGGCCCAGGAAATTATTCCCAATGCATTTTTCCCCATAGACATTTCAAAAGGTATTTATTTAAAGACGGTTAATTACGCCGCGGACAAAGCCAACTCGAGTCGTGACAACTCATGACAACCAAACAAATAATTACAAAGAAGAAAAACAACAAAAAAAGTGTTGTTCTTTCAAATTACATAAAGTATCTTACAGTTCAGGCAGTGCACAATACATATAAGTACATTGCATTTTCACGTACAAGTACCTTGTATGAGTACACAGCATGTTGTATACTATACAACAATTTGTTCGGCCCAATTTTTTTTGTTTGTTGTCATGATTTGTCACGACAAAGAGTTGTCTTTGTCCGCGGCGTAAACGTCTTTAAATAAATACTTTTTGAAATGTCTTATGAGGAAAATGAACGGAGAATCATTTCCTGGGCCCTGGTGGTAGGGCGCGGGACTGCGACGCTCCTAAGAGACGTTCCACATACGCTGCCTTCAGCGCATCCTGGGAATGTCGTGGCGTGATGGATCGTGGGCCTCATTCCGACATACTCTCAAAGACCAGCGGACAGCCGTAAGCAAGCGTGTGTGTACTAGTAGAATAGCAAGCCCACAGACCTAAGTAGATAGGACATGTGAGATCTTTATTTGATGTACCGGTGCAATGATTATAGATAATGTTTATTTTTTAAATGGTTTTAAAATGGTTTTAATTAGTGCACTAGAACAGACTATAATTATTATTATTATTGTGAGCGGCACTGTTATCACCATACATCACATTCCGTGCTCAGCCAGTCAGCTTGAGCACATTCCGCGCACGTGCGCACGCACGCGCGCACACACACACACACACACACACACACACACACACACACGCACACACGCACACACGCACACACACACACAGAGCCTCAAAATACAACACAGCTCAGTGTTATAGGGAACGCTGTAGCAATTTACAATTTAGGCATTTAGCAGACGCTCTTAATCCAGAGTGACTTACATTAAGCAAGAACAAAAAAGCATGGGAATGCATCACATAAAAAGCATGTATCATGAAACATGCGTAATCTAAGAACGTAACAGTGGAATATCTATATAATGAAACTATATTATAAACTATACATATATACTATACTATGCTATACGTGTGGAAGACCCATAGATCCATAGACCCATAGATCCTTAGACCCCAACGTAGCCGCAATGAAGTAATAAATATAGCAATAGAGTTCAAAGGGTGTAGATGAAGAACAGCTGCACTAATTGACGTCGTTAAGGCGTGCATGGCAACAGTTTGTGTCCCGTGTGATGTCACACCAGAAGATATAAGATGATGCACCGTGTTGAAAATGACTGTAGACATCGAGAGAGAGAAGAGACAGGCAGACAGGCAGACAGACAGACAGACAGAGAGGGTGATGTTCTCTTGGACTGTTTCCAAAGCAGGAGGACCAAAGCGAGCCTTTCATGCTGCTGTAGCAGTGAGGAACAAACTGTATTCCTTTGGAGGCTACGGTTATGAAGGGACCTTCAACAACATGCAGGAACAGATGGATGTCCATGTCTTCAACACAGTGTCTTTATGCTGGGAGAAGTTACCTCCAGTGGAACCAGGAAGAGGAGACAGTCACCTTGAGGTTCCATCCAAGCGCTTCTTACACACAGCTGTGTTGGTTGAAGATACAGTCTACATATGGGGAGGGAGGCCTTACGGAAATGTGCTTTATGCATTTGATGTCGACGCCCACAGATGGTTCCAACCCAGGGTTTCTGGGACTGTTCCAGAGGAGAGGAGCTACCACTCAGCCTGTGTGTTGGAGAAGGTCATGTTTATCCATGGAGGATACATCAAGCTGACTGAATACACTAATGACATGTATAAGTTGGACACCAGCACAATGGTCTGGTCTTTAATTAACACCAGAGGAACTCCACCTCCTGATTCATCAGCTCACTCTGCTACCATCATTGGTACCAAGATGTTTGTATTCGGGGGCTGTAGGCCCCAGGGGGTCTACAACAAAATCAGAGTGTTTGACACAGAGACCAACGCCTGGCTGAACACACCTTCTGCACAACTTATACCAGAAGGACGCTGGTGTCATTCAGCATTTACCTACAATGGAGAGCTGTACATATTTGGTGGCTGCAACGTTAACCAGAACTTCAATGATGTGTGGAAATTAAGTCCAGAGACCTTCTCCTGGAAGAAGGTTGAGCCCAAGGGGAAAGGACCATGTCCAATGAAGGGTATGTGCTGTTGCATTGTTGGAGATCGTATCATCCTCTTTGGAGGTTCGAAAGGAGATAACACTATCTCTGATGAGCTGTTCATCTTAGACTTGAGTCCTTGTCTTAAGACGTTATGTAAGCTAGAAGTTATTCAGTACGCTCTGGACCAATCAGAACTCCCACACGACATCAGGTGGGAACTGGCAGCCATGGCAACCAACGACAACAACAATAACAACTGAGACCACATTCCAGACGAATGAACAGCAGGAAGATCAAGAAATGATGGATCAACATCTCATCCCACCTGATGGTGAGCCACCTCTCAGCATCTCTTACTGAGATTCAAACCTCAGGAGACTCCTTCTCTCCAGACAGGCTCTCTAACCATTCAGCTAGGCATCAAACAATGACAATTGTTCCGTCCAACACAATGTGGTGGAAACACAAACCTGTGTCTCTATGTTCCAAACTGAACACGGTGGAACTCTCTTTATTGTATATTTATTTATATGATCTTTTTTTATTTCAAGGACCAAGGAGTCCTGAAAGGACTTGGTCCTTTATTGTTATTGTTAGTTTTTTTTCCCCTTCTCCTTCTGCCAAAAAAAATATATAATTGCGAAACTCGGCCTACAGAAAAAACAAAAATCTTAAGGGCGACTGTGGCTCAAGAGGTAGAGCAGGTCGTCCAATGATCCATGGGTCGGCGGTTAGAATCCCGTCGAAGTGTCCTTGGGCAAGACACTGAACCCCAAATTGCTCCCGATGTGCTGGTTGGTACCTTGCATGGCTTCCGCCGCAATCGGTGTATGAATGTGTGTGAATGGGTGAATGTAATGCACAATCTATGTAAAGCGCTTTGGATAAAGGCCACTATATAAATGCACCATTTACCATTTTATCTGGTACACAGCAAGCTAAAAGGATTCAACACACTAGTACGCCAGAGACCAGAATACTTCAAACCCAAACAAATAGTTAAAAATAGAACTACAAAACGCATGTTGGAGATTAAACAACAGATAACAGCCAGCACCAGCAACTGTGTTTATTTAATCACATGTGAAAAATGTGGCTTACAATATGTCGGAGAAACGAGTAAAACAATAGCTGCAAGACTGAGACAACACAAATACAATATTAACAATGCAAAAAGACAACTAAAAGGATTGTTCAACATTACATGGCACATGGCATTGAAGCTCTAAAAGTATCTGGACTTCAACACAATCCCAACTGGACAGTAGGACAAAGACGTTTTAATGGAAAACAGTGGATTAGGAACCTCAACACGGATTTTCCTGGAGGTTTAAACATGCCAAAATATTAGACAAGTTGTTTTGATTTTGTACCAAAACTCCACATGCTAAACACAGCCAACAATCAATGGAAATCAGACTTTGAATATAGGGGACAAATTAGCACATTCCACACCAAGCCAACCTGGGACACAAAGCAAGAGTGTACAGTGCACTGAAGTCCCCTCAGTCAACCCCCGTCACTCTTGTCCCTCTCTCTCTCTCTCTCTCTCTCACTGCCTTGCTCTCTCCCACAATGTTAATGCTAAGTTAGTAAAGTTACACCTATTTTATGTAAATAACATGGTAAAATGTGCAGCATTGGGAGGTAAAGGGGAGACACTTTAATTGTGAAGGGACGACAGGATGAGGAAAGGTGGTGTTGTTGCTAATTGTCGAGAGTAATGGCTGCGTGTGATATTGAACAGTCAAACTATTCGTATCAATATATACGGCTGTATCAACAAAATAATGAAAGAAAGAAAACTCCAGACCACAGAGAATCCACTGAATGTTCAAAGTTCAGGTTTTTTGGGTGTAATTGAGGTCATAAAACCTAAAATAAAAAATAAAAATTAATGAAAATTAATGTCATAAAACCTTTACTATTTAACCTTCCAGCGATATAAAAAAAAAGATGCATCATTATCAGTCCTCGAGAGGATTAGTATAAAGCTAGGCAATTTTCTCACGGCGGTTATTTTCCAGAATACATTATTTTCCCTTTGTATATGCACAAGTTTCTGTTTGCCTTCTTCTCCCAACAGCCCTGGAGACTTTCCTGAATCTTGACCTTATCCCCAAATTCAATTTCACAAAGTTCCAGCAGAATGCCCCGCAGACTCCAGGCCCAGTAATGACACCAAGGCATTCATACGTGTAGTAATTTCTGCCTTAACCCATTCTGACCTGAGATCAGATTCATACGAGGTTTCCACTGGACACACACTTCGTCTGATTAACCCATTCTGACCTGAGATCAGATTCTAAAAAAATGTCAGTCGTTCTTCGATTTTTCAAAAATAGCAGACCTACAAGCTCGTAGCGCGCCACTCGGTGGCGCGCTACGAGCTTGTAGATCTGCTATTTTTGCAAAATCGTGAAAATGCGGCCCACACATCTTTTTTTTTAAATTATTTTGACGTCAGGTCTAAATGGGTTAAAATCGGGTATAAGTGTGACACACGTATGTGTGTGTGTGTGTGTGTGCGTGCGTGCGTGCACACTCGCACACACACGCGCATCTGCGTATATTATTTTTGTTATTGAATTTGCTGGTGGTGTGCTGAGATTTGACTCCCCCTTGATTGACCAGCCACTCATAGAAAGCTAAACCGTGTGCCTAGTTTATCAGACACTACAAACAAGGCTAACGGCCAAGAGCTTAAAGGAAAACTTCACCCTTTTTGCAAAAAAAAACATGTTAATGACGTTTAGAAGATTTAGAACACTTTCCTGGGGGTCTTTATGTGTGTAATGTGTGGTTTTAGATTTTTTTCTTATTTTAGCAGAGAGCCCAGTGTCTCTGATGTCATCGACACTGGGCTCACTTCCTTCCTGGACTACATGTTGCCTCAGTAAGACAGCTCTCCCCCCTATCCACAAGGAGGAGCAGTGCACCAAAGCATTATGGGAATTGAATTGTAGTCCAGGAAGTAAGTGAGCCCAGTGTCGATGACATCATCATCAAATAGAATATCTAAACGCGTGAATCTTTTTTTACAATGACGTTATTTTTCAGAAAGGAAGCCATTGAGGGTTAAAAATGGGTCTTAAATGCTTCCAACTCGAGTAGAATTATTAATGTTTTGTACAAGTGTTCATGACAACAAAAATATATGATGTGTGATATATTATTTGCTCTGTAAAATATTTCGGGGGCATATTTAGAATGTGTGCAGGCTTGAGCATGTTGAATCTAGTTTGCATTAATGAGGATTTAGTTGACACAATAAAATAAAATGGCGATAGTATTCCGTGTGGGGCAGACGGCCGGCCTGTCACAGCCAGATTTGGGAGAGCAGTGCAGCCTTGTTGTCGCGAGGAGAGCAGTAAAATGAGACTTTCGTGGTTGTTTTCGTCTCGGATTTAGTCCGACGGAGTGTCACAGTATAACTCTATGGGGAGTCACAAAAGCGACACAAAAGTAGGACCTGGAAGTATCTCAGGAGGGGGCGCTCACGTCACGGCTAAAATAACTGAATAGAGTGAATGCGATGTTGGGACCCATGAGAGAAACAGAGAGTAACGGAGCTGATCAGAGGGAACAAGATCTGGAGGTCGTTGCAGAGAAAAGTGAGAGAGAATAATGGATGTAAGTGAGGAAAGAAAGTTGAGTCATTAAACCATTCTGAACGGGAACCCATTTTTGGTGTTGGCATCATGTTATGCTTTAGCTATTGAAAAATAGCAGATCTACAAGCTCATAGCGCGCCACCGAGTGGCGCGCTACAAGCTTGTAGGTCTGCTATTTTTGAAAAATCAAAAAGAACGACTGACATTTTTTAGAATCTGATCTCAGGTCAGAATGGGTTATAATCAGACCAGTGTGTGTCCAGTGGAAACCTCGTATGAATCTGATCTCGGGTCAGAATGGGTTATGTATAGACGTGGAGGTGGAGGCTGGTTGTCCTGGCGCATGACAAAACAGCGTGACGGAGGCAGATGGAGCGAGACTGAGCGTCTCAGTGCTAAGTGGACACAATGGTCTCGGTAATGACAGGGAGGTTCTGGCGGTATTATATTATCAATAACAGGAGAGCAGAGAGAGAGAGAGAGGTTCAATCGATGCTCTGCATGTTTCTTTTCTCACTCACACACACTTTGTCTCCCTATGTATTCTTCACCTTCTCTCTTCCTGCCTAGAAAAGAGGTGTTCAGTTACTGTCAAATGGAGAGGTCTATACGTTCTCTACAGTGACAGTCTGGGTATAAAGTGGAAATTAATGCAGCACTCGATCCCACCCAGATTGCATTCTCTGCCTCTCTTCTTCTACACTCGTAGTATCCCTTCCTTTCCGAATCCGAGGCAATCGTTTTTCATTATATAGATGTAACAGGACATACATTTGCTTGCAGGGCATTCATCTATAAGTAGCTAGATCCTACTGTATATACAGAATGCAGATATGACCAATGCAATATAGTACCATACAGTAGCAGACAGTACTGTGCAACATGCATAGATTACTAGATTGTGATATGGAATCTTATAGCCGTGCGCTGCATTTAAGAGCAGCCCTGGTGTCATTTTAGGTTCAGACCCTTTCATCATGTACGTTGCATCCATATTGTACAGTATGTACGTTATAGTGTTATAGAAAAGGTTGTCTGTGGAGATTCATGTTCTAAATGTACTGTACAGTATGCCTCTCATCTCTGGAGTTTGATTCACGCATGGACTTGAACAAGTTGCATGTTTTCTCCTCTTTCTGTCAATCTGCGTTTAGAACCTGTAGCATTCCAACCCCGGTCTCGCCACAAAGACGGTGAAATACCACGGATCGGCACACTGCAAAATGCGTGCATAAGTATGACACTTGATTCCCCGACAATCTGTGTATATGTACTTTATTTCCAGCATTCATATGATATGACTTTCTCAATATTGTAGCTGTACGCTGCTGGTGAATGGTGATGGATGAGTTCATGTGATAGAGATCCATATTGCTTCACTCACACATGTTACCATACATGACATACTGTATAATCAAATGTGACCGATGACTAGTTGGGCACATTACAAACTGTAATATATATATACAGTAGGCTATATAATAAGCTCTTTATGGTGTCACCTGTTCAAAGGATGAGTTCCACCTGACAGAAGAACAGATGGGGAGGAAATAACCCTGTATCTGGACCCCCAGCTGTTGTCAAATCAAACATTCTGTGGAAAACAGAATGCTGTAATTGAAGAGCCCGTGTGAAAACCACATCCCGTTTGTCTCACCATGGGAACACCGATCAATGTGTGTACGAAATGCTGTGGGGTTGAAAAGGGAAGTGTGCCTTTAATTAGCTTAGATTGTCAGTTAATCTAACCAATACAAATGTCTTGGCTTGTCGTCCAGTGTCGTAGGCATTGTCTTTCTCTGTTTGGTCCTTGGTGGACCATTGGTCTTTGTCAAAAGGCTGGCAGGTTTGGAGACAGAATCCATCCTGAAGTGCTTCTCTTGGCTTAGGCTAGGGGTAGTAGCAGGCGGAGACTATAGCACTCCTCACATATACCTCCAGGCTCCACATTAACTTGAGTTTAGTGCTGCAGGCTTTGAGAACTTCAGAGGATGCGTGTGTGTCTATCTTGTCATCACCGCTGCTGCCGGCCTGCACGCGCATGCCGTTTCTCATCCGTGTGACGTCGTCTGTTAAGATGTCTATAGACTAGAGAACTCACTTTTCACTTCATCATCATCATCATATCCGTTTGATTTAGCTTTTTGTGTTTCCTTAGAGATGTCTACACCCATGGTAGAATGGATTTGTCATGATGTTGGCTCCATATGCAGCAATAATTTTCCCTCCATGAAATAAAGCAATCAATTAAATACATATACTTTTACTGGAATAACTATTAGAATTTAACCCATTTTAGGCGGGAGCCCCTTTTGGTGTTAGCATTACGTTGTGCTTTAGCTATTGAAAAATAGCAGATCTACAAGCTCATAGCGCGCCACCGAGTGGCGCGCTACGAGCTTGTAGGTCTGCTATTTTTTGAAAAATCGAAGAGCGACTGACATAGAAGACATTTTTTTAATCTGATCTCAGGTCAGAATGGTAAACTGTCAGGATGTATAGAAGACATTTTTAGAATCTGATCTCAGGTCAGAATGAAAACTGTCAGGATGTAGAAGACATTTTTAGAATCTGATCTCAGGTCAGAATGGGTTAAAATGGAAGTGCACACTTCCACTGAGTGAGCGGCTCGGCACTGTATGCAGGCTGCAATCACTGCACGGCGTTTTATTACGTTAATAGTGTTGCCCTCCATCTATATAAGAGGACCTATAATCTCCTGTCCTGCAGTAATTCCGCTATAACTGGGACTCGAGACAATTTAGTGAATACTAATTTAGTGAATACTAGAGGCAGCATTTACAGTAATGTTCCTACTCAGTTGAAGTAGGCTACTGCTACCGCTACAGCTAGATAGTTGAGTTGTCTTTGCACTCTATACTTATGTGACCATTTAGGCATTTACCCTGTCGGTTGTGGACTATAGGGCTCATACCATTTACTCTGATAGCACACTGGATAAGAGCCTTATGCTGAATGCCCCTAAATTGTAAAATTGTGTTTAATTTGCATATTACTTACTGCTGTCGGGTAGACACCTTGTATATGTCCAGAATTACGTTTCAGGAAGTATATGTTCCAAAGGATCCAGATATTATTTAGTCACAAACTTGTTATATTTATTATACTATTCATTGACTATTCAAGTATTTAAGGCAGACTTAATCACTTTCGGGGCACGGTGGCACAGTTGGTAGTGCTGTCGCCTCACAGCTAGAAGGTCCTGGGTTCGATTCCCGACTCGGGGCACTGTGGGTGCTGGCGGCGTGTTTCCTCCTCCGCGTCATCAGTGCCCATACCCCGAAGGCGGGGTTGGCGAAAGGGCCTTTCTGTGTGGAGTTTGCATGTTCTCCCCGTCTCCCCTAGGGTAGGTACCCTCACAAAAAACATGCAGTAATCCTGGTCTCTAAACTGCCTCCCCCTGGCCAGCCGGGGCGCCTGATGGAGGGGAAAGGAACTGGTTGGAATAACGTGTTCCTTCCACGTGCTACGTCCAACCAGGGAAACTCCCCCCTGTCAGGTGTAAAGGAGCAACTTGGACACTCAGGCATGAAGGGAGCATGAGTTAAGTCCGTTGCTCTCCCCAGGTTGGCGGAGGGTGTGTAGAGCCCAGGATCACAGTAGATGATTGGCATAGGGGTGAAAAATGGGTTACAAAATCGTGGGATAAAGAATATAATAAATAAATAAAAAGACTTAATCACTTTCACTTTCAAAATGCCTTCAACAATACAGCAAATAGCAGATCGAGCACGCACACGCACACACACGCACGCACAATATGGAGGCACAAGGTTGTTTGATGTTATGGAGCGTCACTGTCACCCACAGTGCCGAGGAGGCTGAAAGCGGCATTCGTCTTGCAGTAATGGTGGAACCGTGTTGCACGTCAGCTCCACTTTCATCTACATAAGCCCTGGATCTGTAGAACATGTTATTTATTAACCCATTTGGACCTGAGCTCCATTCTACAAAATAATGTCTTCCTATAAATCCTGACAGTTTTCTGAAAAACCCCTATGTTTCTGTATCAGTGGTACTCAACCCTTTTCATGTCAAGGACCCCCAGAATTATCTGTATTTGGCCGTCGACCCCCATCTGAAAATATGTTGTCCCAGGGACTGCCCAGAAGCAAAGATATGAGTTAAAAACGTTCACTCTGAAAGAATATATTCAAACATTTGGGCCACATTTTCACGATAAAAAAAATAATAGCCGCGCTATGAGCCGCGCTATGAGCTTGTAGATCTGCTATTTTTCAACAGCTAAAGCATAACTGCTTAAAACACCAAAAGGGGTTCCCGCCCAGAATGGCTTAAGCTGTCAGAGGAGAACACCGTTCGGTTTAGTGTAATATTTCAAAAAATGCTTCCATATTTTCTATCCTTGTACGGATGGATTATGGCTCTGACTGTCATGAAATGATTTAACAAATGTCATAACTAAGATTATTATGGTAGCCTCTGGCTGCTGGCATATTGACCAGGAGACTTAATGATCTGTTGTAAACAGATCATTAACCCATTCTGACCGGGAACCCATTTTGGTGTTAGCACTATGTTATGCTTTAGCTATTGAAAAATAGCAGATCTACAAGCTCATAGCGCGCCACCGAGTGGCGCGCTACGAGCTTGTAGGTCTGCTATTTTTGAAAAATCGAAGAACGACTGACATTTTTTTAGAATCTGATCTCGGGTCAGAATGGGTTCATCAGACCAGTGTGTGTCCAGTGGAAACCTCGTATGAATCTGATCTTAGGTCAGAATGGGTTAAGTCTTCAATGATTCTTCAATGATTATTTTCCTATACATATCACAGTGAAGCTGGTTCCAGTTCTGCTAAAAGGATACATTTTTTTCTTCTTACGGTTATAGCTGACAACATTGTCAATTTAATTTGTAGTATTTTAATGTTAAAATGTAATATGATGAAGATGTCTTCGATGCTGCGTGCTTGTTCATAGAATTCTCTATTGTCTCCTGAAGTGAGTGAATGTTATACCGCTGTTATTCCGTGTAAGACTTCCACTCTTTCGTACTGAGAAAGTTATAGTTTGATTATTTCAGTGACAATTGCTCTTATTTGTGCCACACGTAACACAATACGTGACCAGACATTTTCTTCCAAGAGCCGTCTTCACATAGTCTATAAAGCAATACATTGTTCTACTTCTATTGGTTACAATCATATCCACTTCGGTTTATCCCAAGTTACCATTTTTACTTCAAGGTTCTTTATTATTTTTATTTGTCTCCCGAGGAAGACATTTGTCTCAGACAAAGGACCCGCATGCTAGCGTAGCCCTTATGCCCATGTCGCTGCAGTGCAGCGCCAAAATACATCTTTCTTGCATCAAAGAAAAATAAAACTTTGGGCCAGGCTCTCCTCCAGTTCGGTGGAAAGTTAATTTCCCATGTGTTTGTGTAAGTGTGTTCCTGGCATATCTTCCGCGTTGCCTCAAAGTCCTGCGTTATCATGGCGGGTTCAGTGGAAACGAACACGGCCCAAATAGTCTGAAGACACAATCCATCATGTCTGACCTGTTCCAAGATCGTGTGTCCATCTTCTGATGCCATCACATACAGTACAGAGAGTCCAGCACACTGATTCCATGATTAGTTCCATGTTTTGATAGCTTCAGGGGTTTCGAAGAGACCGTGTAGAATAGGCGCTCTGAGCAGGGAGTACAGACAGACAGACAGGGAGGGAGGGAGAGAGGAAAAGAATGCGACCGCCCTCTTCAAGAGGCAAGCAAAGACTAACTATAACTACTTCTATTTACTTTTCTCATCTCCGAGGAGAAAAGCCTGGTTATACAACCTAATTAAGAGCGTGTCTGTCTATAGACACTTTCCTGTCGTGTACTTACCCCGGAAACTGTATTTTTTTTCCTTTTTTTTACCAATCACAACACAGGTTTCATGCACAGGGAATGTAAACGGATCTATAATAAATCCTCAATGTAACTTCCTTTGTGCTTTTCCGCCAAATTACAGGACATTTCCATTTAGACACTCAACCACCATCTTGCCTATAGCTTGTGTTAATTGGCTAAAGGCGAGAGTTTGTACCTGTGTAGCGCCCCCTGTGGGAAGCCCCCCCAACACCCACACACTCCCCTGTGGACACCAACACTGTTTGATCCACACTAATCTAATTTAACCCATTCTGAACGGGAACCCATTGTGGTGTTATAGCATCATGTTATGCTTTAGCTATTGAAAAATAGCAGATCTACAAGCTCGGGCGCTACGAGCTTGTAGGTCTGCTATTTTTCTTAAATCGAAGAACGACTGACATTTTTTTAGAATCTGATCTCATGTCAGAATGGGTTAATCAGACCAGTGTGTGTCCAGTGGAAACCTCGTATGAATCTGATCTCAGGTCAGAATGGGTTAACAGGAAACGGGAACACCTGGGCTCATAGCACACACACACACACTCTCAAACAGTCATGCTATGCGGTGCACAGCATGCAGACATTGCAGACATGCCCAAGAATCCCAAGATGGGGTGGCTTCTGATTGGGGCAGCAGGCACTGCAGGATGGCAATAATGCACACACGCGCACCCCTCACATAAAGTATATATAGCCTATACCTTCCTCTCTCTTATAGCATGGGGGCGTGTGGTAATAATGGGGGCTATTTCCCCCATGTCTCCATTCTAACTGGCGTGTAATTGGTGGTGTGATGAAGCACCTGATTGGATTAGCCCTGCTTCTCTCCTTCAGCTCCGACTCACAGCAGTCTGAAAACCCCCAACCTTGACCTCAATTAACCCATTCTGACCTGAGATCAGATTCATACGAGGTTTCCACCACTGGACACACACTGGTCTGATTAACCCATTCTGACACGAGATCAGATTCATACGAGGTTTCCACTGGACACACACACTGGTCTGATTAACCCATTCTGACCTGAGATCAGATTCTAAAAATTGTCAGTAGTTCTTCGATTTTTCTAAAAAATTGCAGACCTACAAGCTCGTAGCGCGCCACTCGGTGGCGCGCTATGAGCTTGTAGATCTGCTATTTTTCAATAGCTAAAGCATAACATGATGCTAACACCAAAAGGGGTTCCCGTTCAGAATGGGTTAACCCTTCACTCATCAGAGAGAGATGAGGGACAGCTCATCATCCAACCTGCTGAAATTGGCCTGATGATGAGGACGCTGCAATGTATAATTAAGCGATATTACACGAGAGGGTGTGGTTTAACGTGATTATCGCCAGCACAGTGATGCGGTCAGGAAGGAACGAGACGTATAGTCGAGTTCCGCAAGCATCACTGAATGTATTCCTATTTAATTTACAATTTTAGGCATTTAGCAGACGCTCTTAATCCAGAGCGATTTACATTAAGCAAGAACAAAAAATCATGGGAATACATCACATAAAAGCATTTATGTGTAAGCTAAGAACGTAACAGTGGCATATCTATATAATGAAACTATACATATAAACTATACATATATACTACTATGCTATACATATGTACTATGGTGTGCTATGACTATATACAATGCAATTCTAGTGCTGTCTATACATAACATGCTATAAGTCTGTATCAAATGCTATCGAAGTCTACGGAAATGCTATCTAAGGGGGTAGGGTAAGTGCTATGGGCCATGATGGAGTCTGGAAAGCCAACAAAATGCAGAAAACTGACTTCCTCAATGATGGAAAAAAAGGGCCTATTCCTCATGGACATAAAACTACAGCCCATGTGTGAACAGTCAGGGAGTGCAGATAGGACTCGAGTTGAGTCTCATTAAGATGTCGCGCAAGACAGGAGTCAGAGTTCGAGCTGTTTAACCCATTCTGAACGGGAACCCATTTTGGTGTCGGCATCATGTCATGCTTTAGCTATTGAAAAATAGCAGATCTACAAGCTCATAGCGCGCCACAGAGTGGCGCGCTACGAGCTTGTAGGTCTGCTATTTTTGAAAAAATCGAAGAGCGACTGACATTTTTTTTAATCTGATCTCAGGTCAGAATGGGTTAATCAGACCAGTGTGTGTCCATGAGTGGAAACCTCGTATGAATCTGATCTCAGGTCAGAATGGGTTAAGACAGCAGTGAGACTGCAGTGAGTCCCACAGCCCTGATCCTCTGGGATCCTGCCGGGTTAGAGAGTTACGTCTGATTTTCACTTATACTTGCGCGCCGGGTGTCGTGCACTTAAAATAGCAAGTGCAAGCTGCTGGTGCTGTGATCATTTAGATCCGCTATTTGTCGGGGCAACCGAGTGTATAGGCCTAAAACATGCAGGCTTTGTGTGCGTGCGTGTGTGCGTGCGTGCGTGCGTGTGTGTGCGTGTGTGTATACAAACCCGTAGGGCAGAAAGGCCAAACTCACTGACTTGACTTGAGTTTTCCTTTGCCCGGTTTCTTTCGCTCTGGTTCTTATCAGTTCGTTCGTGTATCTGATCGTTTGGGGAAATAAGCTTTTTTTTTGCAGTCTGTTTCCAGTGGCTTTGAGACTGCAGCGAAAACGTTTTCCATGCAGCAGCATCTCAAACAGCCATCTTGATGGATAGCATTGGGTCAATTTCATGAGCTTTCCTGACACAACGATCGTCGTACAGAGCTTCGATGGGGGGGAGGGGGGATCACATCCGCTGATGCGTTCGGCTGTCCGCAGAACCCTCTGCATTGCTTTGCGGGGTGAGGTCGATGCAGCCGCAATACAAAGTCAAAGTCATACGATTTGTCACACACGTTACCGCAGTGAAATGTGTTCTCCGCATTTGACCCATCTCTGTTGGAGCGGTGAGCTGCAGCCGTGCCGCGCTCGGGAATCATTTGATTAGTAGATTTGACCCCCCCAATCCAACCCTTTGATGCTGAGTGCCAAGCAGGAAGGCATTGGGTCCCATTTTTACAGTCTTTGGTATGTGACCCGGCCGGGGATTGAACCCCCGACCTCCCAGTTTCAGGCCTCTGTAGAAAGCTTTTAGGACGTTTGGGCCCGTGCCAGCTTTCTTGAGTCTCCTCGGGAAGTAGAGGCGTTGTTGTGCTTTCTTCACCACCCGCTCTCTCTCTGTACTGCCCAGGTGAGGTCCTCAGTGATGTGTCCTGTGGTCAAAGATCAGCTCTTTTGTTGTGTGTCTACGTTGCGAGCCAGGTTTTTCTCCTGGCACCATTTTGTGCCAGGTTCTCCACTTCTCTCCTGTGGGCTGACTCATCGTCGTGTGTGATCAAGCCTATATGACTGTGGTGTCGTCTGCAAACCTGATCACTTTGTTGGAGCCAAACTTGAACAGAGCCACGTAGTCATTATACAATGTTGGTTGTGTAAAAGTTCTACAAACAACTACACACCCATGGTGATCAATAAAACGACGATCTATGAGAAAAGGTAGCGATTCGGTCCTACACATTGCTGTAGGGGCATCAATACTTGTCTCCCCGTCTCCGACGTTGCAAAGGGGCACCTGCACTGCCATCTGGTGTGCTTTAATAGCATGGGGTAGTTTGATCTACAAGCCAGATCTACAAGCTCAGAAACTGTGAGCTATTCTCCTTTTTATCTGACCTTCTACCTCCACTCAGCTGCAGATTGCGGGACTCGTTCCTGTCACCGTGTTGTTGTTCAGATCCGGCTGGCTGAGTAGCACGATTGGCTGTGAAAGTAGTCCAACTGGTATATCCTGTACTGCACAAGATGGCTGTAGTTCTGACCATCTGGAACGGTTTTTTACTGGGCTTTTGGCCAGCATGCACTGAAATGAACATGGAGGCAGGTTCCAGATCAGGAATGAGCATCTGTACAGTCCAAAGCCAGGCAGAAAAAGAAAAAACACACATATATATATATATATATATATATATATATATATATATATATCGATATATATATATCCCATTCTGAACGGGAACCCATTTTGGTGTTAGCATCATGTTATGCTTTAGCTATTGAAAAATAGCAGATCTACAAGCTCATAGCGCGCCACCGAGTGGCGCGCTACGAGCTTGTAGGTCTGCTATTTTTGAAAAATCGAAGAACGACTGACATTTTTAGAATCTGATCTCAGGTCAGAATGGGTTAATCAGTCCAGTGTGTGTCCAGTGGAAACCTCGTATGAATCTGATCTCAGGTCAGAATGGGATATATATAGTTGTTGTTGGACATTTTCATTGTAGTGATCTCCAATAGATGAAGGTTGAGTTCCTTTGACACAACATTTCAGCCAGGGATTGCTTTGCAAAAAGAGCTGCTCTTTAGAACAGACGACTTCTCTGGGGCTTCATTCAGAGTTGAAGCCTGTGGCGGAAAACAACGTCTAACTTCTGGACTATAATAACTTAAACGGCTGACCTTGAATCCTTGATGAAGAATATAAGTGTAGGGCTATACCTTTGTGCCTCGGTCTTTGTTCAGGTTGTTTTGTTCAGCCTTATACTTACTTTGAAAACAGAGCGAGTCTCAAACGGAAGCTTGCTGAGTTCATCCATTATTCAGCGTCCACCAAAGAAACCTTCACTTTTCTCACTCTAGTCATATTCCTGTTCGACAAAACAATATAATCGAGAAAAAAACCGAGTCTGAAGGGAGCGACAGTGTTGTGTAGAGACACCGATACGACAAGTGTGTGTGTGTGTGTGTGTGTGTGTGTGTGTGTGTGTGTGTGTGTGTGTCTGTGTGTGTGTGTGTGCGTGTGCGTCTGTGAGACAAAGATAAATGCAGAAAAGCAGAATCGATAATAAGATGCGTTGAGCAGAAGAGATGTGCTGAATGAATGCAACAAACGTCAATGTCTGCTGAAGCGAGAGAGAGAGAGTTTGAATAGATTCTTAACTGTTTTTACGTGGTACGATTTTTACAATGATTTCTAAGAAGACAAAGAAAAGCCATAGGGGCTTAATTGTTTCCATTGAGGCCCTGGCGTGCAGCTCTGCGTCCGCATATAGTTCGTCACTTTGGCCGCTGTGACTCTATCAAACGGTGCTGTATAGTTTTGATTGATGTCGTCTCTTTAGCGTTTTGACTGAACCCTTTTAACCCATTCTGACCTGAGATCAGATTCATACGAGGGTTTCCACTGGACACACACTGGTCTGATTATAACCCATTCTGACCTGAGATCAGATTCTAAAAAAAATGTCAGTCGTTCTTCGATTTTTCAAAAATAGCAGACCTATACAAGCTCGTAGCGCGCCACTCGGTGGCGCGCTATGAGCTTGTAGGTCTGCAATTTTTTCAATAGCTAAAGCATAACATGATGCTAACACCAAACTGGGTTCCCGTTCAGAATGGGTTAAAGGGACTGTGACACTCATCTCTGCAGAAATGACTTTTTTCTGTGCCCCCCGACTGGTGTGCCGTCCTCCATTCAACCTTATAACTTTTCCTCAGTGTGGACATGAATACAGTACGATCCAACCACAGCTGTATAATATACAGTATGCTCACTTTAATAATTTACACCAAGATAACTCTGATAGCTCTGGTCCAAAGAGGAGATAATGTGTTGTTTGATCGATGGCCTTCCATGGTCTGGTCTTCTTCAGGAAGAAATGCCACCAGTGACCTTTAAAACCGTGTATTTATTTGTGTTGAATTGACAGCCAACCTTGTCTGCTGTCTCACATGTCTACACAATGTTTCATCATCATCCTTGGGCCGAGTAAATCCAGCATTTCAAATATATAGCATCTCCGTGGTGAGGATTCTTTTTTTTTTTAGATCTATAAAAATGGAACATTTCAAATTCGTAGTTGCTACTGATTTTTTAACAAACAAAAAAATATTGCACCTGGGACGTATCCTCAGTGATGTATCCTGAGGTCAACAGGGTTTCGGGTCTCGCAACATCATACCCCTCACTCAGGTGACCCAGCCTGGAGTGATCAAGTCCCGTCTTACGTCCCAGTAGCTATACCCTCAGTCAGTCCCATTAGGGAAAAACCAGGGGCACACAATCCGTTGGAACTACTCCAGAACTACTCTGCCAGGGCTGGGAGGTACACTTCTCCCTGACGGAGGGACTATAGGCTCTGTGGGTTGTCTCCTGTCCGGAGCCCCTCCTACGTCTCACCAGGTCCACTCCTGCTCTCACCAGGCCCAGGACCTGTGCGTTGCACCAGAGTCCCATCAGCACCAGACAGTTCATTCAGGAGTGGTGGGCAATGATTCCGCTCTGCAGGGTCATGGTACTGCGGTTTAATACATCTGCTGTGAAGAGAAGAAAGTCCACACACAGGTTTGCTCCAATGGTGTTTTTATTTTATTTAAAACACCATAAGTTATAAGACACAACGTTTCTGCCGCGGGCAGTGTTTTAAATAAAATAAAACACCATTGAAGCAAATGTGCAGACTTTCTTCTCTTCACTGCATTTACCGTATAGTCCAGCACCAGCCAGGAACTGGATGTGCGCAAGCCACCTGCTTTTTAACCCATTCTGACCTGAGATCAGATTCATACGAGGTTTCCACTGGACACACACTGGTCTGATTAACCCATTCTGACCTGAGATCAGATTCTAAAAATGTCAGTCGTTCTTCGATTTTTCAAAAATAGCAGACCTACAAGCTCGTAGCGCGCCACTCGGTGGCGCGCTATGAGCTTGTAGATCTGCTATTTTTCAATAGCTAAAGCATAACATAATGCTAACACCAAAATGAGTTCCCGTTCAGAATGGGTTAAACTAGTTTAATACATCTGCTGTCATAACAAAGATTAAATGTTTAGTTTGCTATTTTGTATGTGGCTTTTACAATGCTGAAGATATAAGATTTTCCTTTGGCTCCAAGCGTCTGTCTTTGGATGCCATTTTAACATTTTGCCATAATATGGATTCCTGATACACATGTTTTTTTAATGGTGTCAGGGTTCAGGAGGTACATCTACTCGTGGGAGATGCATTTGTCAGTCGTCTAACAAAGTAAACCTCACTCTCTTGTCTTTATCCACCACCACCAGGTCTGCAGACGTCCTGTGAGACCCGGCAGGCTGGCTGAGTGTGAACCCGGTCAGAGGAACTGTCAACACCTCGGCCTCTTTGGACCGCGAGTCGCCTCACAACAGATACACGGCCGTCTTCATCGCTACAGATAACGGTGAGTAGAACCCGTCTGAGTAAAGTGCTGGTTTCCAGTAACGAATAATATAACTACCGTAATTACTGTAACGTTTGATTCATAATATTATACTGTATTGTACTTTTTTCACATAATTAACGGTAACACTTTACATTAAGGTCACCCCTATAATGCAATATAGTAATTTTCTTTTTTTGTTTGGCTTGGCCTTTCCTTCTTCAGTGATCCTATAGACGGGTTTGCGCATCCAGTTGTTATGAGAAGAGTGACTGACTATACTATATACTGTATACAGTACGTTATGCACTGTTGTGTAGACCTTTTGTTTGTTTTGGTGGTGTTTTTTCCTCATAATGGAGTCTGGACTGTATTCTGCATTGTATAGTGGAACAATTTCTCAGCACACAACAGTGCAGCAGAGTAGTAAATTAAATACAAATAGAATGATTCTACACAATGCTCAGTTTTGACAAGTAAGAGCCAGAATACTTCTGTGAAGGAGCAGTGTGGAAACTGGTGCATGGTCTGTTTCCTGAAGCTGTCGTCACCCTATTACACAGACAATGCAATACCGTTGTTGGAGCTGTCGCTGTCTCATGCACCACATCCCTCCATACCAGTGTTGTTTTTGGCAGCACATTTTGATTTTAGTTTTAGTCATAGTCTCCTGAATAGTTTTCACTTAGTTTTAGTCACATTTTAGTCACCTGGAATGTTCTAGTGTTTAGTCTAGTTTTAGTCGACTAAATCTACAGTTGATTTAGTTGACTAAAATGTGTTTTGACAGGCCTTGATGTCGTTGTAATGACATATTTTACATTTTGGTTGCATGCTGAAATACGCTGCTATTTTCAGCATGCAGCCCAGCATAAAACTGGATCTCTTGTCCACTAGTGCCTTACTAACATTTTAGTCTAGTTTTTATTTGTTGACAATTGTCAGTATATTTACTAGTCTTAGTTTTAGTCATCATAGATTCGTTTTTATTTAGTTTTTATTTAGTTTTAGTCAGTGAAAAAAGGTAGTCGACGAACATTTTTTGTCGTAGTTTTAGTCGACGAAAACAACACTGTCATGCACCACATACGCTCTCTGCTGCCATTGGCTGTGAAGCTGTGAAGCTACCGGTCAGCTTCGCATCTCAGCCTCGTACAGATTCTGACAGATCCATTAGAGGGATGTGAGATTCTATTAGCAGTTCTGCAGAGTAGCAGCGGGGTTGTGGAAAACGTCGCAGTCCTAGAGACGGATTGGAGATTGGAGGAGCTGTAGCAATTAGTAGGAGTATACGAGGTGTTAAGAATCTGGACGTGTAGGAGCAAGACGAGGGCAGAAGTGGGAGGATGGATTTCTCTCTCTCTCTTCCCGACTTCTTTATTTCCTTCTATTAGCATCTATTTGATGTAATAAAACGCCCGTCCAAGATTAACAGCCTGCAGGCAATGCTGGTGAATTGTCTCCCCAAATGCATTTGTATAGGCCAAGGGAAGCCATGGAGAATGTGGCTGGCTGTAGACAAAGGGAACTCAAAGACACTCCTAGACACAGAGAACTCAAAGACACTCCTACCCATTATGTACTAAAGAAAGTTCCAAGGAAAGTACAGAAGTACTATTGTACCGCTGTAGTGCCGAAATGATATCGGCTCATCAGAAATGTTCAGTAGCACCGAAGAGCCGAACCTCAAATGACGTCACATTGTAGGCTCTACAGAGCCGAACAGAATTTTATTCGGCTCTAAAATATCATAAAATCATAGAGTATGAATCTCGCCTAAACCTGTTCTCTGCATATAATGTACATACAGTTTGTACCGACTGTATGACACCACAGTTATGTACAGGATTAATGGGATATTCACTTAATTAGGTGGAGAGACATTGATTGGACTTGAGTGACTCAGCTCCTTTTAACAAATAATCAAGATTTTATCCAGATTTTATTAATCTGCAGCATAGCATGAAATCTCAAACACTCTTTCTGAAAATTGCGTCACGAAATAGCAGATCTATACTGTACTAGCTCACAACACATTGTGACCTTGTTAGGCTTCTGCTGCTTTTGGCGTGCAACACTATGTTGTGCGACAGAGAGCATGAACTTGGCTTTATACTGTACGCTGTCATTAATCTGCTGATGTTTTAGACTTTATAAAAGCAGAGAGACAGCTTGGAGGGACGTGACAGATTGAGAGTGGTTCCTGGGGGGGGGGGGGGGGGGTGACATTCAGATCTCAGACATCTGTCATG
Source organism: Protomyctophum bolini (assembly GCF_963924005.1). Classification (NCBI taxonomy): domain Eukaryota; kingdom Metazoa; phylum Chordata; class Actinopteri; order Myctophiformes; family Myctophidae; genus Protomyctophum; species Protomyctophum bolini. The sequence continues at coordinate 47,579,362 of NC_137865.1, forward strand.
TCACCCGTGTTGAGGAGCATTTGACATTCCAGCCATGCAGCCAACTTATCACTATTAAACCCCTGGTTGATTTGTGTAGTTTTTGTTTTATCTGATCAGGTTAAAAAGCAGATTGCAGAACAGCAGATTAAAAACCTTAGTCCGGCAGCCGACAGGCTTTTTTTGTTTAAAGTGGGAAATTTGGTATATAGTATTTTTTATTGGCCTAAAATATTGTCTATATACATAGTTAGTTAGTTACTTTATTGACACAAATGTATACAACATTGGGTCCAAACAATAATAAAAAACCCATGAATCAAAAACTTTAATAAGGTACAATACATTAAAATATAGAATACACAATACAGAATCACTTTACAACAGGAGCTTTCTATCGCTCCACAAGTGACAGGCAGGCATGTAGCATATGCAAAGTCTCTCTGTTAGTGCCCACAAAGAGTGAGCTCAAATCAATGCCCTCATGTCCATATTTCTCTCTGATATCTTGTGTGATGGAACAAACCAGTATGTGCTGTTCGTTTTGTATACCAGTCTCACATTGGCAAAACCGCTGTTCGTACATTCATGAATCCACTTGCTGACCGGCTGTTGGTATTGGGCAATTTCTTTTATAGGGGTTTCTTCTTGTGACCCTACCATTAACGTCCTACGGCAGGCAAAAAGGTCAAACTTCCCTTATGCTTTTAAGTAGCATGATGTGACATGTCATACTAGGGGCTGATTTCATGATTCTGAATACATTCCAAGCATTCGTTTTTTGCACGAAATACACTCCTTGGGCTAAAAACAGCCATAGCCACTTTGACCTCATCACATTTTACTGCTGATCTCATCACATCAGTCATGATGTCTATAGGACGTTTTATTTAGCCCAAGGAGTGCTTTCTTTGCGCTCCTGCAAAATGACCCTGAGTCAGGGAAGTTAATTCATGTATACTTTTGTCTCTTCCTAGAAATGTATAGTGGAGTGAAAGTATTTCAAAATTACAAATACTATAAAGCAGTGGTTCCCAAACTTTTTCGTGTCAAGGACCCCCAAATCAACATTTATTATAGGCCACAGACCCCCGTTTGAAAACATTATGCCAGATAAGGAAGGATTTTCACGGCTCTAGCAGTGATTCCGAAACATTAATTTCATGGACACCCAGTTTAACAGGCATTATGCTACAGACCCCCCCCATTCAATGGCATTTCTATCTCTGGGACCCCAATTTATATTGTAAAACCACTGTTAATTTAACTCTGATGGCTGTATTTTGCGTGTCTTAAGTACCAGGTCTTATTCCCTAACTTGAGTAAACTAAAGACCTGGAGGCGTGATCAATGCTCTTTGGCCACTCAGAATAGCCAAATGGCATTGATCACGCCTCCAGGTCTTTAGTTTACTCAAGTTAGGGAATAAGACCTGGTACTTAAGACACGCAAAATACAGCCCTGAGAGTGTACAAATGGAACCAAATGGACCCGCTAGTCCATTTGGTTCCATTTGTACACTCTCTGAGTTACAGACCCATAAGGGTCCATTTGGTTGCAAATTATCATTTAGCTGGGGGTCCACCCCTGGAGCTCCCTCAAGTACCCCTGGGGGTCCCAGGACCCCACTTTGGGAACCACATGCTATAAAGTACAGGGGGGAAAAGTGTATATAGTTGTAGGTCCATAACGGCCCTGCAGTCCCCGTGTCACGGACGAGAGGAGATCCATCACGGGAACGGAGGGGAGGGATAATAGCGGTGTAATGGGCTATGATCCTGAACAGCCCGACACAATCTGTTCTGTACTCTGTCTCACCACAACGCCTCATTAACCTCAGACACCCTCCGTGTGCTCTGTGTGCTGTGGCTGCACTTTAGCACTGCTTTATCCCATTCTGGGCGGGAACCCATGTTGGTGTTAGCATTATATGTTATGCTTTAGCTATTGGAAAGTAGCAGATCTACAAGCTCATAGCGCGCCACCGAGTGGCGCGCTACGAGCTTGTAGGTCTGCTATTTTTTTAAACTGTCAGGATTTAGAAGACATTTTTAGAATCTGATCTCAGGTCAAAATGCGTTAAAGAACCACCATTCTTCTGTGCGTTAGAATCTGATCTCAGGTCAGAATGCTTTATTTCTCCATCACACGCCGACCCAGCCTTCCTTTTGTTTGTTCTGGGTGAGAGGAGGAGTGATGGAAGGACAGACAGAGGCCGCTATTACAGTTATCTGATATAACCCCTTGGGTTGATAAACGATGACAGACTACTGCAGGGCTCAGTTTGTATATAAGGCACGCTGTTCTGGGTTAAAGGACCACACAGGGTTTTAGTACCCTCACAAAAACATGCAGTAATCCTGGTCTCTAAACGACCTCCCCCTGGCCAGCCTGATGGAGGGGAAAGGAACTGGTTGGAATAACGTGTTCCTTCCACACGCTACGTCCAACCAGGGAAACTCCCCCCTCTGTCATGTGAAAAGAAGCAGCTTGGACTCCTCATGCACAGAAGCAAGCATGAGGACAGTCCGCTGCCCCCCCCAGGTTGGCAGAGGAAGTGTAGTGCCCAGGATTACATTAGATCATTGACACTGGGTGAAAAAATGGGTTACAAAATCGTGGGATAAAAAATATTAAAAAAAGGACCACTTCACCACTTTTCAACCTATCTTCATATAATAGGTCCTCACTAATAATCATGATAAAATGGCACGATTCTTTCCTACTCGGTCTGTGTCTCATAGGAGGGCTGTGGGCAGTTCAGAAACCGTCTTCCAGTGACATCATCAATGGGGAATACAAGCTAATAGAAACTGCAGGCTTTCTAGTCCTGAAAAGTTGCAATGCGAAAATCGAAGCCATCGTTCTCACGATAATGGAAATCTAAAAGTTTTTGTAAAAAAATCTTGTTTAAAAAAATATCTGCCTAATGATGATGTCACTGGAAGACGGTTTCTAAACTGCCAACAGCCTTCCTATGAGACACAGACTGAGTATTATATGAAGATAGGTTGAACAGTGGTGAAGTGGTCCTTTAAGTGAAATCCCTGAACATACAAATATTTAAAAAAGTTTATTCATTCCTATAACTTTTCACTCAAAAAAACCAGCCTGTCATTACACGGACATCACCATCTGGGTTCCATCTGTTACGGCTGTGCTGATGCTGGCATAAAATGCAGATTTATTCAGTACTGTATGTGATGCAATCAACCAAGTCCAACATGTACTGTGAATATGCTCCAGCATCTTGAGTTTTTGTAAAAAAAAATGAAGATGGTTTATGTGTTGCTTCTCCAGATATTCACATCACAACTCCATCCAATATGATTCATCTACAGATCAGAGATTATAGAACTGTGAGGAGAACATTAACCCATTTTGGGCGGGAACCCCTTATGTTATAATTTAGCTATTGAAAAATAGCAGATCTACAAGCTCGTAGCGCAGCACCGAGTGCCGTGCTACGAGCTTGTATAGGTCTGCTGTTTTTGATAAATCTTGAAAATGTGGCTCAAATCTTTGAATGTATGTTATATTCAGAGTGAACGTTTTTAACTCAAATCTTTGCTTCTGAGAGGTTGCTGGAACAACATATTTTCAGATGGGGGGTCGGCGGCCAATTTCATATCATGTTTGGGGCCTTTGACATGAAATATTGAGCACCACTGATACAGAAACATGAGGTTTTAACCCTGTGAGAACCACTGATACAGAAACATGAGGTTTTCCAGAAAATTGTCGTCGGGCCTAAATGGGTTAAAGAGGGCTGAAATGGAAGAGAAACGCTGAGAGCATTAATTCCTACTGGCTAATTATGTCCCATAAATACTGAATATTTCACTTTCTCGGCTAGTCGGTGCTTTGTTCAATGTTTTTTATATATATATATTTCAGACAGATTATTTCACATTTTCGGAGTGGATGAACACTTAAATGTTGTGTTATTTGTAAAGTACAGATTTCAGCAAAAATAATATTTTGTCTACAGCAAAAGCTGGAGCCCTGGAGGCGATGTACAGTATAGGGTTTGAGTGGTACAGTACACAGCTAGCCTATCGCCGGTAATTCAACTCAGGCCAAAACAATAATAAATGCCATGAGTGCATGAATTCAGGTCTTCCGGCATTCGAGTCATGAGGCTAAATATGTAGTTTATTTTTATTTTTTACAAAAGTTTATAGCGATTTATTTTTTATTATTATTTACTATAGTCCTACTATAGACCCCAAGAAATTACATCTGGCCAACAAAGATCACGGGACGTGGTTAATGTAGGTTTTCTAATCAAAATTAAAATATCCAAAGTAACTAGTAACTAAAGTTTTCAAATAATTCTAGTGGAGTAAAAAGTACAAATTGTGGCTCTGAGATGTAGTGGAGTAGAAGTAAAAGTACTGGAAGTTGGAAATACTCAAGTACAATTTTGAGGTATTTGTACTTTACCTAAGTACAGTACAAGTACTTAGTTACGTTCCACCACTGCTACATAGTAGCTAACATTGTCAGACTATAGCAGGCTGAAACGTCTGTCGTCCTCCCCTGAAGGGACGTCTCTTAACCCATTCTGACCTGAGATCAGATTCATACCAGGTTTTCACTGGACACACACTGGTCTGATTAATCCATTCTGACCTGAGATCAGATTCTAAAAAAATGTAAGTCGTTTTTCGATTTTAAAAAAATAGCAGATCTACAAGCTCATAGCGCGCCACTCGGTGGCGCGCTATGAGCTTGTAGATCTGCTATTTTTCAATAGCTAAAGCACGACATGATGCTAACACCAAAATGGGTTCCCGGCCAAAATGGGTTAATGACTCTGATCCCTGCTGTGATTAATTAAATCCGTCTGGTTTCATTCACATGCTTTGATCAGCCAATCAGATTAGTGGGATGGAGTGATGCAGTAGTGTTCGCCTCAGAACCAACCTATGGGAGACAGTATTGGTGAGTGACGAAGTGGAATGAAGTTGCGTTATCTGAGGGGAGTTTTAACTAGATCTGGGATATACAGTGGTTGAGGGAATCATAACACACACACAGAAAATGAATGTTCCTGTAGCTTTACTGGATATATATATATATATATATATATATGAGACTAAATGTTGCTGCCATTTTTTTGTCTTTTCGTTTTTTCATGTCATATGGAAGCACCGGTTTTGGAGATATGGCTTATAAAGTGTAATGTCTTGCAGAAAACAGCGAGTTGAGAAAAACAGGCTTGAAAGGTTCACTTCCTATAGCAATACATGATTAAGCATTCATTTCATTTTCAAAAGCTGGAGTTTGCGCGATGGCAGGCTCTCAGTCAAATCTGGTCACACACCTGTGTGTGTGTGTGTGTGTGTGTGTGTGTGTGTGTGTGTGTGTGTGTGTGTGTGTGTGTGTGTGTGTGTGTGTGTGTATAATGTGTGTGACACACACACCTCACCCCTTCTCTCAGGAAGCAGTGACGAATTCAGTGACGATGGACAGTACTAATTTATTTGAGGGGCGCCAGGCACCAGCCCCTCCTATATGTCCAGCTTTTAGTGTTTGTGTGCACACAACACAAACATTAAATGCCTGCATCGACAATGAATGGACAATTTTTAGTGTTTGTGTAAACACAAACATTGAGTAACACAAACAGTGAAGACACAGGTGTGATCTTTTTGAGTGGTGCAACCACTCCTACAACCAGCAATGTCCGTATGTATGTCAGCATGTGTGGTTAACCTATGTGTATCTGAGCATGAGCATATGACTTATTAGTACCAGTAGGGGGCGCCAGAAACAGAGAGAGGGCTAGTGCTGCTCTGTTGCCTGCTACTATGAGAGAGAGAGAGAGAGAGAGAGAGAGAGAGAGACAGCCGTCTGAACACATGCAGAGGAGAAGTCATAACAGAACCATCTAAATACTACAGCATGCAGAGGAGAAGTCATAACAGAACCATCTAAATACTACAGCATGCAGAGGAGAAGTCATAACAGAACCATCTAAATACTACAGCATGCAGAGGAGAAGTCATAACAGAACCATCTAAATACTACAGCATGCAGAGGAGAAGTCATAACAGAACCATCTAAACACTACAACATGCCGTCATAACAGAACCATCTAAATACTACAGCATGCAGTCATAACAGAACCATCTAAATACTACAACATGCAGAGGAGAAGTCATAACAGAACCATCTAAATACTACAGCATGCAGTCATAACAGAACCATCTAAATACTACAACATGCAGAGGAGAAGTCATAACAGAACCATCTAAATACTACAGCATGCAGTCATAACAGAACCATCTAAATACTACAACATGCAGAGGAGAAGTCATAACAGAACCATCTAAACACTACAGCATGCAGAGGAGAAGTCATAACAGAACCATCTAAATACTACAGCATGCAGAGGAGAAGTCATAACAGAACCATCTAAATACTACAGCATGCAGAGACAGAACCATCTAAATACTACAGCATGCAGAGGAGAAGTCATAACAGAACCATCTAAATACTACAGCATGCAGAGGAGAAGTCATAGCAGAACCATGTAAATACTACAGTGTGCAGAGGAGAAGTCATAACAGAACCATCTAAATACTTGCAGACATGCAGAGGAGAAGAAGTGTGCACAGGCATGCAGACAGAACAGAATGGAGGTCTCCGCCCTATCAAACAACAGTTCACAGCCTGTAGCTGTGAGTTTTCCTGCTAGCCTCAGGAGTCAATAGTCAGGAGACTTTTTTTGTTGACTTTTAGAAGAACAGCAGGACTGTGAAAGTGTGAGTCGGAGCCAGATCGAAGCTGGAGTTGAGGTTGTGTCTCAGGAGCTTGTGCCTGTGGGGGCCGAGAGGGGCGAAGGTTAGGTCTGAGGAAAAGGCTTTTGTTTGGCCTGTGGCTGAGGGGAAGGGTGTGAGGGAACGGAGCTCTGGGTAATGGGATAAGGGTTGGCAGGGCTTGAAATTAACTTTTTTCTGTACTTGGCAGCACTGGTGCTCCGAACTTCAAAAAGTAAAACCACAGGGGGCTTTATGCAATATCCTGGGGCCATGACTTAAAATGTCTCTCCATCTGTCTCTGTCTGTCTGTCTGTCTGTCTGTCTGTATCTATATATTGCTCCTCAAAAATCACACCTGTGTGAAGTGAGGGGCACTCTTATAATCATACGTCGTCATCATCATACAGTACGTCATCTCGTTCCAGCCAATCAGAATGTGTGTCCTCACCTATGTCTTCAATGTTTGTGTTTTACACAAACACTCAAAGCTGGCCATTCATTATTATCAATGGCATTTAATGTTTCTGTTTTACACAAACCCTCGAAACTGGACATAGAAATCACACCCGTGTGAAGTGAGGGGCGCTCTTAATCTTCATCATCATACATCATTTCATTCTGGCCAATCACAATTTTGCGTCCTCACATTTCCCTCTGTGTGTTTACACAAAAAAATATATATAATAATTTATTTAGGCTGCTGCTGAGGACTCTGCATGGTCACTGTCAGTCTGTGATGGCATAGTATTTTAACACATTCTGACCTGAGATCAGATTCTAAAAAATGTCTTCCACATCCTGACTGTTTTCTGTTTCTATGTCAGTCGTTCTTCGATTTTTCAAAAATAGCAGACCTACAAGCTCGTAGCGCGCCACTCGGTGTCGCGCTACGAGCTTGTAGATCTGCTATTTTTCCAATAGCTAAAAGCATAACATAATGCTAACACCAAAAAGGGGTTCCCGGGCCAAAACGGGTTAAAGCAAAGCAGCATCACACACCTGTCTCACCTCAGTAATTTTTTTTTTTGACGTTCGTCGACTTGCACATCATTTCATGGTGGAAAACATTCCGTACGCTACAGCTGACTGCCTTCTTCCCCTGCAGCTCCAGACTTGTGCACTTGCTATTTGAAAACCACTTGACATTTATTATTACCTAAAAAACACAGCCATTTCTCCTTGGTTGTGCGATTCGTTCCACCTTCTTGATGCTCTCAGAACTCTGCAAATGTGTTTTTTGTATTTTTTTTTGCCCATGCTAGTAATCTTGTCTTCAAGGGGTTAACCCATTTTAGGCCGGGACCCATTTTGGTGTTAGCATCTTGTCGTGCTTTAGCTATTGAAAAATAGCAGATCTACAAGCTCATAGCGCGCCACCAAGTGGCGCGCTACGAGCTTGTAGGACTGCTATTTGTTTTAACTGTCAGGATTTAAGACGTTTTTTTAATCTGATCTCAGGTCAATATGCGTTAAAGAACCACCATTCTTCTCTGTGTTAGAAACTGATCTCAGGTCAGAATGGGTTAATTGCTGACTGACCTCCTGGGGTGTTTTGAATGCTGTGTCTGCCCGTCTTGTCTTCTTCATTTTCATGTGTTGACATTCTCATATGAAATGTTTGATTGATTGATTGAAAAATGTATTAACAGTTTGTAGAGCAAGCACAGTTTTGAGGAAAGCACAGTTCAGTCCAAGGTCTGCTAAAGAGGATAAACCCAGAAAGGCACCAATAATAAGACTTGTTTACAATTTTTACAATTCATCAGATCACGTTACGATTAGTTTTTTTTCTGAATATTGCTTAGCAAGCATTGCTTTTATGATTGGTATTAACTGTGATGAGATATTAAAATAACGTGTATGAGAAAGCATTGCTTTTATGATTGGTATTGACTGTGATGAGAGATTCAAATATGATACGTGGATGAGAAAGTACATGCGTGATTAAAGTACATGCGTGATTAAAGTACATGCGTGATGAAAAAGTATATGCGATTAAGGGGGGGTACAGGGGTTCCCAGCTGAATGATAGTTTGGAACCAAATGGACCCTTATGGGTCTGTAACACTGAGAGTGTACAAATGGAACCAACCATTTGGTTCCATTTGTACACTCTTTAAGTTAAATTAACATTGATTTTTACAATTTAAAATTGGGGGTCCCAGAGATAGAAATGCCATTTAAATGGGTGGTCCGTACTGTAGACTAATGCATGGGGGTCCTTGAGATTAAATGAAACGCGTTGAGAATCACTGCTAGACCGTATAAATCTTCTCTCAATTATGGGGGTCCCTGGAATATCTGTTCTGTACAGTGCCTTCACACCCCTTCACTCACATGTACATAAGTATTCACACTCTTGACTTAGTACTAAGTCAAGAGTGTGAATACTTATGTACACGTGTTTTTCCAGTTTCCTATTTTTAATAAATTAACAAAATATTTGAAAAAACTTTTTTCACTTCATCATTATGGGGAGGAAAAAAGCTAATTTAATCCATTTTGAAATGAGGCTGTAACAAAACAAAATGTGGTAAAAGTGAAGGGGTGTGACTACTTTCCGAAGGCACTGTAGGTGTCCTTGACGTGAAGAAGTTTGGGATCCACTGGTGTAGGTGGTTTAACCTTCACATGTTGGACAGTTTGGGATCCACTGGTGTAGGTGGTTTAACCTTCACATGTTGGACAGTTTGGGATCCACTGGTGTAGGTGGTTTAACCTTCACATGTTGGACAGTTTGGGATCCACTGGTGTAGGTGGTGTAACCTCCACATGTTGGACAGTTTGGGATCCACTGGTGTAGGTGGTGTAACCTTCACATGTTGGACAGTTTGGGATCCACTGGTGTAGGTGGTGTAACCTTCACATGTTGGACAGTTTGGGATCCACTGGTGTAGGTGGTGTAACCTTCACATGTTGGACAGTTTGGGATCCACTGGTGTAGGTGGTTTAACCTTCACATGTTGGACAGTTTGGGATCCACTGGTGTAGGTGGTTTAACCTTCACATGTTGGACAGTTTGGGATCCACTGGTGTAGGTGGTTTAACCTCCACATGTTGGACAGTTTGGGATCCACTGGTGTAGGTGGTGTAACCTTCACATGTTGGACAGTTTGGGATCCACTGGTGTAGGTGGTGTAACCTTCACATGTTGGACAGTTTGGGATCCACTGGTGTAGGTGGTGTAACCTTCACATGTTGGACAGTTTGGGATCCACTGGTGTAGGTGGTTTAACCTCCACATGTTGGACAGTTTGGGATCCACTGGTGTAGGTGGTTTAACCTCCACATGTTGGACAGTTTGGGATCCACTGGTGTAGGTGGTGTAACCTTCACATGTTGGACAGTTTGGGATCCACTGGTGTAGGTGGTGTAACCTTCACATGTTGGACAGTTTGGGATCCACTGGTGTAGGTGGTTTAACCTCCACATGTTGGACAGTTTGGGATCCACTGGTGTAGGTGGTGTAACCTTCACATGTTGGACAGTTTGGGATCCACTGGTGTAGGTGGTTTAACCTTCACATGTTGGACAGTTTGGGATCCACTGGTGTAGGTGGTTTAACCTCCACATGTTGGACAGTTTGGGATCCACTGGTGTAGGTGGTGTAACCTTCACATGTTGGACAAGGTCAACGCTATAGCAGCAACTTGGTCCATGGATTCCATTTCCCATGAATCTCTGCAGTCATTGATATGGAAATTAAAATGTCCATATCAGAATGTTGGTAAAAAAAAATACCTGGTGTCATGTGCCGGTGGCAGTCACAACAAGTACAAACTGCTGTGCTTTTATGATTGTGCACAGATATTAAAATGTAGCGAAATTTCCCAAATTGCATTTGGGGTATTTGAGAAGACTGTGTGTGTGTGTGTGTGTGTGTGTGTGTGTGTGTGTGTGTGTGTGTGTGTGTGTGTGTGTGTGTGTGTGTGTGTGTGTGTGTGTGTGTGTGTGTGTGAGAGTGGGTGCATGCGCGCGCGTGCACATATTGTTTGTGTGTGCGTGTGTGCATAATGTGTTGGTGCATGCACACGTTCCAGAGTTAACCCTTAACCTCCTATAGGAGGAGGAAGTTCCATCTGGACCCATTCTGACCTGAGATCAGATTCAAAAAATGTCTTCTACATACTGACAGTTTTCTGACAGTTTTCAGCATAGGGTATTTGTTTAATTAAAATGCAGGTTACGCGTTTAAATCAGTCAAACTGTGTTAATGGGGGTAGAGCTTATGCCACTCTAGGTTGTGTCTGCATATTGTCTGCATATTGAACATTAATAGTATGCATGTCAATTCAATTTCAATTCAAAGGGCTTCATTGGCATGAGATTTGGCAATTTACATTGCCAAAGCACAATACAATCAATACAAAAACTATGTACATTTGAGAGTCTGAATCTTCAATAGATCAATTTCTATGTATCAAGATCACTCAATGCAGGTATAGTGCAGGAATATACACAATGAGTAGTCTTTAGGGTGGCTGTGTTCCATTTGATATCCTTCTCCTACCCACACCATTTGCCATTTAGCAGCATGTCATGTGATCACCTGTAACCAGGAAGTAACTTCAGTTTAGCACATGGCTGAGCACAGAGAGGCTGTGTTTTTGTCTCTGATAATCCATCAACATCCTCCTGAATCATACGCCTTGTGACAGCATCGTGGGTATGTAAATAATGTTTAGATGTGTATTGGTGATTGTACATGATTATTTTTGAGTGGTGCAACCACTCCAAGGAACAGCAATGTCTGTGTACACCTATGTGTTCACCTATGTGTTCAGCTATGTATGTATTAATGCGCACGAGTATGACTGAGTACCAGTAGGGGCGCTGTTTGCCAGAAAGAGAGAGATAGTATTAGTGCTGCACTGTTGCCTGCTAATAGAGAGAGAGAGAGAGAGAGGAGTTGCACCACTCAGTTCACATGTGTGTGATTTTTATATAGTGTGGATACTGATTATGCTTTATTTGTATGTTTCAGTTTCACACTTCCTTGAAAGTTAGTGAACCTGTGGATATGGAAACAACTGTCTTCAGAGATATCCTGACAGTCAGATAAACTCCTCCTTGACATTAAGACTTAATGTCAAGGAGGAGTTTATCTGACTGTCAGGATATCTAGCCACTTATATTGAGGACAGATAACAGGTTAGACCAGTCATATTAGTCCTACAACCAAACCTATCTCAAACCCTCACCCTAACCCTAACCTCCCACGGGGCAGCACACCTATACCTAACCTTAACCCTCTCCCAAACCCTAACGCACCCCTCACCAACCTTAATCGGGTCGTTTAAACGCACCCCTCACCAAGCTTAATCGGGTCGTTTAAACGCACCCCTCACCAACCTTAATCGGGTCGTTTAAACGCACCCCTCACCAACCTTAGTCCATTCGTCTTAACGCACCCCTCACCAACCTTATGTCTAACCAATGACTTGTCTAAACTATGTATGTCTGTCTCTGTTTTGGATTAATTTGGTTCTGTGTCAGACCAAGTTCGATACGATAATCGTCTACCTTTCATTAAGACTGACTGCAGGACTACAGGTTCACCCTTGCGTTTCATGGAAGAATTGATATTTCCCACGCCTTGTCTTTAACCATTTTGTTAAATGTCCTGTAGTATTTTCTTTTGATCAAGCCCTTAACGATTAGTTCAACCGATTTAAATTAGCTGTCTAATTAGAGCAAGCCCCGTAAAACCCTGTGTGTGTGTGTGTGTGTGTGTGTGTGTGTGTGTGAGAGAGAGAGAGAGAGAGAGAGAGAGAGAGAGAGAGAGAGAAGTCGATCTGAGAACTCAGCCATGCAAATGGAGTTGTTTTGTTATTAGAATAAATATTTTCTTTCTTTATCTTTTTGGAACAGAGCGAGCAAAAACATTTATGATCCTTCATTTCTGCTGATGGTGTGTGTGTGTGTGTGTGTGTGTGTGTGTGTGTGTGTGTGTGTGTGTGTGTGTGTGTGTGTGTGTGTGTGTGTGTGTGTGTGTGTGTGTGTGTGTGTGTGTGTGTGTGTGTGTGTGTGTGTGTGTGTGTGTGTGTGTGTGTGTGTGTGTGTGTGTGTGTGTGTGTGTGTGTGTGTGTGGTGCTCTTCACTGAAAATCATTCCTTGTTGAGCTTTTAGATTATTGTAAATTGGAACTTTTCGTTTTATTTTGAATAGGCTAGTAATATTATGTAATACAATTTGCATGATGTACTATCTTGTGTATACATCACAAGGGACTTCCAGCAGCTTCATTTTTGCTTGTTGTTTGATACTTTACTTGGTATCCATTGGTCTTTAATTAGCATGACTATACACAGATTTGTGCATGCTATACTTTGTTAGTTATTAACAGCCTGCCATTTTATTTGTACATTTTCCGTTGGCATTACTGAAAACACAGGAGCTTGGACACTATCTGACTCCCATATCATTATTCAAAGGAGTTTGGTTGACTTCACAGTTTGCATGTTCTCCCCGTGTCCCCTAGGGTATGGTACCCTCACATGTTCTCCCCGTGTCCCCTAGGGTAGGTACCCTCACAAAAAGCATACAGTAACTGTGGTCTCTAAACTACCTCCCCCTGGCCAGCCGGGGCACCTGATGGTGGGGAAAAATTGTATATGGATGGATGGATATACAGTAGTACAGTAATTGACCGACATTAATAGTGTCAGCAACACATCATTATGTTCCTTGGTATTTTCTGTCTCAGAGCCTACAGTATATCCACGACTCCACATGACGACAAATCAGCTTCCACTCACGTGGAAGACTTCTGTTTCTCAGTAATTATAGCTGTTTGAATGAAGGCTGAGTTAATGTGATCAACTTCAACTGTCTCTGCACAGGAATAACTCAGGAATAACTATGTGCGTGGCGTGCGTGCACATAGTTATTGTCACAAATAAGCAAATGGACAAAATATTTTCACCACACATCCACTTCCTGGCAGCTTTTGCAATGTCGAAGTTGTTGCATTTACTGCATGATGAATGAGCAAACACAGGGACATGATTTGTTTGTTTTTTTTCCCTTTCAAAATTGCTGTGGCCTTCAGATGTGGAAGGATGGGTAGCATCTACTATAGTGTCCTCCTGGTACCAGGAGTCCATCATTTAGGAACAAACATATGACAGGAATAAGAAGTCATCTGTCAGTTGGAGCTCTAGTTAAATTAGAACAGATGACTGTGTGTGGATGTGTATGAATGGGCTGAGTCCTATAGTTGATGGGCTGTGTCCCACAGCAGAGCAGGGCGAGCAGTGCTGTGTGGTCCCACAGCAGAGCACTGCTCTGCTGTGGGACCACACAGCACTGCTGCAGTGCTGTGTGGTCCCACAGCAGAGCAAGGCGAGCAGTGCTGTGTGGTCCCACAGCAGAGCAGTGCTGTGTGGTCCCACAGCAGAGCAAGGCGAGCAGTGCTGTGTGGTCCCACAGCAGAGCAAGGCGAGGAGCAGTGCTGTGTGGTCCACAGCAGAGCAAGGCGAGGAGCAGTGCTGTGTGGTCCCACAGCAGAGCAAGGCGAGCAGTGCTGTGTGGTCCCACAGCAGAGCAAGGCGAGCAGTGCTGTGGTCCCACAGCAGAGCAAGGCGAGGAGCAGTGCTGTGTGGTCCCACAGCAGAGCAAGGCGAGGAGCAGTGCTGTGTGGTCCACAGCAGAGCAAGGCGAGGAGCAGTGCTGTGTGGTCCCACAGCAGAGCAAAGCGAGCAGTGCTGTGTGGTCCCACAGCAGAGCAAGGCGAGCAGTGCTGTGTGGTCCCACAGCAGAGCAAGGCGAGCAGTGCTGTGTGGTCCACAGCAGAGCAAGGCGAGCAGTGCTGTGTGGTCCCACAGCAGAGCAAGGCGAGCAGTGCTGTGTGGTCCCACAGCAGAGCAAGGCGAGCAGTGCTGTGTGGTCCAAAGCAGAGCAAAGCGAGCAGGGCTGTGTGGTCCACAGCAGAGCAGTGCATGCTGTGTGGTCCAAAGCACTGCATATGGGCCCAGATTCACTTTGTCTCTGCCAGCAGCTGTGGCTTGACTAACCCATCTAGACCTAAGTTCGATTCTACAAATGTCTTCTAAATCATGAGAGTTTTCTGAAAAGCTATGTTTCTATATCAGTGGTGCTCAATATTTCATGTCAAGGGCCCCGAAAATGCTATGTACTGTAATTGGCCACCGACCCCCATCTGAAAATATGTTGTTCCAGGGCAAAGATTTGAGTTTAAAAACGTTCGCTGTTCGCGTGACATTTTCAAGATTTTTCAAAAATAGCCTACACCTACAAGCTCTATGAGCTTGTAGGTGTAGGCTATATTTTTTCAATAGCTAAAGCATAACATGATGCTAGGAACACCAAAAGGGTTTCCCGTTCAGAACGGTTTAAAGCCTTGGCTCAAAGTCTTTATACAACCATCTGTTCTGGAGCTCCATACAGACAGCAAGGACCCACTGTGACAATATCTGCAATGACTTAGTTTAGTTTAGTTTAGTTTATTCGCACAATAAAAACAGTACAAAAAAAGGTAACATCAATAAAAGAGAAGTGTGTGCAGAAACCCAGGGAGGGCTTATGTGGTTCTCACCAAAAATAATATACAAATAGTAATATACAAATAGTAAGACAAAGTAATCAGGTATGGAAAATAACAAAAACAACAAAAAATACATTATTTACGTGTGTGTGTGTGTGTGTGTGTGTGTGTGTGTGTGTGTGTGTGTGTGTGTGTGTGTGTGTGTGTGTCTGAGTATGCACAATAAGGCTACATTACGTTAGAATGAATTGGAGAGAGTTGCTTCAAGAGGCTTGCACTCAATCTATGTTTAAAGTTACAGAGTGAAGATGAGGAGTTGGCAATAAGTATGTGTGACTTGCACACAGAATACCCTCCATAAAATCCTTGATTTTGCAATTTTTTCTATGATTGTAGGTGTGTAGTGAAAGGAGCGAAATATGTGTAAAGTTGCGAAATATGTTGCGTTTGTTATAAATGCGTTTTGTGAAATATGCAGATGCCTGATGAAGGTCTGACGACCGAAACGTCGCTCAATAAATCTAAACTCAAGTGAAGTCGGTGTGCGGGATTCTTTTTTTCTCTTTTTCTCTATACTTCTCAGTGAAATATGCAGAAAAAAATGACAAATAGGCCTATGCTGGGAAAAATGTGAAAGGTTTCAATGCAAAAAGTTTGCACAGAAATATGCAATTATATGCTTCCTTTTAGGAAAAAAAAATAGAATAAATTGCATAATTGCATTTTTCTGGAGGGTCTGCATGGAGGCCTCATGGTGTCAAATACACTGTCTGTCTGTCTGTCTGTCTGTCTGTCTGTCTGTCTGTCTGTCTGTCTGTCTGTCTGTCTGTCTGTCTGTCTGTCTGGAAATGTGTTTTGTCCAACAGCTCCAGTGCAATACATACAGAATAAAAAGGAGCATGTTGAACATATAAAGAAGGCAGCAAATAAGAAACAAAAGAAAACATTAACACTCACCTTTTACTTTCTCTAATAAGAACCAAAAACATGAACATTGGTAAAACCCCACTAAAATTGTCCTTTAAGCATGCAATATGCACATTCCTTTGGTTACATCAAGAGTTGTTGATCATGAGGTTATGCCATGTCCACATGGAGCACAATCCTGGTGTCTCCATCGATTAATCTGTGATCCCAGAGGTCTGATTTGTCTGATTGGCCTTAATGATTTCCTGCAGCCTTGCCCTTGGATCCATGCAGGGCGTATACCTCTTCTACCCAAACAGAACTTTGCGTCGTTGTTTCAGAGGCAGAATAAGTCTCAAGTCCATCCAACTGACTCTCATCATCCTCCCAAATTCAACCCTATAGGAGAAAAGCTAACTATTATATCCAATTTACAATTTAGGCATTTAGCAGACACTCTTGATCCAGAGCGACTTACATTTAAGCAAAAACAAAAGCATGGCATACATCACATATAAAAAGTAGTTATTGTGAATCATGTATAAACTAAGAACGTAACAGTGGAGTATCTATGTCAACTATACATACTATACTATATTATATATTATACAATGTACATGTGTACTATATAAAGTGCTATGACTACATAAAATGCAATTCTAGTGCTGTCTACGTAACGAGCTATAAGTCTGTCTATATCCCTCTCCGGATGTCTCGTGATGTGGTTTAAATCCTCAGAAAATGTCATATCTTTTCAGTAAATTACACTTTCTCAATGTCATCATTGGTCATGAATGGAATTGTCACCGAAGAGAGACGTATAGAGTTAAAGGACTACACACTTTGGGCATTCCATTCGTAACTATGCACACACAGACGGACGCAGTCTGAGTGTGTCTTTTGTTGTGTCGATGCGTCACGTCTCCACTGGCCCTGGCAGATGGCTATACATCCTTGCAGCCACGCCAGCTGCACCGTTTTAGGCAGAAACAGACAACATAAGTTATTTATATTGCATGAAAAGTGGGAAAAAGCTGGAGGTTATCTTGGCTCCTATAATATTTATTTCATGCTATAGAGTTGCAGGTTATAGTCTCTGTAACTCGAACGCCAGCTAATCTTCACGCCATTGATGGTTGGGGGCGGGGCTTATATTTTGTTCTCGGGTAGACGGTGTGTGATGGAGTTTGAGACATATTAATTTATATTAAACACAGCCTCCCCCTGGCCAGCCGGGGCGCCTGATGGAGGGGAAAGGAACTGGTCGGAATAACGTGTCCCTTCCACGCGCTACGTCCGGCCGGGGAAACTCCCCCCTGTCAGGTGAAAAGAAGCAGCTTGGACACTCAGGCATGAAGGAAGCATGAGTTCAAGTCCGTTGCTCTCCCCTTGTCCCCCATATATGGGGACTAGGTTGTGTAGAGCCCAGGATCACATTAGATGATTGACACAGGGGTGAGAAATGGGTTACAAAATCTTGGGATAAAAATATATATATTAAAAGAAAATAAACACAGCATTATCAAATTCACAGGGTTTGTGACCTATTCCATTAACAGCCTCCAAGCTCACTGACTGAGTTTTGTAAAGTTAGACACTTTTGACATCATTTCATTAAGGTTGCAGGACACTCGACTCCAGCAAATTAGATAGATGTTATTTTAGAGCAACAGAAGAAGCAGAGCTGGCGGAAGCACAGCTGCACTTCATGGTACGAGCCTTTGACATTATGGCTATCTTATTCTTTTAACATATATATAGAGCGTCGCAGTCCCGCCCACTTTCAGAACGACGAGTGGCCCAGGAAATTATTCTCCATTAATTTTCTCCATGGGCTTTACAAAAAATATTTATTTAATGACGGTTACGCCGCGGACAAAGCCAACTCTGATCGTGACAAATCATGACAATAATTACAATGTTTTGGGCCGATCAAATGTTGGGGACTAGGTTGGTGGAGGGTGTGTGTAGAGCCCAAGATCACATTAGATGATTGACACAGGGGTGAAAAATGGGTTACAAAATCGTGGGATAAAAAATATATTATAAAGAAAAAAAATAGTGTTGTTATCCTTCCTTTATTTTCTTCTTTCAAATTATTTGATCGGCACAAAATATCGTGTTTGTTGTCATGATTTGTCACGATCCGAGTTGGCTTTGTCCGCGGCGTATAACCGTCTTTAAATAAATACTTTTTGAAAAGCCTGTGGGGAAAGTGAACGGAGAATCATTTCCTGGGCCACTCGTCGTTCTGAAAGGGGGCGGGACTGCGACGCTCTGTGTTAATTAAAACGGGCTGTTGCAGCTGTGTGTGCTTATACTCAGGGTCTGGGTGCTGAGTGCTGTGTGGTGGAACTGTGGTTCTGCCGCTGGTTAATGCACTGCTTTATTATTCTGATTTAATACAACAATGACCCCAATATCACATCCAACTTCCCCTCCTTTCACTTTTTATTTATACCCCTCTTGCCTTGCTCGTTCCCAGTGTCTGTCTCTCTCTCTCTCTCTCTCTCTCTCTCTCTCTCTCTCTCTCTCTCTCTCTCTCTCTCTCTCTCTCTCTCTCTCTCTCTCTCTCTCTCTCTCTCTCTCTCTCTCTCTCTCTCTCTCTCTCTCTCCCCCCCCTCCGGCACATACTGTAGCTCATCATGCCCTGGCACTGGACCTGCAGCAGCACAGTAGATATTAAATCATATTTATTGTTGAGTGATAGAATAGCGTCTGTTATGACCCAGAAAAGAGGCTCTGGAACCACACGGAGTAACACAACACAGATGGAGCGTAATATAATGCAGCAGTGAATACATTGACAACAGAGGGAGGTCAAGGGGAGCCAGAGCAAAGGAATGATTAAAACCCAAAAGGTGCTAAAAGTCCTGGTGCCCAAACAATAAAACAGCTTAAGCCATTTAGGCCTGACATCGACATTTAAAAAAATGTATTTTTAAAATGTAATTTCTTATGAAAAACCTCATGTTTCTATATCAGTGGTTCTCAATATTTCATGTCAAGGACCCCAAAAAATTATATGTAATTGGCCGCCGACCCCCATCTGAAAATATGTTGTTCCAGGGACCCTCCCCAGAAGAAAAGATTTGAGTTAAAAACTGAAACTCTGAAAGAATATTCAAAAAGATTTGAGGCACTTTTTCATGATTTAAAAAAAATAGCAGACCTACAAGTTCATAGCGCGGCAATTGGTGCCGCGATATGAGCTTGTAGATCTGCTATTTTTCAATAGCTAAAGTATAACATAGGCCTATTGCTTAAAACACCAAAAGGGGTTCCTGCCCAAAATGGGTTAAAGACCTACAAGTACCACAATGGTCCAATTGATTAAGGCCCCCGTTGACTTCCTATAAATAAGATGATGAAGACCGTATACGTAGATCAAAACATGTCTGTTCAATAAAGTTTTCCTCTTTTTTAAATATTGCTCATAATATTGCTCCTTAGAATTGTCTCCGTGTGTCAGAATGAGACTGGAGTGGACATTTCACCCTTTTTGCATAAAACTATATGTTAATGACATTTAGAAGATTTAGATCACTTTCCTGGGGGTCTTTATGTGTGTAATATGTGGTTTTAGATATTTTAGATTGTAGCAGTGAGCCCAGGACACTGGGCTCACTTACTTCCTGGACTACAATTCCCATAATGCTTTGGGGCACTGCTCCTCCTTGTGGATATGGGGAGGTCTGTCTTACTGAGACAACATGTAGTCCAGGAAGGAAGTGATCCCAGTGTCCATGACATCAGAGACACTGTGCTCGCTGCTACAATCTAAAATATCTAAAACCACATATTACACACATAAAGACCCCCAGGAAAGTGATCTAAAGCTTCTAAACGTCATTCACATATATGTTTTGGCAAAAAGGGTGAAGTGTCCCTTTAAACACATTCTGGGCGGGAACCCCTTTTGGGGTTTAAAGTAATGCTTTAGCTGTTGAAAAATAGCTAGATCTACAAGCTCATCATAGCGCGGCACGTTTTTAACTCGTTATCTTTGCATCTGGGGCATCCCTAGAACAACATATTTTCAGATGGGGGGGGGGTCGGCGGGAAGCCCCCTATGATCCGACGGACCATTGCTCCGAAGGAGCATTGGTCCGAGGTGCGCTGGGGGTCAGGAGAGGGTGGGTGGTTAGGTTTAGGTGTCTGCCCCGGGGGAGGTTAGGGTGAGGGTTTGAGGTAGGTTGTCGATCGGACCAATGGACCGTCGGCATATTGACGCGGACCCGGGGTCGGCAGCCATGAAAACCACTGACACAGAAACATGGGTTTTTCAGAAAACTATAGCTGTCGGCATTTGTAGAATCATCCTCATTGTCTAAACGGGTTAAACACAGACAGGGCCATGGAATAACACGATAGAGAAGACTGAATGCTTCTATAGCGTCATTGGGATGTGGATTTTGAAAGGGTGTTTAAGAGAATGACTTGAGTCAGGAGGGAGGCAGGCAGAAACGGCAGAGGTTGAGTTGTGATCGATGAGAAACCATGTAAACTGTGTGTGAAACTAGAAGCGTCTATAGTTCCTGGAGCTAAATTCAGATGAATGTGAAACTCTGAAGGCTGATGGAAAGAGTCTGGATAAAGACAGGTGTAAAGTGCTGTTATTAAAATGCTTACTTTAAAAATACTATAAAATAGCTAAAATACAACAATTCATGGTCATAAGTTCATAAAGCATAATTCATAATAATGTACAATAAATATGTGGTTCGTAATTAATAATAATAAAACTTTATTTGTATAGCACCTTTCATGACATGACATGCAGCTCAAAGTGCTTTACAGAGCAATGGCGAAAAGAAAAGCAAGGCATAAACATTAAAAAACAAGCAGTAATGCAATACAGTGAGGACATGAATAACAAAAAATAAGTGTAGAAGTGGGTCTTGAGCTGTGCTTTAAAAATGTCTACAGAGGCTGCCTGTCGAAGGTACAGTGGGAGTTTGTTCCATGCCGTCGGCCCGTAGAAGCAAAAAGCTGCTTCCCCGTATTTTTTAGTTGCCATTTATTTTTAGGCAAAGCAGAGCAGGCCAGCAGTGGAAGACCAATTGATTTTCATATGAGGTTAAAAATGTAAAAAACATGATGTGACGATAACTTTCTGAGGCAGAACAAAGTTCCCTGTCTGTCAGTAGAGCTACACTGGACCATGTTGAATGATTGATGCATGATTGCATGGCATTGCACACAGGTGCTACAAACTGTGTCTCACTCACTCAGACTCTGGTCTGCATGAAGGAAGCAGCAGCACACTTGCAGTTTAGTGTGTTACAAACTGTTAAAGTAAGAAAGACGCCTGAAGACTGTCAAAGGACAAATATAAGAACATTAAGCAACCCACAATTCAAGAAACTCTTTTCACAACAAGCGGCGGCAACAAGGTATTCTATTATTTTTAGATTCGTCTTTGATGTTATGTTGTGTTTTGTTTGATGTACACGATGGACACGTTCACCTGCACATTGCACATTTCTACATGTTTGTATTTCATTCGTTTGGTCAATATTATGTAGGCCTACTGTGATGCACTTTTGTTGATTGTTTTGTTGATTGCATGAACGGAGGGATGAGAAGAATGCCTGAAATAAATGCCCGTTCATAAAGAACCGAACACTTGACCTAAAAACATTGATAATCCTTCATTAATAATATACCATGATAATAAAAACACCCACCCAGATCATGATTGATCAGAATAAACCTTTACTTTACCCACACATTCAGTGTAAGGGATACGCTGTAGGCCTACAAACCAACTCTTTATACAACCTGACACTAGGCACTGCAGTTTTTTAGTGTAAGGTTTGTGTGCATGTGTCCGTGCGTGCGTGCGTGGGCATAGTGCATACACGTATGTGCATGTGCATTGTGCATGCATACATACACATACACATGCATGCGGCGCACAGTTTCCTGTGCTGTGCAGCACGTCTTCTTCTCTGCTTAATTAATAATATTCCTGTCGCACTGAGAGCATAATAGCCTCATGTCACACGACGACACTGACACCGTTGACAGCTACTGGGACAAAAAACACATGCAGCCAAACAACTCCTATTTGACCACCTTGGACGAAGGCATTTCTGATCGCATCGCCATCGGCTCATCTGCGAAGTCACGTGGTCTTTTCGGCGGTTACGATGTTTTCATTGAACGATCCCAGGAATGACGAAGAAGAGTATAGAGCCATAAACCACGTCATCACAAGACTTCCCGTAACTACGGAACGGACACTGCGTGAAAAGAGGAGTTAACGGGGAATTATGGGCACTGTATTTGTACCCGTAAACCTCTAGTTTAGCAGCATATACAGTTAATATACGGTAATATACAGGTGTGATGGTACATATACAGTTAATATACGGTAATATACAGGTGTGATGGTACATATACAGTTAATATACGGTATAATATACAGGTGTGATGGTACATATACAGTTAATATACGGTAATATACAGGTGTGATGGTACATATACAGTTAATATACGGTAATATACAGGTGTGATGGTACATATACAGTTAATATACGGTAATATATACAGGTGTGATGGTACATATACAGTTAATATACGGTAATATACAGGTGTGATGGTATAATTCAGGAGTTTACCGGAGTTTGTTGGGAAGTTTAACGGGAGTTTTCCTGTAATATACACATCCGTAATTCCATGCTTTTTGCGCAGTGGGCGCATAGCCACAGCATTTTTTTATTTATATTCTCTGAGACTCAACTCAGTGTAAGACATCGTCTCTAGCTGCCGTCGCCAGCGATTTCCAGCAGGTTTTTTTTTTAACCGTTGAAGACCTATATTATAAAATATTCTCCTCCACCACAATCCACTCACTGTAGTCCAGACTACAATGACCATGATGCTTTGCTGCACTCGATCCACCTTGTGGAGAGACAGAGGGCTGTCTCACTGAGACAACATGTAGTCCAGACTACAATGACCATGATGCTTTGCTGCACTCACCCCACCTTGTGGAGAGGGGGGAGTGCTGTCTTACTGAGACAACATCCCCTTGGAGAGTTGGCATCCGAGTTCTCCTTCCATCCACTTGCATTAAGTTGCTCAAAGCGCATGAGGCGATTTCACTCCTCCTTCCTGCAGGTAGGAACAGAGTGCATTCTGGGCTGGATTGCAATAGTGACTGTTTGGCCAAAATGGACAATCGGATTGCATGACCATATGAGCCATCCTACATTATGATGCAATCATGCAATGACATCACAACGGTGTAATTGTTCTTTATAAAGCCTTGTCCGATACTCTAAACATCAGTTAGTGACTTGCAACGAGGAAACCGAGCTGCCTTCATCCTGACAAGTTCATCTGTAAACTAGTTGTCAACACTCATTGACGGTGGAGCTGCTGCTGTGAAATGTTTCACTGGACGATACATCTGGAAGGAGAACATAGGGAGGACCAGGCTGCTGTGGTGGTCGGACACCAGATCTACTGCTTTGGAGGAGACGGAAACCAGAGAGGAAGAGATCCCATTGAAGTTAAGGTCTTCAACACTATGTCTTTATGCTGGAGGAAGTTGACCCCAGTGACCTCTGGAACAGGAGAACCTCACCTTGAGGTTCCCTCCAGGCGCCGGGGCCACACAGCTGTGCTGATTGAAGATATTGTCTACCTCTGGGGAGGATATCCTTACTGCAATGTGCTTTATGCATTTGATGTCGACACCCACAGATGGTTCAAACCACAGGTTTCTGGAACCGTTCCAGAGGAGAGGTGGAACCACTCAGCCTGTGTTTTGGGGAAGGACATGTTTATTCATGGAGGATGGAACGAGACTGAATGGACTAATGACTGGACTAATGACATCTACAAGTTGGACATCAGCACAATGGTCTGGACTTTGATCAACACCAGAGGAACTCCACCTCCTGCTACATCACGTCACTCTGCTACCATCATCGGGACAAAGATGTTTGTATTTGGTGGCGTTGGGTGGAGTCAGTACTATCGGTGCTACAACACCATCAGAGTGTTTGACACAGAGACCAACCTCTGGCTGGACGCACCTTCTACACAGCTTCTACCCGAAGAACGTGAGCATCATTCAGCCTTTACCTACAATGGAGAGCTGTACATAAGTGGTGGCTATGGTAACCAGGACTTTAATGATGTGTGGAAATTCAGTCCAGAGACCTTCTCCTGGAAGAAGGTTGAGCCCAAGGGGAAACGCCCACATGGGATGGTTAATATGTGCTGTTGCATGATGGGAGATCGTATCATCCTCTTGGGAGGAGTCAACAACCCTGGTGACGTGTATGTCTTAGACTTCAGTCCGAGCCTCAAGACATTATGTAAGCTAGCGGTTATTCAGTACGGTCTGGAGCAGTCTGGACTCCCACACAATGTCAGGTGGGAACTGGCAGCCATGCGTAGCGAAAAGCAACTGAAAGGATAACGGTCCTCTAAACCCACGAAGCCCAATAAAAACAAATAAAATGGTGAATAATTAATTATAACTCGGTTCTGTCATTGTGTGTAAAAAGTAATACCCTAGTGAGTCCCAGAAGACCTGTAGTGGTGTGTCATTATGTGTAAAAATATCCGAGTGGGTCCCAGAAGACCCGTAGTGGTGTGTCATTATGTGTAAAAATATCCGAGTGGGTCCCAGAAGACCCGTAGTGGTGTGTCATTATGTGTAAAAATATCCGAGTGGGTCCCAGAAGACCTGTAGTGGTGTGTGACTGTTTGTGTGTGTGTGTGTGTGTGTGTGTGTGTGTGTGTGTGTGCCAATAACACTGAAATGTATCAATTCTTGATACAACGCTTCTACTATAATATTTAGGCCCCCACCATCTAAAGCTATAGGTTCCTATGTCAGTGGTTCTAAGATAATACAAAGAAATAGCAGACATACAACCTCGTAGCGCGCCACAGCTTGTAGATCTGCTATTTTTCAATAGCTAAAGCACCAAAATGGGTTCCCGCCCCAAAATGTGCTGCACAAGGTGCCCCTTTTTTTTCCACTTGAGCACCTGCCCCTCTAAATGTCTGTGCACGCCACTGCCTAGACTAACAGGGCAACGGAAAAAATGCAAGTTGAAGTCGGAATTTCCCTTCACTGTCTGTTTGTTTGAATACAGAACAAACATAATGTGTGAGGCGTGTGTGTATAACTCATTCTGGGTGGGAACTTGGTCTTTTAAGCATTATGTTATATACTTTAGCTATTGAAAAATAGCAGATCTACAAGCTCGTAGCGCGGCACTCGGTGCCGTGCTACGAGCTTGTAGATCTGCTATTTTTGAAAAATCGTGAAAATGTGCCTCAATTCTATATATATATATTGTTAGTTACTTACAGAGTGAACGTTTATAACTCAAATCTTTGCTTCTGGGGAGGGTCCCTGGCTGGAACAACATATTTTCAGATGGGAGGGTTGGTGGCCAATTAGCCTACATATGTTTTTGCGGGCCTTGACATGAAATATTGCGCACCACTGATATAGAAACATGAGTTTTTTCAGAAAACTGTCAAGATTTAAGGCCTAAATGGGATAAGAAAGAAAGGTTTTGCAGTAGCATTGTGTGTCTTCAGTGGACTGGTATACTGGAGTCACTCTACAGTGGTGGAGAAGTATATCCCATCTTGGGCGGGAACCCCTTTTGGTGTTTTAAGCATTATTTAAAACTTGAACTATTGAAAAATAGCAGATCTACAAGCTCATAGCGCGGCACGAGCTTGTAGGTCTGCTGTTTTTGAAAAATCGTGGAAATGTGGCGCAAACCTTGGGATATTCTGGATTTTAACTCAATTTCTTTTCTTCTGGGGGTGCCCCTGGAACAACATATTTTGAGATGGGGTTCGGCGGACAATTTCATATAATTATTGGAGTCCTTGACATGAAATATTGAGTGATATAGACCTATAGAAACATAGGTATTTCAGAAAAAATTTAGAAGATATTTATTTATTTTGACGCCAGGCCTAAATGGGATATAAGAGCATCATGGGAGCGTGCATTCATAACTCATTCATATTCATATTGTTTTATTCATTCAGGGAGCCACAGAGCCAGGCGGCTTTCTGCTCGTGAATAATCGATCCACTTTGACACCAGAGCCAAGTCTGCTGCTCACATGGAATGGATCCGATGGAATGGACTATGATTCCTGCTTCTTCTGACGGGATCAAAGTGGGATTGGATTTACTGCCCTGTTCTTTCCCCATGAAATCAGGTTAGTCCCGGCAGGGGGATTGAATTTTATCCCATTCTGAACGGGAACCCATTTTGGTGTCAGCATCATGTTATGCTTTAGCTATTGAAAAATAGCAGATCTACAAGCTCATAGCGCGCCACCGAGTGGCGCGCTACGAGCTTGTAGGTCTGCTATTTTTGAAAAATCGAAGAACGACTGACATTTTTTAAAATCTGATCTCAGGTCAGAATGGGTTAATCAGACCAGTGTGTGTCCAGTGGAAACCTCGTATGAATCTGATCTCAGGTCAGAATGGGTTATATTATGACCACATCCTGGGAAATTATTCTATTGACTTATTTCCAAAAAGGGCAGGGCCGGCATCCGTTTGACTGGACTGTAAATGATTCAATGTACTGTAGGCCTAGTGCTTTTTTTATGAGCAGACCTTTTTCTTGTACAATTTAGCTACTTTTATAAAAATCATAAAAAATCATATGACAAATCATATAAAAAACAATCATAAAAAAAACATATAAAAGTTTGACTGGACTGTAAATGATTCAATGTAGTGCTTTTTTATGAGCAGACCTTTTCGTGTCCAATGTAGCTACATGGATCCAAAGATATCTCAACCCTTATCTCCCTCTACCATTCGTCCTATTATAGTGCAGCACCGTAGGATGCCCTCCCCCTGATACGCTTGAGCCCCGTATAAGAGAGCCCCTGATTGGACCCATTCAGATTTTAATTGTGTCGCAATTGGCCGTCACTCAGTCCAAAGTGTGATAGCATCACCAATCGGGTTAACCCATTTTGGGCGGGATCACCCCTTTTTGTGTTTTAAAACATTGTTATAATTTAACTATTGAAAAATAGCATAGCGCAATAGCGCACCACGAGTGGCACGCTACGAGCTTGTATAGGTCTGCTGTTATTCTTTTTATTGTGAAAATGTAGCGCAAATTTGGAATATATTTTTTCAGAACAAAAGTTTTTAAACACAAATCTTTGCTTCTGAGGAGGAGGTCCCTGGAACAACATATTTTCAGATTGGGGGTCTCGGAGGCCAATTACAGATTTTTTTTTTGGGGGTCCTTGACATGAAATATTGAGTGATATAGGCCTAGAAACAGGTATTTCAGAAAACTGTCAGGATTTAGAAGACAGGATTTTTTCAGGCCTAAATGGGTTAAGTGGGATGGGGATTGACGGTGGCTGAAAAGGTAGAACCTCCTCGTCTATGTGGCTCTTTTATATTCCAAGTTGCTCGTGTCGTGGAGGTGTCGTTTGTCACTGCCACCACGGCCCGCTGGGGTCCATTGATCAAAACTATCCAACAAAGAGTGCATGGAACAAAGTTAACT
The DNA here is from genome assembly GCF_963924005.1 of Protomyctophum bolini. Lineage (NCBI taxonomy): Eukaryota > Metazoa > Chordata > Actinopteri > Myctophiformes > Myctophidae > Protomyctophum > Protomyctophum bolini. Next base: position 47,607,071 of record NC_137865.1, read on the forward strand.
GGCTCATTTAAACCTGCACGATTCCCTGAAGTTTACTTACTGTGACCTTTACACAAAATGTCCCTTTCACGGTCGCTGAATGTAGACCTATTCGGGGCCGACTGTGTGGCTCAGGAGGTATAGAGCAGGTCGTCCAATGATCCGTGGGTCGGCGGTTCGAATCCCGGCTCCTCCTCCTGCCTGTCTACATGTCGAAGTGTCCTTTATGAGCAAGACACTGAACCCCAGATTGCTCCCGATGTGCTGGTTGGCACCTTGCATGGCTTCCGCTGCCATCGGTGTATGAATGGGTGAATGTAATGCACAGTCTATGTAAAGCACCTTGGATAAAGGCGCTATATAAATGCACCATTTACCATTTACTTTATTTACCATTGTAGAGAAGTAGGACGAGGCGTCTGGCTATAGAGGCTTAAAGTGAATGGCACATCGAGTGGCAAAAGCCACATGCAAATTGAGTTTAACATTGTTTAACGTTGTTTGATGCAATCAAATAGGAGTTTTTCTGTGTGGATGTATGAGGCTGTCAAGGCCAGAAAGTAGTGTTTTTGCCACTCAGTAGAGGCGTTCCTGCATGACTTCCAGGTTTGATGATGAATGATGTCACGCGCATATCCTCTATTGTGCAGCTTTTTTGGCCCACGTTGGCTTGTTTTGTCTGGGCCTTTAAAAGTGGTGAATGAAGCTCAAGGCCTCGGGAAGGCAGTGATTATCCTGAAGAAAGGCTGAAACTGCAAGAGGCTCCTGCACAAAGTTGTCCTTTCCTCTTCAGGGAAGCACACTGGTGCTTCACACAGCTTGGCTCCTATTGTATGTGTAGACGTCTCTTCCGGCTATGGGGCTCTGGGGCACACAGGGAACCCTTTTGTGCGGGAACTCCTTTTCGTGTTCGCATTATGTCATGCTTTAGCTATTGAAAAATAGCAGATCTACAAGCTCATAGCGCGCCACCGAGTGGCGCGCTACGAGCTTGTAGGTCTGCTATTTTTTTTTTAATCAAAGAACCACTGACATAGAAACATAGCTTTTTCAGAAAACTGTCAGGATGTGGAAGACATTTTTTTGAATCTGATCTCAGGTCAGAATGGGTTAAGTAGCTTCCGTGTGCGTAGCGGATTAAGGGGACTTTCGGTAGGCCAATCAGAGGCAATGTAAACGTGTGTTTTCTCATGGCAATAAAGCTCCCTTGGATTGGATTAATAAGTCCCGGAAAAGGCACGGTGTGATTGGCCAGTAGTCACTTGGGCAGGGACGCAGCGCTCCTTCAGCACTTCCACTTGACTTCCAGCCTTCAATGGAGACGAATCTATTATTTTTATATCCGTGGTCAGTACACTATGAATAGAGGCTAAATTGGGAAACAAATTAGGAAACGCACAATAATTACTCCAATGTCCTCGCGTTCAATATTCAACTTGTTCTAGTGAAGTCACCAACATAGCTTTAAATGAACTGCTATTGATCAGGTGATTTATGGATGGAAACCTGCAGAATCACTTTACTTTTTTCTCAGCTCTGAACAAAACGTTAAAGATTCATCATAGCAGACATTGTTTTATAAATGGATACGGTCCTTGAGCTTGTACATAACAAATATAGTTCAATCCAGTTTCCTTTCCTTTTTTCCTCTCCCTCTCTCTCTCTCTCTCGCTCCCTCTCTCCCTCTCTCTCTCTCCTGCACCCGATCAGAAACTCAGAAACTGGTATTGATCCAAAAGGCCCAGGCTATGGTATTGATGCCAGGCTACACCCAGTGGCCACAGGCCCAGGCTATGGTATTGATGCCAGGCTACACCCAGTGGCCACAGGCCCAGGCTATGGTATTGATGCCAGGCTACACCCAGTGGCCAGAGGCCCAGGCTATGGTATTGAGTCCAGGCTACACCCAGTGGCCACAGGCCCAGGCTATGGTATTGAGTCCAGGCTACACCCAGTGGCCATAGGCCCAGGCTATGGTATTGAGTCCAGGCTACACCCAGTGGCCACAGGCCCAGGCTATGGTATTGAGTCCAGGCTACACCCAGTGGCCACAGGCCCAGGCTATGGTATTGAGTCCAGGCTACACCCAGTGGCCACAGGCCCAGGCTATGGTATTGATGCCAGGCTACACCCAGTGGCCCAGAACCTGCAGGGCCAAGTGACCCAGCTGCTTCCAGATAACCAGATATAACCTGTCGGTTGCCGTTTGTCTTGAGTTCTAGCCTGATTGTTTGTCATTCCCCAGATACTCCTGGTTTTGTGTGGCCTGCAGGCCTGGGCAGGTCAGCCAGCCTGCAGTCCTGTTCTGAAGGGTAGTGTCTGTACAGACAGACACCTTTGCAATAATAGTGCAGCTGTGGCTCAGGAGGTAGAGCAGGTCGTCCAATGATCCCTAGTGGGTCGGCGGTTCGAATCCCGGCTCCTCCTCCTGTCTACATGTGGAAGTGTCCTTGGGCAAGACACTGAACCCTACGTTGCCTCCAATGAGTCGGTCGGTGTGAGCTCGCCACCGTCTGTGTGTGAATGTGGGAAGTGAGGACGCTGGCGTCGACTGTTCGCCGCTTCACCTCCCAATGTATGAATGAATGAACCGTTGTAAAGATTCACCTCCCAATGTATGAATGAATGAACCGTTGTAAAGATTCACCTCCCAATGTATGAATGAATGAACCTTCACCTCCCAATGTATGAATGAATGAACCTTCACCTTCCAATGAACCTTCACCTCCCAATGTAAAAATGAATGAACCTTCACCTCCCAATGTATGAATGAATGAACCTTCACCTCCCAATGTAAAAATGAATGAACCTTCACCTCCCAATGTATGAATGAATGAACCTTCACCTCCCAATGTATGAATGAATGAACCTTCACCTTCCAATGTATGAATGAATGAACCTTCACCTCCCAATGTATGAATGAATGAACCTTCACCTCCCAATGTATGAATGAATGAACCTTCACCTCCCAACGTATGAATGAATGAACCTTCACCTCCCAATGTATGAATGAATGAACCTTCACCTCCCAGTGTATGAATGAATGAACCTTCACCTCCCAGTGTATGAATGAATGAACCTTCACCTCCCAGTGTATGAATGAATGAACCTTCACCTTCCAATGAACCTTCACCTCCCAATGTATGAATGAATGAACCTTCACCTCCCAATGTATGAATGAATGAACCTTCACCTTCCAATGTATGAATGAATGAACCTTCACCTCCCAATGTATGAATGAATGAACCTTCACCTTCCAATGTATGAATGAATGAACCTTCACCTCCCAATGTATGAATGAATGAACCTTCACCTTCCAATGTATGAATGAATGAACCTTCACCTCCCAATGTATGAATGAATGAACCTTCACCTCCCAGTGTATGAATGAATGAACCTTCACCTCCCAATGTATGAATGAATGAACCTTCACCTTCCAATGTATGAATGAATGAACCTTCACCTCCCAATGTATGAATGAATGAACCTTCACCTTCCAATGTATGAATGAATGAACCTTCACCTCCCAATGTATGTATGAATGAATGAACCGTTGTAAAGCGCTTTGAGCACTTGGAAAAGCGCTATAAAAATGCAATTCATTAATAATGTCTGCTAAATGTGCTGCCCCTCCCCTGAGATGACATCTCTACATGAGAGCTCTCCTGAGAACTGAAAAGTTTCCGTTAATTGTTTGTACGACACACTGTAACAAATTGCAGAGGTATATATATATTTATTTATATCCGCGGTAATTATTTAGATCGACGTGCATAATCCCCCCCAGCCCTGTAATTATCATTAGCCGGTTAACGACTCATTCATTTGCGTATTTTATTTAATTATTCTGTTAATTACCCCCTTTGTTGATTTATTTAATTATCTAGTATCATGTTTCCCTCCCTCCGCTATACAGAAGAGGTGCAATGCAAATATAGTATCTTGCCTACTATACATAAACATAAACATACGCATACGCATACGCATACGCATACGCATACGCATACACATACGCATACGCATACGCATACGCATACGCATACGCATACGCATACGCATACGCATACGCATACGCATACGCATACGCATACACATACACATACACATAGCATACGCATACGCATACGCATACGCATACGCATACGCATACACATACACATACACATACGCATAGCATACGCATACGCATACGCATACGCATACGCATACGCATACGCATACACATACACATACACATACGCATAGCATACGCATACGCATACGCATACGCATACGCATACGCATACGCATAGCATACGCATACGCATACGCATACGCATACACATACACATACACATACACATACACATAGCATACGCATACATATGATACATGCATACATGCATACATAGATACTGTACACACATGTGTGTCTGCCCATGTGTGAGCATGCGTCTGCGCATATAACTTCCCTCTTAGTGCATATAACTAAGAGGGAAAGTAAAAGCCACTTTTCCGCATTAAAATGCACGTGAAAATGCACAAAAGTACGTGCGCATGTGGCGCGTGCGCGCGTGTATTTTGCGGCGCAAAGTGTTCAGAACCTGCTACTGTATAAATACCTTCCCGCAGCCCTTCGCTAAACGGTGGAGAATCAATCTTGACTGTGGAATAGAAAGTTCTGAGAACTGTGTCTAATCTTTAGAACTCTTCTCACTAAGGGAATTCTCTCCTATAGATTTTAAAAGGGAGTCATAATAACTCACCTCAGTTTTGCACAAATTCTTCTTTTCTTATATTGGGTGAAAAACCTCTCAGAGTTATGGCAGCGTGCCCTACACATATTAACCCATTCTGGGCGGTAACGCCTTTTGGTGTAAGCATTATGTTATGCTTTAGCTATTGAAAAATAGCAGATCTACAAGCTCATAGCGCGCCACCGAGTGGCGCGCTACGAACTTGTAGGTCTGCTATTTTTTGAAAAATCGACAGAGGAACGACTGACATAGAAACATAGCTTTTTCAGAAGACTGTCAGGATGTAGAAGACATTTTTTAGAATCTGACCTCAGGTCAGAATGGGTTAACTGTATATTGAGCTCTGAAGAGCTCTCTGGCAGCATCCTTGTTTTCTCTCTGACTTCATCATTGAGTCCATTTAGAAGTACTTGAATTCAGACACAGTCTGATGGTTCTGGATGAATAATGGAACAAGGCCCTGCACTTTGTCTTATACTTTCACTACTTGCTCTCTGCCGGGTTCAGCTTAATAAACATCACACGTTTACGTGATGTAGTGTTTTGTCCTTCCAACATGGCGTGGGTCATGGCGCTGGCACCGCAGGTTATAATAATTACCCTTTGATAGCCAAACCTTTTATAACCGCGGGTTATAAAAGAAGCCAAACACATAATGTACCTCTACTGCGCACTGAGGGACACTGAAGGTTGCTATAGGCAAACTTCAGTGTCCCTCCAGGCACAAGGCGAAATTGGAGCCCATTGGAATCCACTCATTATGATTTTTATTTGAAAAATACTCCCAAATCCTTCTTTTTGGCAAATCCGTCCGGCATTCCAGATGTGAATAGTGATTTTTGATCGCATCGCGGCGACATAATAGTGTTTCTGGTGAAAGATAAACGACATGGCCAGCTCCTAAGACTACAACGTGCTTTAAAGATAAACGACATGGCCAGCTCCTAAGACTACAACGTGCTTTAAAGATAAACGACATCGCTAAGTCTGCTAAGACTACAACGTGCTTTAAAGATAAACGACATCGCTAAGTCTGCTAAGACTACAACGTGCTTTAAAGGTAAACGACATCGCTAAGTCTGCTAAGACTACAACGTGCTTTAAAGATAAACGACATCGCTAAGTCTGCTAAGACTACAACGTGCTTTAAAGATAAACGACATGGCCAGCTCCTAAGACTACAACGTGCTTTAAAGATAAACGACATGGCCAGCTCCTAAGACTACAATGTGCTTTAAAGATAAACGACATGGCCAGCTCCTAAGACTACAACGTGTTTTAAAGATAAACGACATGGCCAGCTCCTAAGACTACAACGTGTTTTAAAGATAAACGACATGGCCAGCTCCTAAGACTACAACGTGTTTTAAAGATAAACGACATGGCCAGCTCCTAAGACTACAACGTGTTTTAAAGATAAACGACATGGCCAGCTCCTAAGACTACAACGTGTTTTAAAGATAAACGACATGGCCAGCTCCTAAGACTACAACGTGTTTTAAAGATAAACGACATGGCCAGCACCTAAGACTACAACGTGTTTTAAAGATAAACGACATGGCCAGCTCCTAAGACTACAACGTGTTTTAAAGATAAACGACATCGCCAGCTCCTAAGACTACAACGTGTTTTAAAGATAAACGACATGGCCAGCTCCTAAGACTACAACGTGCTTTAAAGATAAACGACATCGCTAAGTCTGCTAAGACTACAACGTGTTTTAAAGATAAACGACATGGCCAGCTCCTAAGACTACAACGTGTTTTAAAGATAAACGACATGGCCAGCTCCTAAGACTACAACGTGCTTTAAAGATAAACGACATCGCTAAGTCTGCTAAGACTACAACGTGCTTTAAAGATAAACGACATCGCTAAGTCTGCTAAGACTACAACGTGCTTTAAAGATAAACGACATCGCCAGCTCCTAAGACTACAACGTGCTTTAAAGATAAACGACATCGCTAAGTCTGCTAAGACTACAACGTGCTTTAAAGATAAACGACATGGCCAGCTCCTAAGACTACAACGTGCTTTAAAGATAAACGACATCGCTAAGTCTGCTAAGACTACAATGTGCTTTCAGTTTCGTCTCTGTGAAGCGAGTGACAGTGTGACACACAGAACCGGAGCACATATGTCCCCCCCCCCTTTTCTCTCTCTCTCTCTCTCTCTCTCTCTCTCTCTCTCTCTCTCTCATTAGCAGGCAACAGCGCCCCTACTGGTGCTCATAGTCACATAGCTTAACGTCACGTAGGTGAACACGGACATTGCTGTTCCTTGGAGTGGTTGCACCACTCAATAATAACCTGGCTGTAGTCTACATTGGAATTATAGGTAAACAATGAACCTATAGTATCTGTTTAAAATGACATTTTTGCGGAAACATGCAAAGAATTGTTTGCCATCATGTTGTTAACATGACAGATTGGTTTCTTGGTTTGGAGGTCCAAGCAGCATTGCATGTTGTTGTAGTGTTTATAACGTTCTTAATCAAAATGGTCTTGTGTGTTTCAGCTGTAGCCCAGTTTTACTGTGACTGGAGAACAGATGAGGCTCACACACTGTTGCTCTACTTTCTAATGTTGGTTCTGTCCCCACGTAGCGCGCGCGCGCGCGCGTGCGTGCGTGCGTGCGTGCGTGCGTGCGTGCGTGCGTGCGTGCGTGTGTGTGTGTGCGTGGCAGGGTTCACGTCACTCTCAGACCTGTAATGGTGTTTAATTAATCTCCTCCTACAGACTCAAATACCTTCTCCTTTTATACTGTATATAGTTTTAATTGGACTATAAATCAACATGGGCTTTTTGACAAATTACTGTAGGTTGATTACAGGAAGGGTGTGTGTGTGTGTGTGTGTGTGTGTGTGTGTGTGTGTGTGTGTCTTAGAGAGAGCAATGATAGTGAAATAATGAGGGTCTCTCACTAGAGGTTCAGGTTGATTCTGTCCTATTTATCTACGCGAGTTTCATGCTGTTCAAGTAACCAGACAAGGAATGTGTGTGTACATACCTCTTGTTGTGTGGATTCTAGTGCAGGGACATCTCCAATAGACCCCTCCTTGATCACCACACCCCTTGTTTCTTCTTTAAACCCCTCCACCCATACAGTTAAATCGATGTATTGGTCCGACGGGTCGACTTCATTTCTAATGTTCACACCATTCGTCCTTCAGAGTAGTGCCTTTCTGCTGTTGTCATTGTAGTGTATGGGTGTTGGTTCTCTTTACGCATTTTGGGGCGGGAACCCCTTTTGGTGTTAGCATTAGGTTATGCTTTATAGCTATTGGACAAATTGCAGATCTACAAGCTCATAGCGCGGCACCGAGTGCCGCGCTATGAACTTGTAGGTCTGCTGTTTTTGAAAAATCATGAAAATCTGCCTTTTTTTTTTGAGAACCACTGATACAGAAACATAAGGTTTTTCAGAAAACTGTCAGGATTTCGAAGACATTATTTATTTTTTTCGACGTCAGGCCTAAATAGGTTAAGAAGCCTATCCATCCCTTTTATTTCACCTAGTGTCGTTGTCGTTTATTCCTTGGCCTTCTGGGAGTGTGGAATGGATTGAATGGAGTGTGGAATGGATGCCACATTCAATGTGTCATCTGTTTGCAAAACGAGCCAATCCTGCAACCGTTTGACTGACGCGCGCACGCACACTAGCTATATGTTAAAGGAGAATTCCATGCTAGAAGGCTTTCTTGCCTTTCTTACCTGTCTTTGTAGTTGTTACGTCCCCACCAAAGAGGTCCAGGTGTTTTTTTTTGTGCAAAAGCTCCTTTTTGGCTATTTCCCCTACCATAAGCGCTCAATGAATTGCATTGCATTGAATGGGAGTTGAATGGGGCTATGGGGTGTTGTGCTAATTCGCTTATTTCCATCGAAATAAGTAGTAAACTGTGCCGTTTGGGATATTATTTACATTATGAAGAGAGGATATAAAGAAAATATAATTTTGAGCGATGGAAATAAGCGAATTAGCACAACACCCCATAGCCCCATTCAATTCCCATTCCATTCAATGCAATTCATTTAGGTAGGGGCTTGGTAGGGGAAATAGCCAATAAGGAGCTTTTGCACAAAATAACACCTGGACCTCTTTGGTGGGGACGTAACAACTACAAAGAAAGGCTTCTAGCATGGAATTCTCCTTTAAGGTAGTCTTTATGAGTCACCATTGGCTGATAGCCCAGAGGAGATATACATTTCTTTCAAGGAGGGTTAGACAGTCTATCTTTATATTTCAGTTTATCATCCTTTTTATGGTGTAAATTAACCCATTCTGAACGGGAACCCATTTTGGTGTTAGCATCATGTTGTGCTTTAGCTATTGAAAAACAGCAGATCTACAAGCTCATAGCGCGCCACCGAGTGGCGCACTACGAGCTTGTAGGTCTGCTATTTTTGAAAAATCGAAGAACGACTGACATTTTTAGAATCTGATCTCAGGTCAGAATGGGTTAACCAGACCAGTGTGTGTCCAGTGGAAACCTTGTATGAATCTGATCTCAGGTCAGAATGGGTTAATGAGAGGAGAAACAGCAGTACGACGGTCTTGTCTTGGAGCTTGGCATTGCACAGGTGGAGTCCAGTAATGACTGGAGGTACACTGGGAGCATTAGATAGTTGATATGGGGCTGACTGGTCGTGTCGAAAAGCCCCCGGGTGTGAACTTTAAATGAGACTCCAATTGAATAACTGAGAGATAAGGAGAGCCTCATTATTTTGTATAGCGTGCCTGCATGCACACATGCGTGTGTGTGTGTGTGTGTGTGCGTGTGTGCATGCGTGTGTACGTGTGTGTGTGTGTGTGTGTGTGTGTGTGTGTGTGTGTAGTGACAATGCTCTGGCATTCCTTGTCTGGTTTCTTGAACAGGATGAAACTCGGGGAGATAAATAGGACGGAATCAACCTGAACCTCTCGTAAGAGACCCTCATTATTTCACTATCATTGCTCTCTCTATCTCACTCTCACACGCACGCACACACGCACACACACACACACACACACACACACACACACACACACACACGCACACGCGCGCACACACACAGACACACACGCGTGCGCACACACACACGCACACGCACACACGCACACACAAAGGAACAGCAGGCAAATGGTAAATGGTGCATTTATGTATAGCACATTTCTAAGCTACTGTGTGGAATTTTAAACTCGTCCTGCAACTCGTCCTGCAAAGTAATGTGGAATATGGGATTTGAATATACTACAGTAAAAAGCAAAGCTTTTGCACACCTACAAACGACAGGTGCGTATAGGAGAGGGTACGGTGCCCCAAAATTGAACAAGGAAAAACAACCGCACACTGTCTTCAAATGCAGTGACCACCATTTATTAGGGAAATAGCTATTTCCCTAATAAATGGTGGTCACTGCATTTGAAGACAGTGTGCTATTTCCCTAATAAATGGTGGTCACTGCATTTGAAGACAGTGTGCGGTTGTTTTTCCTTGTTCAATATACTACAGTAACCTACTTTACTGCTTTGACACTTTGAAGACGGGGAACAAAAGACACCAAAAATTAATTGTTTGACCGGATAGGCCTTGGGATGACGGTGGCATTTAGACGCTCGTGTTTTCTGTGAGAGCACATGATTGTTCATAATTATGTGTCATGAATTAATTCGGGCGTACCTATTTTACACGCACCTCGACAGTGGGTGCAGGGCCAATAATAAGGCATGTATGGAAGGAGGTAGACACGTTGTCTATTCAATAAAGTAATTATTTACCAAAAGAACGGTGTGCCTTTCATAAATTAATTAGGAAAGGAGAATTCTGAAGCTTCATATGAGACAGTGGAAAAGCAGTGACAACAAAGGCTTTCAAAATTAGCAGACGATGTTTTTTTCCCCATTCTGGGTGTAGTAATAATAATAATAATAATAAAACTTTATTTGTATAGCACCTTTCATGACATGGAATGCAGCTCAAAGTGCTTTACAGAACAATGGAGAATAAAAAAGAAAAGCAAGGCAACAACATTAAAAAACAATGCAATACAGTGAGGACATGAATAACAAAAAATAAATAAAAGATCAATTAAAAGCAATGTTGTAGAAGTGGGTCTTGAGCTGAGCTTTAAAAATGTCTACAGAAGCTGCCTGACGAAAAGGTACAGTGGGAGCTTGTTCCATGCCGTAGGCCTATTCTATAAACTTTTACATTCAATTACAGAAGCAGAAGCAGTAGATTAATGGTTTGATTAGCAAAAGAAAAAATAATACATTTACTTAGCCTATGTCGTATCACAAATAACAATAATAGTCGATAAATAGTTCATATGTGATCAGCTGATTTCAAGCTGAAAACGCATCGACTCAGTGATGATTCACAATCATAGAAATGTGCCAAAAGCTGATTATGATCCATTTGCACATACAGTACAGTACAGTACAGTACAGTACAGGCCTGAATAGATCAGTCAACTCATTCAGTCATTTCTGCACCAGATCTGATCTGAGGAGTGAGTCACAGAGTACATTTACTGCATCCACTTTATTACCACCAGTGGTGGAAAAAGTGCTCAATTGTTTTACCAATACTGCAATATAGAACTACTCCGTTACAAGTAAAATGTACTTGAGTAAAAGCACAAAAGTATCGGCATCAAAATATACTAAAAGTAAAAGTATTCATATTGCAGAAGGTCCCATTTCACAAGTTCAAAATGTGTAGAACATCTATTGAAAATAGCCCACCTACAAGCTCTCAATGCGTCGCAACGCGATGCATTGAGAGCTTGTAGGTGGGCTATTTTCAAATGGCCGAAATATATAGGGTTGAAGTGGTTTCTAAACAAACTTTTACATCGCCAAAGTAACTACAGTAAAGTAACTATAAAGTTTTAAAATAATCGTAGTGAAGTAAAAGTACAAATCTTGGCTCGGAGATGTAGTGGAGTAGAAGTAAAAGTTGGAGATGTTGGAAAAAGTGCAAATACCTCAATTGTACTTAAGTAAAAGTACTTAGTTACTTTCCACCACCGCTAACCACAAAAGTACGTTTCATTTCACTACAGAAAGCATTTTCTTCTGTCAGTTTAGCAGGCGGTGAGGTGTTCAGGCATGCATGCACTGTCTGCTCTGTATTTGAGGCTGGCTGTGTTTTAAATTGGCTGTTAATTATTAACCCATGTTGAACTGATGGCGATAAAAAAAAGGCTTCTAAATCCTAATAGTTTTCTGAAAAACTCATGTTTCTATATGTCAGTTGTGCTCAACCTTTTTCATGTCAAGGACCCCCTGCATTATCTCTATTGGGCCACGGACCCCCATCTCAAAATATGTAGTTCCAGGGAGCCCCCCCCCCCCCCCCAGAAGCAAATACTTTAGTTAAAAATGTCCGCTCTGAAATATATAATCAACGATTTGCGCCACATTTTACAGATTAAAAAAAAATACCAGACCTACAAGCTCGTAGCGCGCCACCGACGAGCTTGTAGATCTGCTATGAGCCTGTAGATCTGCTATTTTTCAATAGCTAAAGTAAATTATAACATAATTTAGTTTAAAACACCAAAAGGGGTTCCCGCCCAATCAGTATGCAAGAAGAACAGATGATATGGATTTCTAGACCATAATTACATTACATTACGATGCATATGTCTAATTAAAAAAAAACTGAAGAGTTTAATATGGAAATAAAGATTGGGTCGCCTCCCAGAAGGAGCACGCAGAGCCCCCCCCCCCCCCATTTCCCGGGCCCTGGTAGGGGGCGGGACTGCGACACTCTATACCAATCTTGAAACGTACTTTAGTTTACGTCATCGAGAACAGTGGTGTCTCATTGGCTGGTGGAATGTACCGACGTATTACATACCCAGCCGGTCGCTGTTCTTGGTCCCTGATTGGCCGAGCGAAGCCACCGTCATACATACATACATGGTCCCTGATTGGCCGAGAGACGCTATACCGAGACATATGCAGCCGATTACAGTATACTTGTGCGCTCGATCTGCTTGCGCAATTAATAACTAAAAAGTACTCACTGTCCCTCATCCTCTCGTCGATGGTCGGTCTTCAAATGTGGTTGTACCAGTACAGTGTTTACTTTCAATCTAAATATCCAATAATATGTACTATCCAGGGGCGGCCTTAGGAGTCTGGAGGCCCGTTTCAAGACCAAATATGAGGCCCCCATATACCTATGACATCATTATTTTGTTGATACAGCCGTATATTGATACGAATAGTTTGACTGTTCAATATCACACGCAGCCATTACTCTCGACAATTAGCAACAACAACACCTTTCCTCATCCTGTCGTCCCTTCACAATTAAAGTGTCTCCCCTTTACCTCCCAATGCTGCACATTTTACCATGTTATTTACATAAAATAGGTGTAACTTTACTAACATTAACATTGTGGGAGAGAGCAAGGCAGTGAGTGAGAGAGAGAGAGAGAGGGCCAAGAGTGTGGGATGAGATGTTGATCCATCATTTCTTGATCTTTCTGCTGTTCCTTCGTCTGGAATGTGGTCTCGGTTGTTGTTGTTGTCGTCTGTTGTAGTTGGTTGCCATGGCTGCCAGTTCCCACCTGATGTCGTGTGGGAGTTCTGATTGGTCCAGAGCGTACTGAATAACTTCTAGCTTACATAACGTCTTAAGGCAAGGACTCAAGTCTAAGATGAACAGCTCATCAGAGATAGTGTCATCTCCTTTGTATCCTCCAAAGAGGATGATATGATCTCCCACAATGCAACAGCACATACCATGCATTGGACATGGTCCTTTGCCCTTGGGCTCAACCTTCTTCCAGGAGAAGGTCTCTGGACTGAATTTCCACACATCATTGAAGTCATGGTTACCGTCCCGGCCTCCAAATATGTACAGCTCTCCATTGTAGATAAATGCTGAATGACAACAGCGTCCTTCTGGTAGAAGTTGTGCAGAAGGTGTGTCCAGCCAGGCGTTGGTCTCTGTGTCAAACACTCTGATGCTGTTGTAGAACCCCTGGTACCCCCTCCAGCCCCAGAATACAAACATCTTTGTCCCAACGATGGTGGCAGAGTGAGCTGATGAATCAGGAGGTGGAGTTCCTCTGGTGTTAATTAAAGTCCAGACCATTGTGCTGATGTCCAACTTGTACATGTCATTAGTCCATCCAGTCAGCTTGGTGTATCCTCCATGGATAAACATGTCCTTCTCCAACACACAGGCTGAGTGGTTGCTCCTCCCCTCTGGAACAGTCCCAGAAACCCTGGGTTGGGAACATCTGTGGGCGTCAACATCAAATGCATAAAGCACATTGCAGTAAGGCCTCCCTCCCCAGATGTAGACTGTATCTTCAACCAACACAGCTGTGTGGCCCCAGCGCATGGTTGGAACCTCAAGGTCACCGTCTCCTCTTCCTGGTTCCACTGGAGGTAACTTCTTCCAGCATAAAGACACTGTGTTGAAGACGTGGACGTCCATCTGTCCCATGTCGTTGAAGGTCCCTCCATCAAAGTAGCCTCCAAAGGAATACAGTTTGTTCCTCACTGCTACAGCAGCATGATGGCCTCGCTTTGGTCCTCCTGCTTTGGAAACGGTCCAATACAACATCACGCTGTCTGTCTGTCTGTCTGTCTGTCTGTCTGTCAATCTGTCTGTCTGTCTCTCTTCTCTCTCTCGACGTCTACTCTACAGTCATTTTCAACACGGTGCATCATCTTATATCTTCTGGTGTGAAATCACACGAGACACAAACTGTTGCCATGCACGCCTTAACGACGCCAATTAGTGCAACCTTTGAACTATATTGCTATATTTATTACTTCATTGCGGCTACCTTGGGGTCTATGGATCTATGGATCTATGGGTCTTCCACACGTATAGCATAGTATAGTATATATGTATAGTTTATAATATAGTTTCATTATATAGATATTCCACTGTTATACATTCTTAGCTCACGCATGTTCTCGCTTAATGTAAGACACTCTGGATTAAGAGCGTCTGCTAAATGTGTGTGTGTGTGTGTGTGTGTGTGTGTGTGTGTGTGTGTGTGTGTGTGTGTGTGTGTGTGTGTGTGTGTGTGTGTGTGTGTGTGTGTGTGTGTGTGTGTGTGCGCGCGCGCGCGAGCGAGCATGCGCGGAATGTGCTCAAGCTGACTGGCTGAGCGCGGGATGTGATGTATGGTGATAACAGTGCCGCTCACATCATGCAGGTGTGATATTTTTCTCCATATCTCAAAGTGAGGCTGAATGACAAAGCATTTTGCATTCTGGCTCTTTGAGGGGAGCTAGCGCCCCCTATAGCCAGCTTGGTGTGTTTGTGTGTTCTCAGGGGCGGCCTTAGGAATCTGGAGGCCAATTTCAAGACCAAATATGAGGCCCCCACACACCTATGACATCATTACTTTGTTGAGGCCCCCCTGAGGGTGGAGGCCCGTTTCAATTGAAACTGGTGAAACATACTTAACCCATTCTGATCGGGAACCCATTTTGGTGTTCGCATCATGTTATGCTTTAGCTATTGATTTTCATTTTTAGAATCTGATCTCAGGTCCGAATGGGTTCATCAGACCAGTGTGTGTCCAGTGGAAAACCTCGTATGAATCTGATCTCAGGTCAGAATGGGTTAAGGTCTCCTATGGTACTATCTACACCAGTGGTTCCCAAACCTTTTCATCTTAAGGACCCCCACATTGACACTAATTAGCCCGTGGACCCCCATTTGAAAAGACATGCCAGGGACCCCCATAAGAGAAGATTTTTACGGCTCTATAGCAATGATTTCAAGGACCCCCAGTTTGACATGCATTATAGTCTACGGACCTCCATTTAATGGCATTTCTATCTCTGGGACCCCCAATTTATATTGTAAAATCAATGCTAATTTAACTCTGAGTGTGTACAAATGGAACCAAATGTACCCGTCAGGGTCCATTTGGTGCCATTTGGTTCCATTTGTACACTCTCTGAGTCACAGACCCATAAGGTTCCATTTGGTTCCAAATTATCATTTAGCTGGGGACCCCCCTGGAACTCCCCTCAGGTACCCCTGGGGGTCCCCGGACCCCACTTTGGGAACCACTGATCTACACAATCGAGACTCTTAAGATGGGGGAGCAATTTGGGTCTAAATAGGTGTCGTGTTTCTGTATTGCTGGATCATTATTTGAGCAGGGTTTTCTCCTGAGCCTCCACGTGGTTTTGTTCTCGGGCAGAAAAAAACGCACTCTTTGGTTCAACACAGCCAGACCATCAGCTCAAACACAATCACCCTGTTAAAAAACACACTCTTTGGTTCAACACAGCCAGACCATCAGCTCAAACACAATCACCCTGTTATACCTTGGAGATTATACTCCACTGCTCATTCCCCATATCTCCCATCACGCGGAGAGACTTGACATTTAGTTACACGGCAGGAAATTGTCTTCAAATCGACTCCCACATGAAAAGTTTAATATGACAAAAGAACAAAGAGAAGGACACACTATACAATCCAATTATAGTGTGTGACTGTGAGTCAGGAACAGAGTGTCTGGGTTAACCCATTCTGAACGGGAACCCATTGTGGTGTTAGCATCATGTTATGCTTTAGCTATTGAAAAATAGCAGATCTACAAGCTCATAGCGCGCCACCGAGTGGCGCGCTACGAGCTTGTAGGTCTGCTATTCTTGAAAAATCGAAGAACGACTGACATTTTTTAGAATCTGATCTCAGGTCAGAATGGGTTAATCAGACCAGTGTGTGTCCAGTGGAAACCTCGTATGAATCTGATCTCAGGTCAGAATGGGTTAACTTGCTGGGATGATAAAAGCTGAAGACGCGTTGCTTTTTGTTTAGCATGGATATGTTTTCTTTCTTTCTTCACAAACATTTCCTGGTATTGGTGCCTGTGCAAAGATAGGGTGGCCCTATAGAATGAATGTGTAGTAATTCCGTTGTGAAAGACAGACATCAGTCACATAACTAATATGATTATACAGTACTACACATTGTTGTACTTTTTTGCACTGAGTGCCGCGCTACGAGCCTGTAGATCTGCTATAACACAATGCTGCTGTGTGTTATATTATGATATCGATTCACTGCAATAACAGACAAAAAATGTCAACACCCCCACCATCGCCCGGGACGAAGTTCTTTGTCCTTTTCTATTAGTAACGACCGACGACCAAGACGAAGTTTGATCCAAAAGACGAAGTTTATTGACATGAAAACGGATCGCATCGCTCCACAGACTGGGAAGCGCCTGTTGTGCAAATCCTCGATGTTGCGCAACAGTGAGACGTCATCATGAATGTGTGAGGTGTAAGGGTGCTAAGAAGTGTAGTCTCTCTTTCAAGTGAATGAATGTGTGAGGTGTAAGGGTGCTAAGAAGTGTAGTCTTTATTTCAAGTGAAGGAATGTGTGAGGTGTAAGGGTGCTAAGAAGTGTAGTCTTTATTTCAAGTGAAGGAATGTGTGAGGTGTAAGGGTGCTAAGAAGTGTAGTCTTTATTTCAAGTGAAGGAATGTGTGAGGTGTAAGGGTGCTAAGAAGAGTAGTCTCTCTTTCAAGTGAAGGAATGTGTGAGGTGTAAGGGTGCTAAGAAGAGTAGTCTCTCTTTCCCTCTACACGTTGTGTGGTAAACTAGGCTCTCCCTCTCTCTCTCTCTCCCTCAACACTCGTAAAGGTCCATATAAGTACATTTACGTGCATCGACTCGAAAGAACAAAATGCTGTGAAAATAATGTGACGAGACCACGTCCACCACGATTCAGCTCTCAAAGGCTGAATTCAATGGCATCGACATATGTTATCGTGCTTTAACCCATTCTGGGCGGGAACCCCTTTTGGTGTTTCAAGCATTATGTTATACTTTAGCTATTTCAAAATAGCAGATCAACAAGCTCGTAGCACGCCACCGAGTGGCGCGCTACGAGCTTGTAGGTCTGCTATTTTCTTTAAATCGTGAAAATGTGGTGGAAATCTTTGAATATATATTCTTTCAGAACGAACGTTTTTAACTCAAATCTTTGCTTCTGGGGGGAGGGGTCCCTGGAACAACATATTTTCAGATGGGGGTCGGCGGCCAAATACATATATTCTTGGGTGTCCTTGACATGAAAATGTTTGAGAACCACTGACATAGAAACACAGGTTTTTCAGAAAACTGTCTTGAATTGAATTGATTTAGAAGATATTTGTAGAATCGACGCCAGGCCAAAATGGGTTAAAATACAATGATAAATAATAATACAAAATAAGGACAATGCCTGGCTGTGAGAGCAGGAAAGGATAATGAGTTTTCAATTTGTGGCCACAAACTATGTGGTGTAACACAACGCAGTCCCACGGGGAGAGTATACAACGCTGATGAATGTGTTCTATTATGAGCAAAACTCTCAATTCAAAGAGTAAATCTATTCGCTTTTTTCCACAACCGATCAATAATACGTGCAAATGGAAGAATGCATTTCAATTCAACAAATGCATGCAAGCAAGATATTCACTTTTTGTGTGTATGGAGTATGACCTCCATTGCTGGAGGATTGTTATGTATAGAATAATGGGGTATAAATATGGGCCATAATGATGCATACATAGACACTATTCAACAATGTACTGTATAACAATGAAATAATCTAAGTCCAGTTGCAATATTTATGTTGCTTTTGTTATGAGGCTTAACCCATTCTGACCTGAGATCAGATTCATACGATGTTTCCACTGGACACACACTGGTCTGATTAACCCATTCTGACCTGAGATCAGATTCTAAAAATGTCAGTCGTTCTTCGATTTTTCAAAAATAGCAGACCTACAAGCTCGTAGCGCGCCACTCGGTGGCGCGCTATGAGCTTGTAGATCTGCTAATTTTCAATAGCTAAATGCTAACACCAACATGGGTTCCCGGTCAGAATGGGTTAAGGAAATATGATATTGCATCCAGAGACAAATATTTTCCTACAACAGAGAATAGATTATGATTTCATATAGAAATCTCTCTCTCTCTCTCTCTCTCTCTCTCTCTCTCTCTCTCTCTCTCTCTCTCTCTCTCTCTCTCTCTCTCTCAGGAGGTACAGTAGAGCAGGTCGTCCAAAGATCCCTGGGTCGGCGGTTCAAATCCCGGCTCCTCCTCCTGTCCACATGTCGAAGTGTCCTTGGGGTAAGACGCTGAACCTTTAACATTTAAATGACTTGCCTCTGCATTTAAACAATAGCTCGGCTTGCATCTGTACATACATATTTGAGAAATCACACCTGTGTGAAGTGAGGGGCTCTCTAATCAATCAATCAATCAATCAATCTAATCAAACCCCTTCAGCACTTCTGAATAAGAAAGATGCAGAGAACTGTTGCTTTGTTGTTCACTCTTTAATGTTTTCTGTTAGTAATCTAATCCCCCCCCCTGGCTCTGATGTTATATTATTAATAACTTAGTTGTTTGTGTTTGTTTGTCTTGTTTTGTATTGTATAATGCATGTCATGACTTGACTTCCTGCCTTCATTGGGAGACACATCGCTCCAATGAACTGCAGCAGTGGCCAGTGAGGCATCTATTTCATAATATCTATGGTAATGGATTCAGTTTAGCACATCATGGCTGAGCAGAGAGAGGCTGAGCAGAGAGAGAGGCTGTGTTGTATTTTGCCTTTTGATAATCCAGCAACTCTGCCTTTTGGTATAGCATCGTGGGTATTTGCAACTAATGCTTACATTGTTTATTGATGATTGTAGATAAGTGTTCCGGAATGCAAATTCATCAGTGCCATATTGGTTATATATCACGATCAATAGACGGGTGGGATTTCTGATAAATGTGAACGTTTAGACCTGATTCTACAAATAGCTTCTAAATCTTGACAGTTTTCATGTTTCTCAAACATTTTCATGTCAAGGACCCCCAAAAATATATGAAATTGGGCCTCAACCCCCATCTGAAAATATGTTCTTTCCCCCCAGAAGCAAAGATTTGAGTTAAAAACGTTTGCTCGGTACTAAGAATATATATTCAAAGTTTTGCGCTACATTTTCACGGTTTTCCAAAAATAGCAGGGTAGGGTGACATTGATTGATGGCATCACGATGAGAACAAAATCAGTTCAGCTGTTCCTGAGAGCAATTTCCATTAAAGCACCTATAATTATGATATGAAAGCCTGATTGTTCAAAATTGGTTATTTGTGGGCATAGAACATGGGAGCCCCAAAAACACAAAAGCAATAGAAAAAGTTGAATTTTAGGTCCTTTAGCCCATTTTGGGAGGGAACCCCTTTTGGTGTTTTAAACATTATGTTATAATTTAGCTGTTGAAAAATAGCAGATCCACAAGCTCATAGCGCACCACCGAGTGAGTTTGTAGGTCTGCTTTTTTTTTTTATCGTTAAAATGTGCCTCAAATTCGACGTCAGGCCTGAATGGGTTAACACCGTACTGTATGTCACTGTTTGTCTTTGATCGATCTCTGTGTGACAACAATCCTCTTTTGCTTTTACTGTACGATCAAACCACATCTCTCTGCAGTGCTCATCATTTCACACTGACATTGAAAACATATTCCAAACTGAGCCCATGGCTCATCATAGATAATTGCCCAGGCTTACTACACAGGCTGTGATGGAGGCTCTCCAGTCCCATCACAGCCTGCAGTGAGCCTCCTGCTAACACCGTCCTCTGTGTGAAACCTCAGGGGGGCTGAGAGGACCTCAGTGTGGACGCAGGACACAGTGTGAGACCGTGGGCTTTCTCTGAGAGGACCAGGGACACAGTGTGAGACCGTGGGCTTTCTCTGAGAGGACCAGGGACACATAGTGTGAGACCGTGGGCTTTCTCTCTGTGGGCTGTGAGAAGTCCATATGGGGGGCTACACTATATGATGTGCAGAATGCAAGTGAGGGGCTCATGTTATTGTTCAAGGTTTCACTGAACTGCTGCAGAGTTATGGTAGTGTTCACACTAAGCGGCGCCTTTGAAAATATTAAATGTGCACATTCATGTTCATGCCATATTGCCTCCCAGTGGGGGAGGTATACCTGTTGCGTCGCTCACACCTCCTGCAGAATGCTGAAACGTGAACTTTTTCCAAGATAATATGATGCTGATACCCTGCTGGTTTTATTCAAATCGGACCCCAAATAGTTGCAGGATATAGTAACGATTCTGAAAACCAAACTCGTTGACATTATGTTGAAACTGAACCCATGTGATGTTTCCTTCAAAGTGAACCCCAACATTTAGATAGGTAAAACAAACACAAGCGCCCAAATTCTGATAAAGATTTTCACCATGCAGCTTCAACTTGTATAGATCTCATCTCAGCTGTCCTTGCTGCAGATCGTTGTCAGTTCTTCAACGTGTGTTTATCCTTCCTCACCTCAGGGTCCGTCCGGCTCACAAATCAACAGGACGCGTTCTGACATGAACACGACAGCTCCCATAAAAACAGTGCCTGCAGTAATGAACCCCCAGCTAATATAGCAAGGAGAACAGTGATAGCAGGGATGAATTATGGCTTGTGCATGTGCACAACAGGGGGCAAAGTCACGCTTCCAGCAAGCTTTGAACCAGTGTTGTTTTCGTCGACTAAAACTAGACTAACACTAATACATTCCAGGTGACTAAAATGTGACTAAAACTAAGTGAAAACTATATTCAAGAGACTATGACTAAAACTAAAATAGAAATTTGCTGCCAAAAACAACACTGCTTTGAACTGAACAGATTGGACTTTCCGTCCGCCCGTTTTTTCTTGAATAACACAGACTATAGTAAGTAAGTAAAGTTTATTTATCGAGCACCTTTCACAGACAATTACAGTCACAAAGTGCTTTAACAACAATAAAATGAAAACAAGTCAAAACAAATTAAGAACTAAATCATTATAAAGTGAGACAAAATAAAGCAATCAACATTTAACCAGGCCGGCTATGGAAAGGCCTGTTTAAAAAGGTGAGTCCACAGTTCTTAGGTGGAGTGGAAGCTCATTCCATAGCCTAAGGAATGGGAAGGTCGGACAGTGACAAACTAAGATACCTGAGTAAAGTTAAATGTGTTCTTCGTCCAACACATCCACATCTATTCAGTCAGCCTTATAGGGACAGTTAAAAACCCGTACCGAACAACAGTTAGGAAAAGAAAATCGGCGCTTTGCGCGGTGGGGGGGGGGGGGGGGGGGCTTTGCGATTTGTGCACAGGGCTGTTTTTCCACTTGAATCCGTCCATAGACACTGTCTTCTGTACAGAGAACATCCTGTCTCTCTCTGCCTGTCAGCACGCCTGCTTTTCATTTCTCCTCCCTATCTGCACTTGAACACGTTCGGCGAAGATAACCGATTCACAGCATCACTTTGCGATGCGTTGTGGCAATGATTGGCGAAGATATCTATATATATATATATATATAGTCGGTTACACTTGGATTCGTTAATCGCAAATCGGGGAACAGGCCTATAGTAGGCTACAGCCCTTGGGGATACAGGAGACTAACCATTGGGTTTACTGTTGACATGTTCGAACACATACAGAATTGCATTGGGCGTAAGGATTGTTTGCCCTTGCAGAACCTTTTCACTCCCACACACTCCCTCACACAGGGCAGCTTAAAAAGTAGGAAACAGCAGGTTTGCAGGGTTTTAACCACCAGAGGTATTCTGTCCTTTCTGAGCTTAAGAGAAGTGTGAGTGACTGTGTTGATCTCTACATGGCTATAAGACCCTGATCACACAGGACATGTTTTCAAGCCACAGAATGCTGGGCACATTGCAATTTCTTGTGCTTTCAACGTCTGTTTTGTGCCGTCTTACAAAGCAGTGCAGCTGACTGGCGTCTATTTCAGTTGATCTTGCGAGGCAACAAGATAATCTCCTGTCACTCCACTTGTTGTCTCATGTGTTGTATTTGCTGAAAGCTACTTTTTAGATTAACAACGTCTGGTTGTTTAAAATGGACAGTTGGAGGGCACTTGATCCGGGCTTATACTGGAAGGGGGAGATTCAGTTTTAAATGTTTAGACGGAGAGAAAGAGATAATTGTGGATACATCAGTTTGCCAATGACTAGTTTGGCAAACAAAGCTTTTCTGAAGCTTTGAAACACTTGAAGACAATATTGTATCTGGAAATGTTGCATTATACTTGCATATACAGTAGGGTAGGTACCCTCTAATTGACACTGGAGAGGCAGGAAGAGAAGTGGTCAAATGATGAACTGGGGAGTGAGAGAGACGGAGAGTTAATTCAGTAACAGGGATGGTTCTTGTCAGAGAGTAACAAGCAGGGAGCGAGGAGCACGTGGAGGAGGAGAGGGACGAGAGCCGCCATTTGAGGGAAAAATGAAGTGGCGCTAGAGATAAATGACAGAGTGGCTTGAAGGGCGGAGAGCTCCATCTCACGTGCACTTTCAAGTGGCGAGTAGAACGGTGTTCTTCTTCAGCCTGTCTGTGTCCCTCACATGGAGAGAAGTGTCTAAAGGTGACCTCCTTGCATCCATGAAACACGGTTCTTGACAGAACTCATGAAGTTTGATGAGGGGCAGCAGAGGGGCAGGACAGGTGATTGACACGCACTATGTGTGTGTTGGTGGACGTGAGCGGATGTGCATGTGAACTCACTTTGGCATGCGGGCATGCGTGCGTGCGCATACATATAAACTATATGTAACTATGTCAGCCATATCACTGAGGACAATCAGTAATAGCAGTAGCAACATTGTGGACTGGCAGCAGATTCAGCAGATAAACGTAATTTGCAAGCCTGACATCCAGGCTATAATAATTGAACTGAACTGAATAATCCATTCAGTTTGGCTGTTTGGATACTTATATTATTCCAATGAATTGGATTAAATTCTAAAAGGAGCTGGCTAAACAGATTGTGTTATTTTGCGGGTGGAACAGGTGGTAATATATATATATATGGAACAGTAATGTAATATACGTAATATAATATAATATTATAACTTTTTCTAGGTAGTAATAAGTAATAAGTAACACAATAAGTAATATTGCCCAACACTGTATCTGTCCGTCCGTTTGGACGCATGCACGCACGAGCGTGCGCACACACACACACACACACACACACACACACACACACACACACACACACACACACACACACACACACACAGAGGCCAGTGAGGAGGGCCTTCTCTCACCCATGCAGTAGTTGCACCACTCTGTTCACACAAGAAATGTAATGCCTTTGTTTGTTTGCTATGTTACCAGGACGTCTCATTGAGATCAGGAACCTGTTTTACAAGAGAGACCTGCAGGCCACGGTAAGAAGAAGCCATATAAAAACTACACATTGAATGCAACATTATGCAACATGCATCCATTCATTATGTGCTTCCATCCTGTCTCCCTACAAGTGTAATGTAAATTAATAATTTGCCATGATGTCACAGAAGATGTAGGGCCTACATCTTCTGTGACACCATGGCAAATTATTAATTTGTATCAAATAAAGTAACAATCTGTTCAACAATAACTATCATTTAAAACAGGCCTGACAACGTTCCTGTTTCGGAAGGCTTTTTTCATGTTGAATTGTTGTCATTTTGCACTTTTAGATTTTTTGATAACCCTGTTTTTAACCTTCTATGATTGATTATGTTGTTTAACCATGTCGCATTCTGGGATTCCCTTTGAATGAAAAGTGCAATACAAATTTAATTATTATTATTAGTATTATTAACTGTAACTTGCACTGGATACACAACGTCCCCTCAAATATACCTATAGGTATACCGTATATGTAAAACAATAAGCACGATGATAGCCCTAGATTCTTGACAATGAAAAGTCAGCAGATGTAGCAGTCACTGATTTCAGAGAAAAGTCCCCCATAATGCTGTTGGTTGACATAAATGCCAGACACCATGTCAGTGACTGCAGTAAATCTTTAAATCCCACTTACAGCGGCCTGTGACCTTTTCAGGTCAGTTCCCAGAGTCTTGGTGTCAGACTCGGTGTTCAATGAACCCTTTGGCTTGTTGAACAAAGTCTGCACCCAAGTCTGTCACCTCCCCCATTCCATTCGCTCCAGGGTCTCGCTGTCTCCCGGTCTCTCAAACACACAGCATGTGTGACGCAAAATGTGCTCATAACTGCTATATATAAGTATATATTAAGTATAAGTAGTATATAAGTAAGTATAAGTGTATATCCGCAAAATGTTTAAAAGGTGTATCCCATGGTGTACACATGGTGTTGTCCCAAAATCAAATAATCCACGCGGAGTTGTCCATAGAGTTCAACAAAAAAAACTTTACTTTGATCAAAAAAACGTTTGGGCAAAATAAAACAGAGCAGGGCAGAAAACCTCCACTAATCACTAGTGCAGAGTGTGATTGAGTATCTCTGTGTGTGTCTGTGTGTCTCAGAGTGTGATTGAGTATCTCTTTGCACCCAAAGCAAGAGTTGTGTCCGACTGTCCGTGTGCTCGGGAGTAAAGGCTCATACATAGTCTGGATTTTCGGTGGTGAGGTGACCACCGGACTACAACATGACGTCACGAGCCGCGGTGAAGAGCAAACCACCGCCACCGCTCCAGCCCTTCTCTCTGTTTTTTTTCCACAGAAAAAGCAGACTATGAATAGGCCTTAAGTAAAATTCGTTTCCGGTGGCGGTTGGCCTCCGCCAGGGCTGCACGTTTTTACCTATCCTGTTTGTGATTTTCATGGACAGGATCTCGAGGCGAAGTAATGGCGGCTCTGTGAGCTAATTGTTGCTTCACTGCTCTTTGCAGATGCTGTGGTCCTCGTGATGGCACCGTCGGTCCAAGACCTTCATTCAGCTCAGAGTGTACGGCGGCTGGGATGATGAGGATCAGCGTCTCCAAATCTGTGGCCACATGGTTCTCAGCAGGAAACCGTTGGATTGTGCAGTCCAGGTAGGGAATGAAACATTACCCCAGGTGAAGGAGTTTAATAAGTATCTCTGTATGTCTTGTTCACGTGTGAGGGGAGGACAGAGACGGAGATCAGCCCGAGAATCGGAGCAGGAGGGGCAATATTGCAGTCGCTGTTGTGACGAAAAGAGAGTTGAGCCAAAAGGCAAATAATGTATCCCTGCATGTCTACCGAGCAATGAAGTCTGGGTCATGACTCATGAGTCAGAGTACCTGATGTATCACATGGCACATGTACAAATCCATAAATCACAGTATACAATCACAGAATCACCAATTAGCATAAACACATGGAACGGAGAGAGTGAATAGTGACAGCTTAAATAGGAACACCATGTCATGAAACACATTTACATGAACCGTGGAAGTGAGCAATGCAAACAAACAAACCTCTAAACCAAGTCAATATTTACTGTGGAACGGCAAACAGACACCGTTGATCGGCTGGACCACATGCTCACAAGGATTTAATGTCAAACATTATTTCATGATTACACTCAATTAGGAGGAAAATGAATGTTAATGAGATGGAACATTTTTGATGCAGATTAGGGGGGAGCAGCAGAGAAGGGGAGGGAGGAAGGAAGGAGGTTTATGCTGTGGAGTTCCGATTGGCTTAGAACAGAGGGAGAACTGAACAGACTGCTGTAATAATGTGCGGTATGTATACTGTAGTTTATGTACTGTAGTTTATGTACTGTAGTTTATGTGACTGCAGTTTATGTACTGTAGTTTGTTTATGTGACTGCACTGGAGAAGCTGAAATA
The DNA here is from genome assembly GCF_963924005.1 of Protomyctophum bolini. NCBI lineage: Eukaryota > Metazoa > Chordata > Actinopteri > Myctophiformes > Myctophidae > Protomyctophum > Protomyctophum bolini. The sequence goes on from NC_137865.1 coordinate 47,633,404, forward strand.
TGAGGCGTATAGCAAGCGTACAATACTTTTTGATGATGATCATTAATGTGTGTGTTTATTTTATTTTTTCATAATCAAACCTGAATGGTGTGAATTGCGGTTGGAGGAAAAACAACTTTAGACACTTACTTTTTTCCTGCTTGGCTGCAATGGATTGATTGATTGCATTTTGAGTATAGTTGTGGGCAGCTGGCCTATTGCGTTTTAAACTGACAATGAGGCTTATTCCAAAAAAAAAAAAAAAAATTAGGGTTAGGGTTTGGGGTTATGAATTCACATTGATCTGACATTAAGGCTCCGGCTCAGACGGAAGATAGATTTCATCACAGTTGGATTAACTTGAACTTTAACCCATTTTAGGCGGGGACCCCTTTTGGTGTTAGCATTATGCTATGCTTTAGCTATTGAAAAATAGCAGATCTACAAGCTCATAGCGCGCCACCGAGTGGCGCGCTACGAGCTTGTAGGTCTGCTATTTTTGAAAAAATCGAAGAACGACTGACATAGAAACATAGCTTTTTCAGAAAACTGTCAGGATGTAGAAGAATTTTTTTTAGAATCTGATCTCAGGTCAGAATGGGTTAATGTTTGGCATCTGGCATATTGTTTGAAAAAAAGGCAGAGGCTTCTGGTGGCGTTTCTTTGGTCTTTGGAACGGATGTTGTGTCATAATATATATATAGTCCTGTGATGACTTATGACAGCAGATCTGTAAAAGCACCACCCTCTGTTCCCTCTTTCTTCCCTCTGTGACTCTGTCGTCTGTCATAATGTCATAGATACAGTAGGGCTGCAATGTATTGGATTTTTATTACTATAATGAAAGAATCTATGTATCCCTTTTATCCCTTCCCCCCCCCCCCCCCCCCACGTAGTCTGAATCAAAGCCAAAATGTGACAACATACCGACACTTGGTTTAGAAACGAGGTCAACTGGCTGGTTTAGAGCAGTGGTTCTCAGAGTGAAGTCTTTGAGAGGAGATCCAGGAGATCCCCTGCAAAATGAGGTACAGTGTACTGTACACTGTACAGGTACTATAGAGATTATTAAACTGTGATTTTAAGGTCTTAACCCATTTTGACCTGAGGACGATTCTACAAATGTCTTCTAAACATGACATCTATGTCAGTGGTTCTCAAACATTTTCATGTCACGGAGCCCCAGAATTATATGTATTTGGCCGCCGACCCCCATCTGAGAATATGTTGTTCCAGGGACCCCCCCAGAAGCAACAATGTTAGTTAAAAACGTTCTCTCTGAAAGAATATATGTATATTCCAAATTTGCGCCACATTCTCACGATTTTTCAAAAATACCAGACCTACAAGCTCGTAGCGCGACACTCGTTGCCGCGCTACGAGCTTGTAGATCTGCTATTTTTCAATAGCTAAAGTGTAACATAATGCTTGAAACACCAAAAGGGGTTCCAGTCCAGAATGGAACGATGGTCACCTTTTCAAATCAATAACTAATACTTTTGTCCAATCTGTATGGGTAGAGTATAATGTTAAAAAGTATATAACATATTTTTTGTCTATCCACACTTTTCCTGGGCTGTGTGTGCTCCAGTTCCTGTTGATTTCATTGGATATCATTGGTCATCTGACCAGTTTCATTGGCTTTTATTGGATCAAATCGACAGGAACTGGAGCACACACAGCCCAGGAAAAGTGTGGATACAACATATAACTATAAAATCTCGTCTCATGGAAGTTATTCAGTGTAAAGACAAAATGTCTTCAAGGAAGTGAACACATAATTGTCAAAGTCTAAACAGCAGCACATCTGCTGTTTGCTCGCCTACAGTTCGTATACATCCTTTTGAGGTATTTGTACTTTTCTAGAGCATTTTCAATACTTTTACTTCTACTCCACAGCATCTCAGATTCAAATTTTGTACTTTTACTCCACTACAATTATCTTTGAAAACTTTAGTTACTTTGGAGAACTTTAGTTACTTTGGAGAATTTGATTTTCAAAACATGGATTACCCACTTCAGACACATTTCAGCCATTTGTTTGACGCATTGTGAGCTTGTAGATCGGCTAGTTTTTGTTTGAAAACGTGAAACGGGGCACATTTTGATGGAAATGCTTTGGTACTTTTACTCAATTACACTCGAGTAAAGAATGTGAGTACTTTTTCCACCTACTAAGATGTGAGCTGAGAGTGAGACAGTTGAAGAGTGAGACGGTTTAAGAGTGAGACAGTTGAAGCCTGTTCGAATCCCATTCCTGTTTAGTTAAGTTAAGTTTAGAGGACAGAGGCACGCACGCACATAGTCACCTCAGAGACACAAAGTAGTGCATTTCACTGATAACTCCTGGAGTCTTTCTTCTTTCTATACTACGGTACATTTACAAATTATCCGTCCATGCCCTTTAAGTTAGTACTTATTACAGAAACAGCATGCACTTTTAAACCTCTACTCCTCTACTAGGACTTCGACATTTGATCTTCTTCTTATCGTGTCCACAATACAGTTAGTTACAATACACGCTAGATGTGGTTCAGCCACAGCTGAACACATTGCTGTCCCTTTTCGTTGAACTCTGCCAAGTCCGTTGCTGTGCAGGGATGTTCCAGCAGGGGGCATGTGAGGAGGTGTTGCATGGTCTGCGGCTCAGTGCCACAGTCACACACAATGTCCTCGTCATCAGAAAAACCCCATTTTATGAGAGTGACTTTTGCTCGCCCAACACCAGATCTTAGTCTATTAAGGCATTTCCACACTGCGTATGTTGAGTCTGCTCCAGGGGGTAGTGCCTCGCTAGCCTTTAGCTCCATCGTTGTAGCTGGTGGGAGATTGCCAGTCCTTTCTTCCCACTGAGTGACTCTCTCACTACTTATGCTCGGTGTTCCGAGCAGAGGGGTGCTATTCAGGAAGTTTTTCCTGGATTTAAGACGGCTTTTGGCTGGCACATGGCCGAAGAGAGGGTGTCTTTCGTCGGTAGACTGTTGTAGCCGCTCTTTTCTGCTTGCTGCATTCCGTCGTATCTCTGGTGGGGCTATGCCTGCCAGGATGTACAAACGGGCTGTGGGTGTAGGTTTCAGACAGCCTGTGATAAGGCGGCAGCTAGCATTAAGGGCGGGGTCCACCTTCTTGGCATGGGCAGATCGCTCCCACACTGGGCAGGCATACTCGGCAGCTGAGTAGCAGAGCGCTAGTGCGGTTGACTTAATAGTCTGTGGGTTAGCACCCCAGGTTGTGCCAGTGAGCTTGCGGATTATGTTGTTCCTCGCACTCACTTTACACTTGGTCTTCTCTGTGTGGGTCTTAAAAGAGAGACATCTATCCAGGGTTACCCCTAGGTAGACAGGGTGCTCACAGTGTTCAAGGGGGGTTCCTGACCAGCTGACCTTCAGTTGGCGCTTGACTTCACAATTTCGCAGGTGGAAGGCACACACCTGAGTCTTAGATGGGTTTGCACGTAGGTGGTTCTCTTCATAGTAGGGTGTTAGCTCTGCCAGAGCATTAGAGAGTCTGTCTTCCACAACTTTGAAGTCAGTGGCTTGTGCAGCTATGCCAAGATCATCTGCATAGATGTAGCGCTGAGTGTCTGCACTTTTTGGTTGGTCGTTGGTGTAGATGTTAAAGAGAAGTGGTGCAAGCACACTTCCCTGTGGAAGGCCATTCTTGAGTCTTCGCCACCTGCTTTTCTTTCCTCCTAGTTCAACAAAGAAGTGCCTGTTTTCAAGCATGCTTTCAATCAGCTCTGTCAGACAGATGTCTCTTGTGGTCTCCAGGATCTTGCTGAGGAGGCGTCTGTGGTTGACTGTGTCATAGGCAGCTGAGAGGTCGACAAACACCACACCGGTTACCATCCCTTCCTCATAACCGTCTTCGATGTGCTGAGTAAGGTTGAGTACTTGGCTAGTTGTCGACTTGCCAGGGCGGAAACCTGCTTGTTCAGGGATGAGGTGTTTGTCAACAAAGGAGCCAATTCTGTTGAGGATCAGACGTTAAAAGAGCTTGTAGGTGTGGCTCAAAAGTGAGATTGGTCTGAAGTTCTTGGGAGCGGATGGATCTTTCCCCGGTTTCAGCAGTGCTATAATGTGGGCTTTTTTCCAGATGTTAGGGAGCTTGTGTGTTGATAAGCACTCATTGTAGAGCTGTAGAAGCCACGTCTTTGCCTTGAGACCGAAGTGCTTGATCTGTTCTGTTGCGATGTTGTCCAGTCCAATTGCCTTTCCTGGTTTGAGGATAGAGATTCCCTCTTCCAGCTCTTCCATGGTAAGCTGTCTTGTAAAAGCAACAGTTACAAGACATTTGATAAAATGTTATGAACAGGATTTTCTTCTATTTGAATCTACGCTGGTGGACTTTTATTTTAGATTTGTATAGGTCACGGGTAAAGTGTTTTTGAACACTCGATTTTGTGGCACTGATGAGAGCAACGGGTCTCTGATGCCGTTTCTCTATTCTGTGCCTAAATCGGGTTGCCATGTTTGATGCAGATTAGAGCAATGGAGTCCTCCCGCAGCCCCTCGCGTAGCCCCGGGAGGACACCTGTGGGCCCCAGCACGAGTATTATCACGGTACACCTCTGAATAGTGTTATGTATATGTCACGTTTGGCCTGAAGTAGCTGCTGTCCATGGTGCTGAAGTAACTCTCCCTGTAGCTGCTGTCCATGGTGCTGAAGTAACTGTACCTGTAGCTGCTGTCCATGGTGCTGAAATAACTGTCACTATAGCTGCTGTCCATGGTGCTGAAGTAACTGTACCTATAGCTGCTGTCCATGGTGCTGAAGTAACTCTCCCTGTAGCTGCTGTCCATGGTGCTGAAGTAACTGTACCTGTAGCTGCTGTCCATGGTGCTGAATTAACTGTACCTATAGCTGCTGTCCATGGTGCTGAAGTAACTGTACCTATAGCTGCTGTCCATGGTGCTGAAGTAACTCTCCCTGTAGCTGCTGTCCATGGTGCTGAAGTAACTGTACCTGTAGCTGCTGTCCATGGTGCTGAATTAACTGTACCTATAGCTGCTGTCCATGGTGCTGAATTAACTGTACCTATAGCTGCTGTCCATGGTGCTGAAGTAACTGTACCTATAGCTGCTGTCCATGGTGCTGAAGTAACTCTCCCTGTAGCTGCTGTCCATGGTGCTGAAGTAACTGTACCTATAGCTGCTGTCCATGGTGCTGAATTAACTGTGCCTATAGCTGCTGTCCATGGTGCTGAATTAACTGTACCTATAGCTGCTGTCCATGGTGCTGAAGTAACTGTCCCTGTAGCTGCTGTCCATGGTGCTGAATTAACTGTGCCTATAGCTGCTGTCCATGGTGCTGAAGTAACTGTACCTATAGCTGCTGTCCATGGTGCTGAAGTAACTGTACCTATAGCTGCTGTCCATGGTGCTGAAGTAACTGTCCCTGTAGCTGCTGTCCATGGTGCTGAAGTAACTGTACCTGTAGCTGCTGTCCATGGTGCTGAAGTAACTGTCCCTGTAGCTGCTGTCCATGGTGCTGAAGTAACTGTACCTGTAGCTGCTGTCCATGGTGCTGAATTAACTGTCCCTGTAGCTGCTGTCCATGGTGCTGAAGTGACTGTCCCTATAGCTGCTGTCCATGGTGCTGAATTAACTGTCCCTGTAGCTGCTGTCCATGGTGCTGAAGTAACTGTACCTGTAGCTGCTGTCCATGGTGCTGAAGTAACTGATAGGGATTTAACTATCTAGTCCTATCAACTCAAAATACTGAATTATCTAATAGAAATAGAAACTGAAAACACAGGAGAATAGTCACACCAGGGGCCACGTTTTATAAATAACTTTTTAAAAATGTTTTAAAAACAACTAAACAACTAATTTATCATGGTGATGATTTACATTAAAGATAAGAAACAATGGAGTTATAGATATCACTTATCCCACCTTTCTACTTCATGAAAGAGAACCAAGAAACCGTTTGATAGGTGCTGGTTATGAAACTCAACCAGGTGTCATGGATTAATATTCTATTTAAACCACTATTGTTGTTGGATATTTGGTGCTTAGCTTTTGCTTGAGTATTCCTCCGGCTGTCACACACGTGTGTGGCGTCAGACAGTGGCTGATTGAGTGCTCAACGGCATGTCTATGTTATTACGGCTGTATTAACAGATTGGCACTTATTGGCATCTGACACTGCTAATTATCTCATTGCAAAGCTGTGTTTGGTGTTATTTAATGGGGTGTGTTTGGTGTTAGTCTTCATCATGTTGGCATTTTGCCTTATTAATTCAATAAAGGCTTTCCTCGTTTTTAACTTTGAGTTCTCGGATCCTCTCTTGTTATCTATGTCTTTGATCCCGTTTTTGATCCGTGTTAAAGCACCTTTTTGATCATTATCACGTTTTGCTATCTCCGTTGAGCACCTGGTTAGTTCCTCTTTTTCACTATTGATGCTGCACGCTTTCTAATGTAAGATCTTTTGAAGATAGCCGATCTACATGCTATATGCGACGCAGTGCGAGCTTGTATTTTCACTTGGCTGAAATCTATATAGGGCTGAAGTGGTTATCATCAGTGACATCATCGATGGGGAATACAAGCTAATTTGCAATTTATGTGAAATCTTTCAGACTTTCCTACTAGGCTGAGGAATATATCCCACCCTTTTCACATTGGCCTGTTATAGCGCCACCAACAGGTGGATTTTTGCATCCAATTGCCATCCAAGGTGTAAGAAAAAATACCACCGTTTTCACATTGGCCTATTATAGCACCACCAGGAGGCCACAACCTGACCTGCTCTGGTGGAGACCTGTGCCCCGAGGGGCACTTTAGCTATAGTTATGTTTCTCACATACAAGCCTGTGAAGATACTGTAATTTAACATCTAAACTGCATGTGCACGTTTGTATTTGTGTATTTATTCATGTCGTTAATGCATGTTTTCACATGTGCATACATACACCCTCAAGGACCGCTGGTGGTCCCCGGACCACTGGTTGAGAACCACTGCTATAGATGACGTAACTTTATTTTAAAGGGATTGTGACATTAAAAAAAAGGTTTTGGAATTGTTCTTCTTTTTTTTAGGTTTTCTAATCTCAATTGCACCCAAAAAACATGAACTTTTAACATTCAGTAGATTTTCTGTGGTCTGGGGTTTTCTGGCTCAAACAGGTGCTCTGATTTGCCGGCAGTTTGTGATGTAAGAGCCTGCAAATCCCATATATGTCAATGGGATTTGCCAGCAGATGTCACTGTTTTCACTGTGTTGCCTGTTTTCATTGTAGCTCAAAAGGCTTCCAAACCCCAAAGAAAACTTCAGACCACAGAGAATCCACTGAATGTTCAAAGTTCAGGTTTTTTGGGTGTAATTGAGGTCATAAAACCTAAAAGAAAAAATTAAAAGAAATTAAAATGAATGTCATAAAGCCTTTAACCCATTCTGGGCGGGCACCCATTTTGGTGTTAGCACTATGTTATGCTTTAGCTATTGAAAAATAGCAGATCTACAAGCTCATAGCGCGCCACCGAGTGGCGCGCTACGAGCTTGTAGGTCTGCTATTTTTGAAAAATCGAAGAACGACTGACATTTTTTTAATCTGATCTCAGGTCAGAATGGGTTAATCAGACCAGTGCGTGTCCAGTGGAAACCTCGTATGAATCTGATCTCAGGTCAGAATGGGTTAAAGATCACAGAATCCTCCCCATCGAGGAGAATCGTCCCAACTTGGTGAAATGCCTGATTTAAATAATGACAACGTTCTTTAACTGCAGGTTGTTTTATTAGAGGAAATGAGACACAGAAAACAGCAGTAATTAAACACAATGAATAATCACTACACATTCAATACAACAGTCACATTAATTATAATCGATCCAATTATTTATAAAGATCCAATTATTTATAAACGATCCAGTTAATCCAAGTCTTCAGAGTAATTAAAATCCTACTGACACACAGTGTAAATAAAATAACTTATTAACTAATATTACTTAACAAAGTATTTGAGTAAATGTAGTGGGTGAGTTTCCATCAGTGTTACAGAGGATAGAGTGTATATGTGAGTAAATGTACTCTGTGAGTTCAACAAAGTGAAACTCATCAGCAAGATGTGTGATAGGATTAGGATATACACACCCACCCCAAAGACGGCTAATCATTGAGTGTATTCATGCACTGAATTTGATTAGATTTGCATTAAGGATCCCCATTAGCTGGTGCCATGGCAACCAGCTAGGCTTCCTGGGGTCTACAGAAAAAACATACAAATCGGGCTGATTAATGTCAATTTGGGGGTCCTTGACATGAAAAGGTTTGGGAACCATGCACTGCATTATAGTCCACTTAGCTTTGTCGATGTCCCGGTCGTTTTTTCATGGCGTCAGAAACTCAGAATGAACACATCACTTGAACTCTCCACATCATCTCCCTCAGCTTCCTCTGGAACGGCGTGGGTCAAAGTGTGAGCACAAGTTCTCTCTCTTTTAATTATTTGACACTGAAAGTGTTTTGAAAATTAAAGCAATATTACACTCGAGGGTGTGCTTTACGGTCATTAACCCATTCTGACCTGAGATCAGATTCATACGAGGTTTCCACGGGACACACACTGGTCTGATTAACCCATTCTGACCTGAGATCAGATTTAAAAAAATGTCAGTCGTTCTTCGATTTTTCAAAAATAGCAGACCTACAAGCTCGTATCGCGCCACTCGGTGGCGCGATATGAGCTTGTAGATCTGCTATTTTTCAATAGCTAAAGCATAACATGATGCCAACACCAAAATGGGTGCCCGGTCAGAATGGGTTAATGGCACGACGGTATAAAGGTCCTTTGAAACGGTCAGCGATTTAACGACTATAGTTCATTTTCAATGAGACCTGCATGTGTTTTATCTTTTTTCTGTACGCGTATTTATGTCCCGTGAAATTGTTGCACGCATGCTCGTTTCGTGCACGCGCCCGCGACTCACCAGACCTGAATTATGTTGACAATAATAGTCGACAGCTCTGCCGATTAATAATCGATTAATTGAACCCACCCCCCATATTAATCAATGTCAGATACAACTTATAAGATTTTATATTATGCACATGCCATGGTCACATAACCATTATATGTTGAGTGCATGCGTTGATGTGGTTACAGTTTTATTATCAGTTTTGATGAGTAAACCTTTGTGGAGATCTTCTCAGTTCTCATTGTATGCTAGTTACTGTCATTCAGGATGGAAAATGAAATCCATTTGGATTTGGGGAGAAGTAGTTTCATAAGGGGCTGGTATGAAGTACTTTATATAAAGAGAACATGTTCAGTTCACTAGTCTACACTCTACTCTACACCTGCCTTCATTTCATCTGATTGTCTGTCTGGCAGGCACTTAACAAGCAATCGTTAACTGTGTCTGTTAGAGCAGGTGTATACAGACGTCTAAATGTAGACGTCTAAATGTAGACGTCTAAATGTGTACGTCTAAATGTAGACGTCTAAATGTGTACGTCTTCTCTTATGGGGGTCCCTGGCATATATTTTCAAATGGGGGTCCACAGGCTAAGTAGTGTCAATTTGGGGGTCCTTGACATGAAAAAGTTTGGGAACCACTGCTTTAAACACTTAAGCACTTTATGAACATGAACAAAATAGATGGGTCCCCCCTGGAACTCCCTCAGGTACCCCTGGGGGTCCCCGGACCCCACTTTGGGAACCACTGTGTTAGAGAGAGGGGCAGAGAAGAGTGGCTTTGCTCAACTTGATTTATACTTATATTCTCCACTCTGATGAAGGTACATGTTCAGGCAGGCGGGCCGCATAAGAGGACGTCGCGAGCCGCACCAGTTTGACACCCCTTCAATATACACTCTGTGTTTGTAAATGAGTGTCATGGGAAAGCCTTCAGACTGATTATTGTCTTTATCTCCTTTCAAGACATTATGAGATATGACTGTAATAGGAATACAGTACCGGGGCGCCTGATGGAGGGGAAAGGAACTGGTTTGAATAACGTGTTCCTTCCACGCGCTACGTCCAACCAGGGAAACTCCCCACTGTCAGGTGTAAAGGAGCAACTTGGACACTCAGGCATGAAGGAAGCATGAGTTCAAGTCCGTTGCTCTCCCCTTGTCCCCCATATATGGGGACTAGGTTGGTCTCCCCTTGTCCCCCATATATGGGGACTAGGTTGGTCTCCCCTTGTCCCCCATATATGGGGACTAGGTTGGTCTCCCCTTGTCCCCCATGCAGGGGACTAGGTTGGTCTCCCCTTGTCCCCCATATATGGGGACTAGGTTGGTGGAGGGTGTGTAGAGCCCTCATACATAGTTATTCTCCAGACATGTTAATGTCAGTTAGTTCTGTGGAGACACATCACTGTAGATGACATATAATAGTTATTCTCCAGACATCTTAATGGCAGTTAGTTCTGTGCAGACACATCCAGATGCGACAGAAGTGTTTCTTAAACCTCTCGTCTCATTGGACGCATGAAGGAACAGCTGCTTTGAGGTTTAGGCTTTGAGGCGAACAGAGGAGAGAGACAAAATGCTCCCATCTGTTGTCATCAAGCACGTTGCTTCAGCCTGTGAGGCAGGGGGGAAATATGAACAGGTAGAACTTTTTATACATTCATTTATTTGGACTGTTGATTGGGGTGCATATTTAATTTAGACTAGTCATTGGTTAGACATAAGGTTGGTGAGGGGTGCGTTAAGACGACCGGATTAAGGTTGGTGAGGGGTGCGTTAAAACGACCGGATTAAGGTTGGTGAGGGATGCGTTAAAACGACTGGATTAAGGTTGGTGAGGGGTGCGTTAAAACGACTGGATTAAGGTTGGTGAGGGGTGCGTTAAAACGACCGGATCAAGGTTGGTGAGGGGTGCGTTAAAACGACCGGAGTAAGGTTGGTGAGGGGTGCGTTAAAACGACTGGATTAAGGTTGGTGAGGGGCGTGTTAAAACGACCGGATTAAGGTTGGTGAGGGGTGCGTTAAAACGACCGGAGTAAGGTTGGTGAGGGGTGCGTTAAAACGACTGGATTAAGGTTGGTGAGGGGTGCGTTAAGATGACTGGATTAAGGTTGGTGAGGGGTGCGTTAAAACGACCGGATTAAGGTTGGTGAGGGGTGCGTTAAAACGACCGGATTAAGGTTGGTGAGGGGTGCGTTAAAACGACCGGATTAAGGTTGGTGAGGGGTGCGTTAAAACGACCGGATTAAGGTTGGTGAGGGGTGCGTTAAAACGACCGGATTAAGGTTGGTGAGGGGTGCGTTCAAACGACCGGATTAAGGTTGGTGAGGGGTGCGTTAAAACGACTGGATTAAGGTTGGTGAGGGATGCGTTAAAACGACTGGATTAAGGTTGGTGAGGGGTGCGTTAAAACGACTGGATTAAGGTTGGTGAGGGGTGCGTTAAAACGACCGGATTAAGGTTAGTGAGGGGTGCGTTAAAACGACTGGATTAAGGTTGGTGAGGGGTGCGTTAAAACGACCGGATTAAGGTTGGTGAGGGGTGTGTTAAAACGACCGGATTAAGGTTGGTGAGGGGTGCGTTAAAACGACTGGATTAAGGTTGGTGAGGGGTGCGTTAAAACGACTGGATTAAGGTTGGTGAGGGGTGCGTTAAAACGACTGGATTAAGGTTGGTGAGGGGTGCGTTAAAACGACTGGATTAAGGTTGGTGAGGGGTGCGTTAAAACGACTGGATTAAGGTTGGTGAGGGGCGCGTTAAAGGGATTGTGACATAAAAAAAAAGGTTTTGGAATTGTTCTTATTTTTTTTAGGTTTTCTAATCTCAATTGCACCCAAAAAACATTAACTTTTAACATTCAGTAGATTTTCTGTGATCTGGGGTTTTCTGGCTCAAACAGGTGCTCTGATTTGCCGGCAGTTTGTGATGTAAGATCCTGCAAATCCCATATATGTCAATGGGATTTGCCAGCAGATGTCACTGTTTTCACTGTTTTGCCTGTTTTCATTGTAGCTCAAAAGGCTTCCAAACCCCAAAGAAAACTTCAGACCACAGAAAATCCACTGAATGTTCAAAGTTCAGGTTTTTTGGGTGTAATTGAGGTCATAAAACCTAAAAGAAAAAAGAAAAAGAAATGAAAATGAATGTCATAAAACCTTTAAAACGACCGGATTAAGGTTGGTATGGGGTGTGTTAAAACGTGCGTGCTCTTCTTTTTAAAAAGCCTTTTCACTCCAGTCGTAGTCAAACGTGTCGCTGGAATAAATCAATCCGTTTTCATCATATGGCATAATTCTTTTTATGAACACTGTGAAGGAGAGAACAGAACAAAGAGGAAAAAGCCAGCACTCACTAATGTCCTTTGTGTAATAATATGTATTATTTATTAATAAAATAACATTGTTGTGCTGGTCCTTTTCCATTGTTTGTTTTCCCCCGTGCATCATAAAGTATTCATAAGCCTCTTTTAATTGGGAGTGCTGTGTGTGTGTGTGTGTGTGTGTGTGTGCGTGTGTCCGTGTGTGTGCGTGTGTGTGTGTGTGTGTGTGTGTGTGTGTGTGTGTGTGTGTGTGTATGTATGTGTGTGTGCACAGTGGTTTCTCTTTGCTAAAGGAACAATAGCAAACAGTGGAACTGAATGTCAACGTTCACATCTCTGAAGGAGCGTTGTTGTAAGAACGTAAAACACAATACAGGTATATTCCCGACGGTTATAACCGCGACCTCCTCCTGACCCTGGTTTAATGGTTCAGGTTTTCAGTTTCTCTCCCACTTAAGCCATTTTGGGCGGGGAACCCGTTTTGGTGTTAGCATCGTGCTATGCTTTAGCTATTGAAAAATAGCAGACCTACAAGCTCATAGCGCGCCACCGAGTGGCGCGCTATGAGCTTGTAGGTCTGCTATTTATTTTGAAAAGTCGTGACAATGTGCCACGAATCTTTGAATATATATTTCAGAGGCGAACATTTTTAACTAAAATATTGGCTTCTGGGAGGGGGGGTCCCTGGAACTACATATTTTGAGATGGGGGTCCGTGGCCCAATAGAGATAATTCTGGGGGTCCTTGACATGAAAAAGGTTGAGCCCCACTGACATAGAAACATGGGTTTTTCAGAAAAAGGTTAGGATTTAGAAGACTTTTTTTTTTTTAATCGACTTCAGTCCAAAATGGGTTAATGCCTCCTTTGCCTCCCAAGATGCCACGCTGTTCCGCACAATGATCTGACCAATCAAAAGTCTTCCCTCTCCCTTCACGGAGGGGGACGTCTATAAGACGGTTCAGAGTGTCACGTTTGAGCATATAATCCTCCTCGCTGTTTTCAGAGCCGGAGGATTGAGAGGAGCTTAACCCATTCTGAACGGGAACCCATTTTGGTGTTGGCATCATGTTATGCTTTAGCTATTGAAAAATAGCAGATCTACAAGCTCATAGCGCGCCACCGAGTGGCGTGCTACGAGCTTGTAGGTCTGCTATTTTTGAAAAATCGAAGAACGACTGACATTTCTTTAGAATCTGATCTCAGGTCAGAATGGGTTAATCAGACCAGTGTGTGTGTGTGTGTCCAGTGGAAACCTCGTATGAATCTGATCTCAGGTCAGAATGGGTTAATGGCGGAGTGGTGGTGGTGGTGGGGCTGATGCAACAGCTCCAGCCCACATGGGAGTGTTTTAGAAACACATGGAATTATTCACCCCGACCACTCCTGCAGGGGAGCAGCCTAGCCTATGGGATCTTATAAGAACATAAGGCTGGCAAACAGCCAGGGTTTTCCTTTTGAATTCCTCTCTCTGCGGAGATGATGATGACTTTATATTATTGAACGGCTCTGGTGAAAGATGAATGTGAAATGAGCCTCCAAAACTATGGAATGAACATCCCATTGCAGTCAGAACTGCAGACTCACACCCAAATCTTCCGCCGTAGACTGAAAAGCCACCTCTTCAGACTCCATCTTAGCCCGTAGTGCATAGTTCTTACCATGCATGTTTTTGCTCTTCTTACTGTAAATCGCTCTGGATTAAGAGCGTCTGCTAAATTGTAAATTGTATAATAATATGACACATGATCCTGAGTGTACTTTACTTTGTAAACCTTTCGTTGAATGAGAAACTGAATAATGAAACGTTATTTGGAGCTCAGCACCTACAAAGAGTCAGTTCTTCAAAAATCACACAGGAAAGCTCTGAAAAGCATGGGTGGAATAAGCTATTCGTGTCGGGCTGTTGAAGACAACAGAGAGAGAGAGAGAGAGAGAGAGAGAGAGAGAGACTTGCACTAGTTCCTTTGGGGAGAAATGCAATTGTATGCGTCAGTTATTATATAATGACATGCCTGCTGCTGGGTGGAGACTGAGTGCACTTCTCTGTTTGTCTGTGCTTGTCTAACGGTGGTTAGTCAAAGCACAGGCAAACAGGGATGTGGAGCAGTGCACTGTAATGATGGAAGCCTGTGTGGGTTAGACTCTATCCCACGGCCTGTGGGGTTAGACTCTATCCCACGGCCTGTGGGTTAGACTATATAACCCACAGGCTTCCATCATTCCTTCTTGTTCTCCTGCTGTGCATGGCGCTGTGGTGGTAGCAGCAGGACCAGCGGCCGGGGCCACTGAGTTGCTGAAAGAACATGAACTAAATCAATACTTCATAGTGAAGACACATACGTTATGTAAGAGAGAGAGAGAGAGAGAGAGAGAGAGAGGGAGAGAGAGAGATTAGGAGAGGGAGAGAGTAGGTGAGAGAGAGGGGGAGAGTGGCAGAGGGGGAGAGGGAGGGATGGGAGAGGGAGAGAGACAGAGAGACAGAGAGGGAGGGAGGGAGGGAGAGGGAGAGATGGGAGAGTGAGAGAGACAGAGAGAGAGGGAGGGAGAGAGACGGAGGGAGAGAGACAGAGAGAGAGAGAGAGAGATTAGGAGAGGGAGAGAGTAGGTGAGAGAGAGGGGGAGAGAGAGGGAGGGATGGGAGAGACAGAGAGACAGAGAGGGAGGGAGGGAGGGAGGGAGGGAGAGGGAGAGATGGGAGAGTGAGAGAGACAGAGAGAGAGGGAGGGAGAGAGAGGGAGGGAGAGAGACGGAGGGAGAGAGACAGAGAGAGAGGGAGAGAGAGGGAGAGGAGGGGTGAATGGAGGGTGAAATGGAAAAAATGATTTATTTCTGTCTCGGTCTGATTGGATTGCACTGAGAGGTCACATCAAAGATGGCAGCTAATTTGTAAGATGATGTCATGTTGGTTGTCTCATTACAGCGTCTCGTTATAACTCTCATTACAGTGTCTCATTATAACTCATCTTTGTGTTGAAAATCTAAATAATAAAGTCTATAACAAGCCTTCTATTCTTTCTCTTTCTTTCTCTGTCTCCCTTCCCTCTTTAGTGTAGCTGTCGCTTGGTCTGGTGTCTGGAGGAACACTCCGTCCTGCCCACCAGGTGACCTGGTGTCTGGGAGAACAGTCCGTCCCGCCCCCCCAGCTGACCTGCTGTCCTGGTGTCTAGGAGAACAGTCCGTCCCGCCCCCACCAGCTGACCTGCTGTCCTGGTGCCTGGGAGAACAGTACGTCCCGCCCCCACCAGCTGACCTGGTGTCCTGGTGCCTGGGAGAACAGTCCGTCCCGCCCCCACCAGCTGACCTGCTGTCCTGGTGTCTGGGAGAACAGTCCGTCCCGCCCCCACCAGCTGACCTGCTGTCCTGGTGCCTGGGAGAACAGTCCGTCCCGCCCCACCAGCTGACCTGCTGTCCTGGTGTCTGGGAGAACAGTCCGTCCCGCCCCCACCAGCTGACCTGCTGTCCTGGTGTCTGGAGGAACAGTCCGTCCCGCCCCCACCAGCTGACCTGGTGTCCTGGTGCCTGGGAGAACAGTCCGTCCCGCCCCCACCAGCTGACCTGCTGTCCTGGTGTCTGGGAGAACAGTCCGTCCCGCCCCCACCAGCTGACCTGCTGTCCTGGTGCCTGGGAGAACAGTCCGTCCCGCCCCACCAGCTGACCTGCTGTCCTGGTGTCTGGGAGAACAGTCCGTCCCGCCCCCACCAGCTGACCTGCTGTCCTGGTGTCTGGGAGAACAGTCCGTCCCGCCCCCACCAGCTGACCTGCTGTCCTGGTGCCTGGGAGAACAGTCCGTCCCGCCCCACCAGCTGACCTGCTGTCCTGGTGTCTGGGAGAACAGTCCGTCCCGCCCCACCAGCTGACCTGCTGTCCTGGTGTCTGGGAGAACAGTCCGTCCCGCCCCACCAGCTGACCTGCTGTCCTGGTGTCTGGGAGAACAGTCCGTCCCGCCCCCACCAGCTGACCTGCTGTCCTGGTGTCTGGGAGAACAGTCCGTCCCGCCCCCACCAGCTGACCTGCTGTCCTGGTGTCTGGGAGAACAGTCCGTCCCGCCCCCACCAGCTGACCTGCTGTCCTGGTGTCTGGGAGAACAGTCCGTCCCGCCCCCACCAGCTGACCTGCTGTCCTGGTGTCTGGGAGAACAGTCCGTCCCGCCCCCACCAGCTGACCTGCGGTCCCACATTGTCTCGTTATCATCTCGTCAGCCTGATGAAGCCAAAGGTAAATTAACCCATTCTGACCTGAGATCAGATTCATACGAGGTTTCCACGGGACACACACTGGTCTGATTAACCCATTCTGACCCGAGATCAGATTCATACGAGGTTTCCACGGGACACACACTGGTCTGATTAACCCATTCTGACCCGAGATCAGATTCTAAAAATGTCAGTCGTTCTTCGAATTTTTCAAAAATAGCAGACCTACAAGCTCGTATCGCGCCACTCGGTGGCGCGATATGAGCTTGTAGATCTGCTATTTTTCAATACATAAAGCGTAACATGATGCTAACACCAAAATGGGTGCCCGGTCAGAATGGGTTAATGCCCAAGGCAGCTGCTTGGTGGCCAATTAACTGTGGGGCATTGTGGGCAGGATGAATGGTCCTCATGATGGAAGCCTGTGGGCATTGTGGGCAGGATAAATGGTCCTCATGATGGAAGCCTGTGGGTTATAGACTCTATAACCCACGGGCTTCCATCATTCCTTCTTGTTCTCCTGCTGAAAGAACATAGACTAAATTAATAATTTGAGCGATGGAAATAAGCGAATTAGCACAACATACCCCATAGCCCCATTCAATTCAATTCAATGCAATTCTATGCAATTCATTGAGGGCTTATGGTATAGGGGAAATAGCCAATAATACTGGACCTCTTTGGTGCGGATGTAACATTTACAAAAAAAGGTAAGAAAGCCTTCTAGCATGGAATTCTCCTTTAAGGCTAAAGGGTTGGTTGTGGGGGTTGAGGGATTACAGGGCTGTGGCCTGTGGGAATGCAAACACTGCCTTCTGAGACATATATGCATATTTGTAAACATGTATTTGTCACGTTTCACAGAACTACAAGCTAACAAATCGTGATGGGGGAACACACGGTATAGAATACTTATAGTACTCTGTCGTACTAAATGGAGTACGCTATAAATTCTTGTCGCACACACATCGCCCTGCGTTCTTTTCATTCCTTTCAGGGTGTTAAATGAGGTGTAGAACTATGCAAATTATTGACACGCGAGGCACACGCATCCAATTTGCAAAGGACTGGCATTCATCAGTCCGATACATCTGTGGTGAACACAAATCCAGGTTGTGGTGCATCATGGGTCATGAAGCCAGATTTGGCATTCATTTAGGCCAGTGGTGGAAAGTAACTTAAAGGAACCACTTCACCACTTTTCAACCTATCTTCATATAATCGGTCCTCCCTAATAATCATGATCTACTCAGTCTGTGTCTCATAGGAGGGCTGTGGGCAGTTTAGAAACCGTCTTCCAGTGACATCATCTTTAGGCAGATTATTTTTAAACAAGATTTCATTACAGTTATTTTTAGATTTCCATTATCGTGTGAACTAAGGCTGCACAATATATCGTTATCAAGGTATGACCATGCACAATATCAGTATCGCCAAAAAGGGCAACGGTATCGCGATATAGATATATCGTCGACATATCGATATGTCAAGCCATTTTGTTTTTTCTTCAGTTGTTAGCTAAACCTAACCCTAAACTAAAATACTAAACATTATTTTGGAATTCTTATAACAAAGAGCATAATAATGTCCTGACGGAGTTGACATGTAAAAGCTGTGACCACATTGATATCAACATTGTTTGTTATGGGTTTGTTAACCCATTCTGACCTGAGATCAGATTCATACGAGGTTTCCACTGGACACGCACTGGTCCGATTAACCCATTCTGACCCGAGATCAGATTCTAAAAATGTCAGTCGTTCTTCGATTTTTTTCAAAAATAGCAGACCTACAAGCTCGTAGCGCGCCACTCGGTGCCGCGCTACGAGCTTGTAGATCTGCTATTTTTCAATAGCTAAAGCATAACATGATGCTAACACCAAAATGGGTTCCCGTTCAGAATGGGTTACAATATCAAACAATTGAATGCTTGTCAGACCAGGTGCTCCACTGTCGCAACAAATATAAACAGGACTTGGAAAAGGAGTCTTCAGGCTAAATCTGTCGACAATATATTCTGATTAATTTAAGACTTTTAAAAAACCTGACGGAGTTGACGGAGACGTGGGATACACATTTGATATGAGATATTTATTGGAAAATATACATTTTTATAAAATTAACTGTGTATATTGTTTGCTATGTTGTTGACAATCTACTTTAATTTAGTATGTATATTTATGTGATTGTGACAGTATATTAGACACTTTTTTGGCAGTTTGAAATTGTGACCACTTGCTGGGGACAGGCTTACCGTAATACAGGCATTTTGGGTACAGAGCCTGCTTTTAACTAATTCAGATGGAATATGAAAGATATTATAATGAAATGAATGTCATAAGAATACACAACTGTATTACATTTAACTTTTTAACATAAATAAGGCTCTTATGTGTGGGACATGTTTTTTCCACTTTTGTCCCTCATCTCAAGAATGAATGTCTAAATGTAGACGTCTAAATGTATATAGACGTCTAAATTTAGACGTCAAATTAGTAAAAATGTAGCAATTTTCCCATTGCAACTTTTCAGGACTAGAAAGCCTGCAGTTTCTATTAGCTTGTATTCCCCATCGATGATGTCACTGGAAGACGGTTTCTGAACTGCCCACAGCCCTCCTAATGAGACACAGACCGAGTAGAAAAGAATTGCCGAATTTTTTCAAGATTATTAGTGAGGACCTATTATATGAAGATAGGTTGAAAAGTGGTGAAGTGGTCCTTTAAGCACTTTTACTTAAGTGCTGTACTTAACTATAGGCCATGAGCCAAAATCCCCAAATTGCACGTTATGCATCCAAAGGGTGGGCAATTTTATTTTTGATTTTCTGACTAGCTGTACATCTCTACTTTATAGTTTGGCATGATAACCATTGCAAACTCGTAGCTTAGTGGTGGTTATCATGCGTTGAATATGTGGACCCCTATATTGTCACCATCAAAATGTCCTAACAAATATATGGATAACTTGGAAATATTGCATTAAAATGCCATTTAAGCATATATAGAAGTTTTGAACAAGTACAATAACCATTCCAAACAATGTCCCATGTTTTAATTATGCAGAAAAGTGGTTTCATTAGTCTTGACACAAGTTAAGGTTCAAAAGTTATCCATATATTTGTTAGGACATTTTGACATGGTGACAATATAGGGGTCCACATATTCAACGCATGATAACCACCACTAAGCTACGAGTTTGCAATGGTTATCATGCCAAACTATAAAGTAGAGATGTACAGCTAGTCAGAAAATCAAAAATAAAATTGCCCACCCTTTGGATGCATAACGTGCAATTTGGGGATTTTGGCTCATGGCCTACTAGGAATGTTGAGGTATTTGTACTCCAATTTCCAATTTCCAGTACTTCTACTTCTGCTCCACCTCAGAGCCATTTTTTTTTACTTTTACTCCACTACAATTATTTGAAAACTTTGGAGATTTTAATTTTGATTAGAAAACATACGTTAACCACTTCAACCCTATATACATTTTGGCCATTTGAAAACAGCCGATCTACAAGCTCACAATGCGACGCATTGTGAGCTTGTAGATCTGCTCTTTTCAATAGATTTTGTACACATTTTGAACTTGTGAAATGGCACATTCTGCACAATGACTACTTTTACTTTTAGTACTTTAAGTACATTTTAATGCCGATACTTTTGTACTTTTACTCAAGTACATTTCTACTAGTAGTTCTAAATTGCAGTATTGGTACTTTTACTTAAGTAAAACAACTGAGTACTTTTCCCACCACTGACTAAGGCACAGAAATACCCTGAAATGCAAAACATTTAACCCATTCTGACCTGAGATCAGATTCATACCAGGTTTCCACTGGACACACACTCATGGTCTGATCAACCCATTCTGACCTGAGATCAGATTCTAAAAAATGTCAGTCGTTCTTTCGATTTTTCAAAAATAGCAGACCTACAAGCTCGTAGCGCGCCACTCGGTGGCGCGCTATGAGCTTGTAGATCTGCTATTTTCCAATAGCTAAAGCATAACGTGATGCTAAACACCAAAATGGGTTCCCGTTCAGAATGGGTTAATATAGTTTCATGAAGGAGGCCCATTGTGATGATCTAAAGCCATGACTAAGAGAATGCAGTGTGGTTTTTTGTGCTCATATTCATGATGAAAAAACTCAAGCGATACCAATTCAAAGAGACATCCGTGTCTCATAATAACTCCATGAATTCATTCATTTCTGCTCTCTCTGTTTTCTATTCCCCAGAAAGGCATCATTGATTTTCCCTGAACCTTTATCCCATTCTGACCGGGAACCCGTTTTGGTGTTAGCATCATGTTATGCTTTAGCTATTGAAAAATAGCAGATCTACAAGCTCATAGCGCGCCACCGAGTGGCGCGCTACGAGCTTGTAGGTCTGCTATTTTTGAAAAATCGAAGAACGACTGACATTTTTAGAATCTGATCTCAGGTCAGAATGGGTTAATCAGACCAGTGTGTGTCCAGTGGAAACCTCGTATGAATCTGATCTCAGGTCAGAATGGGTTATACTAACTGAGCGATCTTCTTGTGAATTATACCAATAGGGAGCCAAATGCATCGCCCCACGGGAGAGAAGAAATTGATGTCTAAATAGGCTTTATTTTCAATAGCCCGTTTCATCTGAATAAATGCGAATGTGCATGACTTCATTTCAATATATTTATGTGGTTTGGGGTAAATTATTTTTTCTCCCATGTGGGTTTTATGTGGTTTATTGCATCATTCCAAGTTAAATAGCATCAACATCTCTCTCTCTCTCTCTCTCTCTCTCTCTCTCTATCTCTCTCTCTCTCACATACGGACGTACGCACGCACGCACACACTGTCTGGTTGCTATACCTGACCATGCACGCATGAGTGCTATGCTTTAAATGGTTCAGATTTAATATCTTTTACATTTAGAAGTAAAGCCTCGCAGATTTGAAAGTGTGCCGAGGGAATCCAACTAAGGTGAGATCATTGATCATCTCTTGTCTTCCCTTGTGGCCTTTCCACTATAGACGAGTTCTGCTAATATAATCATTTCTATATTCTCCTCTGCTCCTCCTATAGTCTACACTTGGTCCCACTTTAACTTTATCTCGATGGTCTGTTCCCCTCTCTGGGAACCCTCGGAGCCTCTAATCAGACATACTCTGTCAATGTCCTTTTCCGCTGTCTCTCTTTCCTGACAAGACAACGGGGAAAAAAATAACAACTAGATGTATCTTTTCTGTTGTGTCAATGGAGTGCTCACAGATACCAGAACACAGATGCCACTCACTCTGCAGAAGGCCTTCACACTTGCATGACTGACGTAAGGCCGCCCAGGCACCACACAAGCTGACTGACGTAAGGCCAGGTACCACACAAGCTGACTGACGTAAGGCCAGGTACCACACAAGCTGACTGACGTAATTCCATAATTCCATAGCATTGGCCATAATTCCATAGCATTGACCTTAAATTCCATAGCATTGGCCTTAAACTCCGTAGCATTGGCCATAATTCCATAGCATTGGCCATAATTCCATAGCATTGGCCATAATTCCATAGAATTGGCCCTAATTCCATATCATTGGCCCTGTAGATCGCATTGTGAGCCTGTAGATCTGCTATTTTCAATTGATTTTGTACACATTAAAAATGTGCCCCTTGTCATAAGGCTATAGGCAGAGATCTCCATGACAATAGCATGCATTCTGTGACTCCCACTGGAAACCAAACTAGTCAAAGCTTAGCTACAGTAGCTGCATAGCAGAAATGGACATTCAAAAAAAGATATTTAAAAAAATATCGTTTGAGATATTTTAAATTACATTTCTGTGAACACTGTGTCTTTGATTGATCAAAGAATCGAGAATATAGACTGTCGAAGCAGCGTTCGAAGATTGTTGAAGACTAGCCTATATGGACATCTATAAACTCTAATTGCCCTCTCTCTCTCTCTCTCTCTCTCTCTCTGTCTGTCTGGCCAATTATGGAGAGTGTGGGAACACAGTTGTTGGAGGTGATGAACTATTGGATTGCATATCGATGAATTGTCAGAAGAAGTTAACACGTTGTCTATGATTTGTAGTAATTCAATCAACTCTGTGTGGGCTGGCTTTGTAGGACTACAGGAAGAAGATGACAGATCGACCAGGAGAGAATGCTGTGATGTCATGGCTTAGGTGAGTGGTGGGTGATGTTAACCCATTTTGGGCAGGATCCCATTTTGGTGTTAGCATTATGTTATGCTTTAGCTATTGAAAAATAGCAGATCTACAAGCTCATAGCGCGCCACCGAGTGGCGCGCTACGAGCTTGTAGGTCTGCTATTTTTGAAAAATCGAAGAACGACTGACATTTTTAGAATCTGATCTCAGGTCAGAATGGATTAATCAGACCAGTGTGTGTCCAGTGGAAACCTCGTATGAATCTGATCTCAGGTCAGAATGGAAACAAGAATGGATCTGTCAAATGGTCGTTATTTCATGTTGCATCATGTGATCCACAATGAGATCATGACAAACTGACAACAGTGTGGAATGGAAGGAAGGTCATGTAAGAGAAATCTTACAACATCAGCTGTCTAAAAGGTATTATAGGTTCTGTCATTTTTAGATGAGTGGAACCAAATGAGAATGAAGAGAAACATGGATTTTTAGTTCCTTGACTTTTTTTCATTAATTTGTTTCTAGTAACTAGTAACTACAGTTTTCAAATACATGTAGTGGAATGTACAATATTTGCCTCTGAGATGTAGTGGAGTAGAAGTAAAAGTACTGGCAAAAGGAAATACTCAAGTAAAGTACAAAATACCACAGAATTGTACGTACAGTACTTAAGTAAATGTATCATTTAGTTACTTCCCACCACTGGTGTTCAGTACCTGATTGATTGATTGAAATATTTATTAACTGTTTGCAGTATTACACTACATTTCAAGCACTAACTCAATACAAAGACTGTTAACTGTGAGTGGACGACCCAATTAAGCATTATACACTTGTTTACAAGAGGGTCCACATTGTTCAATTCATCAAAACATTTAGAGACGTACAAATAGACACGTCCATATAGTCAACAGAACAGAACAGGAATTCATCATAAAGGAAGCAAAAAGGGAAAAGAAACATATACAGTGAGGGCAAAAGGTTTGTGGGGGGGGGATCTTGGTATGGTGACGGTTGCTTTGAACGTCTGCAGTACGTTTTATCTTGATCATGCGGGCCTGTCAACAATGTGACAGACAGTGTGCATCTCCTGATTCCTCACAGGAGAATCATACCAATGCTGCGTTGCCGTCCATAGGGACCATGATGCATGTAAAAGTGCACCAGGCGATACATTAACCCATTTAGGCCTGACGTTGAAAATTTAAAAAAAAGGTCTTTTTAAAATGTATTTTTTTTTCTGAAAAACCTCGTGTTTCTATATCAGTGGTTCTCAATATTTCATGTCAAGGACCCCCAAAACCTGCAAAGATTTGAGTTAAAAACTGAAACTGAAAGAATATATATTCAAAGATTTGAGGCACATTTTCACGATTTTTCAAAAATAGCAGACCTACAAGCTCGTAGCGCGCCACTCGCTGGCGCGCTACGAGCTTGTAGATCTGCTATTTTTCAATAGCTAAAGTATAACATAATGCTTTAAAACACCAAAAGGGGTTCCCGCCCAGAATGGGTTAAACATGCCCTTTGGTCTTCTCTTCTCTTCTCTCGTTCGCATCTGAAGTCAACACAGGAAGGAGTGGAAGAATGTGGATCCTATGTAGCTGTCACCCTCCAGGTAGGTATAGCAGGTTTACTGTGTGGTGACTGATGTGAGTGGGTTGACTTTGATTGAACATTCCCTTTGATACTGCAGAGCTATATACGTACGGTATGAGATGCTGCCAGTTTTAATGAAGATAAATTGATCTTCCTAATGGTGCTTCTCTTCTCTGCCTAATTGGATTGTATTGGATGAAGAATAATAGTGTGTGTGTGTGTGTGTGTGTGTGTGTGTGTGTGTGTGTGTGTGTGTGTGTGTGTGTGTGTGTGTGTGTGTGTGTGCGTGTGCGTGTGCGTCTAAAGAGCTGCAACATTCCACCCTCAAACCTGGAAAGGATAGCAGAAGACCGGGACGCTTGGCGCTCCTCCGGCTGCAACTCCGGTTTCTCCCGCTTGGAGGAGAAGACATCCCTGAGACACGCAGAGAAGCGCAGGCAGCGACATGAGCGCGCTGCAGGGACTGATATCCAACCAGGCTCAACACACCCCTCCAGCCCCACATGAGCGCGCTGCAGGGACTGATATCCAACCAGGCTCAACACACCCCTCCAGCCCCACGTGAGCGAGCTGCAGGGACTGATATCCTACCGGGCTCAACACACCCCTCCAGCCCCACATGAGCGCGCTGCAGGGACTGATATCCAACCAGGCTCAACACACCCCTCCAGCCCCACATGAGCGCGCTGCAGGGACTGTCCTACCAGGCTCAACACACCCCTCCAGCCCCACATGAGCGCGCTGCAGGGACTGATATCCTACCAGGCTCAACACACCCCTCCAGCCCCACATGAGCGCGCTGCAGGGACTGATATCCTACCAGGCTCAACACACCCCTCCAGCCCCACATGAGCGCGCTGCAGGGACTGATATCATACCAGGCTCAACACACCCCTCCAGCCCCACGTGAGCGCGCTGCAGGGACTGATATCCAACCAGGCTCAACACACCCCTCCTGCCCCACGTGTGGAAAAGTGTGCGGATCAGCTATTGGTCTTAACCCGCCACACGTGGGCGCATGAGCACGCTGCAGGGACTGATATCCAACCAGGCTCAACACACCCCTCCTGCCCCACATGAGCGCGCTGCATCAACACACCCCTCCTGCCCCACGGGTGGACATGTGGGCGGATCAGCTATTGGTCTTAACCGCCACATGTGGGCGCATGAGCGCCACCAGGCGCTGAAAACCCTCCCTTACCTCCGGGAGATATGAAGTCATCGTCGACTACGATGGACTGCCATGAGCAAGTAAGTGTGTGTGTGTGTGTGTGTGTGTGTGTGTGTGTGTGTGTGTGTGTGTGTGTGTGTGTGTGTGCGCAGTGGTTCCCAGAGATATGGTGTGTGTTATAGGCCCACCCCGGTGGACACGCCCTGGCACCTATCGACCACTGGGGGGCGCTGCCTTGTAGGTGAGTCTGGGAGCACAGAGAAGCAAGCTATGGTGGCAAGCTCCTCCGAGGCTCGAGAAATGGTTTGATTTCCGGCAGCGTCCCGCAAGTTGTGTGGATGTACCGGTCATCTAGGTTCCCCCTTGCCATCGTAAAACCACTTCCTCTACACGTCAGTGGTGTTGGGAGGCGCTTTAAAAACGTCCAACGCACAAGTGTTTCCTCCTGGTACCAGAGGCTCCGACCTCACATAGTCTGGCGCAGTGTTGTTTTTGGCAGCAAATTTGGATTTTAGTTTTAGTCATATAGTCTCTTGAATGGTTTTCACTTAGTTTTAGTCACCTGGAATGTTTTAGTGTTAGTCTAGTTTTAGTCGACTAAATGTCACTAATGTGTTTTGGCGGGCCTTGATGCCGTCGTGATGACTGATTTTACACTTGCTGAAAATAGCCGATCTACAAGCTCACAACGCGTCGCTTGTAGATCGGCTATTTTCAGCATGCAACTAATTGTAGAATGACTTATACTGGACCTCTTGTCCACTATAGTCCCTTCCTAACATTTTAGTCTAGTTTTTATTTGTTGACGAAATTGTCAATACATTTAGTCTTAGTTTTAGTCACCATAGCTTAGTTTTCATGTAGTTTCCATTTCGTTTTCGTCAGTGGAAAAAGGTAGTCGACGAACATTTTTTCGTTTTGGTTTTAGTCGACGAAAACAACACTGGTCTGGCGGCGATGGAGTATCCATCGACAGGGGTCAGGTCTCAATGAGCTGAAGCTCCTAGTTGGAACTCTGCATGCCAGCGGTACAGGGCAATGCTCGTCATAGCAGCTGGGATTGAGTGGCAGCTGTTTCCTGGCAGTCACGTTATTTAAAATAATATTAAATTAACTGAAGACTATATTGATTTCCAAATGTATGGAGTGTCAACATATCTCCTTGTGTTTCACATTTAATTTAATTACCACTTGAACACCCATCTATGTTAAAAGAGCAGAGGGGAGACCATGGCAATTAAAGGCCTATTGCTTTTACCTTTTTAAACACAACCTTTTTATTTATTTTTTTATCATAAATGGCACTTACCCTACAGTTTAAGGCAATGCATGCACATCTAAAGATTGCACGAGTGTACAATAAAAAATAAAAACAGTTCAGAAGGCAGAGTAAATATCCTCCCAGTGCTCTTGAAGTTCCAACTAAACTTTATTTAAGATAAACAATGTTGTTTATCTTAAATAAGGTTTTGTGGGAGCTGTGTGGGTATTTACTATAGAGGCACAATTAAAGCTGTACTGAATAAATCCATTAGTGTCAAGGCGGAGATCTTACAAATTAACATAATATGAGTTGTACAATATTCATGCACATGCATTTGTCAGATAATAGGTCTGGTTTCATCTCTGTTGATCTTTGATGTAGCCTTTATGGAATTGGTTCTATAGCTGTTTGAAGTGATGGTGAAATCACATACATTTTCATTTCAAAGAGTTCTATTATGAGGCATTTTAAAAGGATGCATACAGTTCTCTGCATCGCACTCCCTATAGCTAAGAGCAAAATAATCTTTGATCTGAACAGCATCTTTCACACCAGAAAGATCTGTTTTTTTAATAACTAGAATATATTTTCCAGTTCACAAATATCTCTTGTCTCTGTTACAGACATCGCCATAGGGATCTATATTATGCCTGCCTGCCTGCTTATGTCAAGATGGAAGGAGCTAAAAAATAATAATAAAAAAGAGGAGACAGATTGAAACATGTCCTTAGATAAATTAAATACTATTTTGTTTTCTTTACAGACATGGCCACTCTGCAAATTCATCGTGCTGATGTACAGTACCAGCTGTCCATGTTTAAATAACCTATGCTAGTAGCAATCTGTCCAACCTATATCTGTGGAGATAATCTACACACACATATATATATATATCTCTATAACTTTGACATGAGGAGACCCGCAAGCAACCCCAGAATCAACTGACTGAAGGTATGAACACTGTGATGACCCATCCTGTGGGGTTGGTTTGGTTGGATACTAATTGTTCTTCTCTGTCCCTGTGTAGGAGGAGAGTGCCAGCCATGCTGAGGTGTGTCTTGGGGATTGACACACCTCGTCCCAATTATCCCCTTGGGTATACAAGTAAGACGCGCAAACGCGGGAAGCGAACGCAGCTCGTACATATTTGTGGTTTTTTAAGTTTAAAAAAAAATGTGTGTGTGTGTGTGTGTGTGTGTGTGTGTGTGTGTGTGTGTGTGTGTGTGTGTGTGTGTGTGTGTGTGTGTGTGTGTGTGTGTGTGTGTGTGTGTGTGTGTGTGTGTGTGTGTGTGTTTTGGGTGTGATACAGCTGCGCCCTCTGGTGGCGGGCAGGTGGTGTAACAGCGGGACAGACACAGACAGATACACAGACACACAGACAGACATGATCTGCTAGGTCTCATAGTTAGTGCTCACTGCGTTCGCAAACAGCAGGCTGGCTGAGGCCATTCTCTCTCTCTCTCCCTTGCACAGGTCACACTTCTTGTTTGGTTATGCTTGTTTGAAATATAGTTTCAGTTGGGTTGATTTCTGCACTTGCACATACAGTCCATGTTCACACAGATATACACACTTTACACTACTGATGTCACTGACCTTTCACACCTCATACATGTTGCACCTTTTAAGCCTTATTTAGTTATAAATAAAATAATGTTGAGTTTAATCCTGTGTGTCGTCTCCCCACACACCACCAGGATGAATAATTACGCTTTAGGGCTGAAGTAATATTCTGTCACATCTTCACCCTTGATTAAGCACTTGTTTATTTTTAATTAGATTCTGGAGTCAGGCTTCAGCGATACATTAAAGGTAGCACTCATTTGGACATCTGGTGGCTTCACAGGGAAATTAGATTGACTTCACCCATTTTAGGCGGGAACCCATTTTGGTGTTAGCATTACGTTATGCTTTAGCTATTTAAAAATAGCGGATCTACAAGCTTGTAGGTCTGCTATTTTTGAAAAATCGAAGAGCGACTGATATAGAAGACATTTTTTTTAATCTGATCTCAGGTCAGAATGGAAAACTGTCAGGATGTAGAAGACATTTTTAGAATCTGATCCCAGGTCAGAGTGGGTTAATGATGATGGGATATCATGTGACCATTGCAGTTGAAGTTAGTTTAATATTGAGCAGCTGCGTCAAATGATGGTCCAAAATGATGAGAAACGAGGATAAAAAAGACATGGGCTATAACCCATCGTTTTTTCATTTTTTCAAAATCCTCAAAAATGATGAAAAACGGCGTGCTATAGTATGCCG
This sequence comes from Protomyctophum bolini, assembly GCF_963924005.1. Taxonomy (NCBI): domain Eukaryota; kingdom Metazoa; phylum Chordata; class Actinopteri; order Myctophiformes; family Myctophidae; genus Protomyctophum; species Protomyctophum bolini. The sequence goes on from NC_137865.1 coordinate 47,662,271, forward strand.
TACGATATGGGCTATAGCCCATGGTCCAAAATGATGAGAAACGAGGATAACTTTTTTTTTCAAAATTTCAAAAAACATGGGCTATAACCCATCGTTTTTTTCATTTTTTCATTTTTTTCAAATCCTCAAAAATTATGAAAACGGCGTGCTATAGTATGCCTTCTAAGTTGTAACCTCCGTGGAGGAGGTTTTTGCAGAAAGGGGGACTTTGATACTGAGAGGGTATGCAGTTAAAACAATAGGACAATAACGCATTATCTTTTCTGCTCTGTAAATCACTTTGAGATACATTTATGTAAAAATGCTAAATAAAGTTTATTATTATTATTACTAAAATGTGTGTGGATCGCCCCCCAAATGACGAAATGACAAAAACGATGGGTTATAGCCCATTGTTTTTTGAATTTTTGGAGAAAAAAAATCCAGGCCCATGAATTAGAGGATAAAGCTCTCATGTTACCCAAATAGTTGAATATACAAAAGCTAAGGCACTGGTACTGGTACTTCTGGTTTACCGGAACGGGGTTCAACTCCCTGCAGTGCCCTGCTCAATGTGTTGTATTTTCCGCAATTTCCGCAATTTGACAAAAACGATGGGTTATAGCCCATGTTTTTTGAAATTTTGAAAAAAAAAAGTTAGCCTCGTTTCTCATCATTTTGGACCAATGATGAGAAACGAGGCTAACTTTTTTTTTCAAAATTTCAAAAAACATGGGCTATAACCCATCGTTTTTGTCATTTCGTCATATTTTTCAAATCTTCATAAATGATGAAAAACGGCGCGCTATAGTATGCCGTACGATATGGGCTATAGCCCATGGTCCAAAATGATGAGAAACGAGGCTAACTATTTTTTAGCCTCGTTCAAAATTTGATGAAAATGATGATCAGATGATGATGAAAATAGCCCATATCGTACGGCATACTATAGCGCGCCGTTTTTCATCATTTTTGAAGATTTGAAAAAAATGACGAAATGACAAAACGATGGGTTATAGCCCATGTTTTTTTAAATTTTGAAAAAAAAAGTTAGCCTCGTTTCTCATCATTTTGGACCATGGGCTATAGCCCATATCGTACGGCATACTATAGCGCGCCGTTTTTCATCATTTTTGAAGATTTGAAAAAAATGACGAAATGACAAAACGATGGGTTATAGCCCATGTTTTTTTTAATTTTGAAAAAAAAAGTTAGCCTCGTTTCTCATCATTTTGGACCATGGGCTATAGCCCATATCGTACGGCATACTATAGCGCGCCGTTTTTCATCCTTTTTGAAGATTTGAAAAAAATATGACGAAATGACAAAAACGATGGGTTATAGCCCATGTTTTTATAAATTTTGAAAAAAAAAGTTAGCCTCGTTTCTCATCATTTTGGACCATGGGCTATAGCCCATATCGTACGGCATACTATAGCGCGCCGTTTTTCATCATTTTTGAAGATTTGAAAAAAATGACGAAATGACAAAAACGATGGGTTATAGCCCATGTTTTTTCAAAATTTGAAAAAAAAAGTTAGCCTCGTTTCTCATCATTTTGGACCATGGGCTATAGCCCATATCGTACGGCATACTATAGCGCGCCGTTTTTCATCATTTTTGAAGATTTGAAAAAAAAGACGAAATGACAAAAACGATGGGTTATAGCCCATGTTTTTTAAAAAAAAAAAAAAAAAAGTTAGCCTCGTTTCTTATCATTTTGGACCATGGGCTATAGCCCATATCGTACGGCATACTATAGCGCGCCGTTTTTCATCATTTTTGAAGATTTGAAAAAAATGACGAAATGACAAAAACGATGGGTTATAGCCCATGTTTTTTTAATTAAAAAAAAAAAAAGTTAGCCTCGTTTCTCATCATTTTGGACCATGGGCTATAGCCCATATCGTACGGCATACTATAGCGCGCCGTTTTTCATCATTTTTGAAGATTTGAAAAAAATGACGAAATGACAAAAACGATGGGTTATAGCCCATGTTTTTTGAAATTTTGAAAAAAAAAGTTAGCCTCGTTTCTCATCATTTTGGACCATGGGCTATAGCCCATATCGTACGGCATACTATAGCGCGCCGTTTTTCATCATTTTTGAAGATTTGAAAAAAATGACGAAATGACAAAAACGATGGGTTATAGCCCATGTTTTTTGAAATTTTGAAAAAAAACGTTAGCCTCGTTTCTCATCATTTTGGACCATGGGCTATAGCCCATATCGTACGGCATACTATAGCGCGCCGTTTTTCATCATTTTTGAAGATTTGAAAAAAATGACGAAATGACAAAAACGATGGGTTATAGCCCATGTTTTTTTTAATTTTGAAAAAAAAAGTTAGCCTCGTTTCTCATCATTTTGGACCATGGGCTATAGCCCATATCGTACGGCATACTATAGCGCGCCGTTTTTCATCATTTTTGAAGATTTGAAAAAAATGACGAAATGACAAAAACGATGGGTTATAGCCCATGTTTTTTGAAATGTTGAAAAAAAAAGTTAGCCTCGTTTCTCATCATTTTGGACCATGGGCTATAGCCCATATCGTACGGCATACTATAGCGCGCCGTTTTTCATCATTTTTGAAGATTTGAAAAAAATGACGAAATGACAAAAACGATGGGTTATAGCCCATGTTTTTTGAAATTTTGAAAAAAAAAGTTAGCCTCGTTTCTCATCATTTTGGACCATGGGCTATAGCCCATATCGTACGGCATACTATAGCGCGCCGTTTTTCATCATTTTTGAAGATTTGAAAAAAATGACGAAATGACAAAAACGATGGGTTATAGCCCATGTTTTTTTAAATTTTGAAAAAAAAAGTTAGCCTCGTTTCTCATCATTTTGGACCATGGGCTATAGCCCATATCGTACGGCATTCTATAGCGCGCCGTTTTTCATCATTTTTGAAGATTTGAAAAAAATGACAAAATGACAAAAACGAAAGGTTATAGCCCATGTTTTTTGTTTTGAAAAAAAAAGTTAGCCTCGTTTCTCATCATTTTGGACCATGGGCTATAGCCCATATCGTACGGCATTCTATAGCGCGCCGTTTTTCATCATTTTTAAAGATTTGAAAAAAATTACGAAATGACAAAAACGAAAGGTTATAGCCCATGTTTTTCGAAATTTTGGAAAAAAAAGTTAGCCTCGTTTCTCATCATTTTGGACCATGGGCTATAGCCCATATCGTACGGCATACTATAGCGCGCTGTTTTCATCATTTTTGAAGATTTGAAAAAAATGACGAAATGACAAAAACGAAAGGTTATAGCCCATGTTTTTTGAAATTTTGAAAAAAAAAGTTAGCCTCGTTTCTCATCATTTTGGACCATGGGCTATAGCCCATATCGTACGGCATACTATAGCGCGCCGTTTTTCATCATTTTTGAAGATTTGAAAAATATGACGAAATGACAAAAACGAAAGGTTATAGCCCATGTTTTTTGAAATTTTGAAAAAAAAAGTTAGCCTCGTTTCTCATCATTTTGGACCATGGGCTATAGCCCATATCGTACGGCATACTATAGCGCGCCGTTTTTCATCATTTTTGAAGATTTGAAAAAAATGACGAAATGACAAAAACGAAAGGTTATAGCCCATGTTTTTCGAAATTTTGGAAAAAAAAGTTAGCCTCGTTTCTCATCATTTTGGACCATGGGCTATAGCCCATATCGTACGGCATACTATAGCGCGCTGTTTTCATCATTTTTGAAGATTTGAAAAAAATGACGAAATGACAAAAACGAAAGGTTATAGCCCATGTTTTTTGAAATTTTGAAAAAAAAAGTTAGCCTCGTTTCTCATCATTTTGGACCATGGGCTATAGCCCATATCGTACGGCATTCTATAGCGCGCCGTTTTTCATCATTTTTAAAGATTTGAAAAAAATTACGAAATGACAAAAACGAAAGGTTATAGCCCATGTTTTTTGAAATTTTGAAAAAAAAAGTTAGCCTCGTTTCTCATCATTTTGGACCATGGGCTATAGCCCATATCGTACGGCATACTATAGCGCGCCGTTTTTCATCATTTTTGAAGATTTGAAAAAATGACGAAATGACAAAAACGAAAGGTTATAGCCCATGTTTTTTGAAATTTTGAAAAAAAAGGTTAGCCTCGTTTCTCATCATTTTGGACCATGGGCTATAGCCCATATCGTACGGCATACTATAGCGCGCCGTTTTTCATCATTTTTGAAGATTTGAAAAAAATGACAAAATGACAAAAACGAAAGGTTATAGCCCATGTTTTTGAAATTTTGAAAAAAAAAGTTAGCCTCGTTTCTCATCATTTTGGACCATGGGCTATAGCCCATATCGTACGGCATACTATAGCGCGCCGTTTTTCATCATTTTTGAAGATTTGAAAAAAATGACGAAATGACAAAAACGAAAGGTTATAGCCCATGTTTTTTGAAATTTTGAAAAAAAAAGTTAGCCTCGTTTCTCATCATTTTGGACCATGGGCTATAGCCCATATCGTACGGCATACTATAGCGCGCCGTTTTTCATCATTTTTGAAGATTTTAAAAAAATGACAAAATGACAAAAACGAAAGGTTATAGCCCATGTTTTTTGAAATTTTGAAAAAAAAAGTTAGCCTCGTTTCTCATCATTTTGGACCATGGGCTATAGCCCATATCGTACGGCATACTATAGCGCGCCGTTTTTCATCATTTTTGAAGATTTGAAAAAAATGACAAAATGACAAAAACGAAAGGTTATAGCCCATGTTTTTTGAAATTTTGAAAAAAAAAGTTAGCCTCGTTTCTCATCATTTTGGACCATGGGCTATAGCCCATATCGTACGGCATTCTATAGCGCGCCGTTTTTCATCATTTTTAAAGATTTGAAAAAAATTACGAAATGACAAAAACGAAAGGTTATAGCCCATGTTTTTTGAAATTTTGAAAAAAAAAGTTAGCCTCGTTTCTCATCATTTTGGACCATGGGCTATAGCCCATATCGTACGGCATACTATAGGGCGCCGTTTTTCATCATTTTTGAAGATTTGAAAAAATGACGAAATGACAAAAACGAAAGGTTATAGCCCATGTTTTTTGAAATTTTGAAAAAAAAGGTTAGCCTCGTTTCTCATCATTTTGGACCATGGGCTATAGCCCATATCGTACGGCATACTATAGCGCGCCGTTTTTCATCATTTTTGAAGATTTGAAAAAAATGACAAAATGACAAAAACGAAAGGTTATAGCCCATGTTTTTTGAAATTTTGAAAAAAAAAGTTAGCCTCGTTTCTCATCATTTTGGACCATGGGCTATAGCCCATATCGTACGGCATACTATAGCGCGCCGTTTTTCATCATTTTTGAAGATTTGAAAAAAATGACGAAATGACAAAAACGAAAGGTTATAGCCCATGTTTTTTGAAATTTTGAAAAAAAAAGTTAGCCTCGTTTCTCATCATTTTGGACCATGGGCTATAGCCCATATCGTACGGCATACTATAGCGCGCCGTTTTTCATCATTTTTGAAGATTTTAAAAAAATGACAAAATGACAAAAACGAAAGGTTATAGCCCATGTTTTTTGAAATTTTGAAAAAAAAAGTTAGCCTCGTTTCTCATCATTTTGGACCATGGGCTATAGCCCATATCGTACGGCATTCTATAGCGCGCCGTTTTTCGTCATTTTTGAAGATTTGAAAAAAATTACGAAATGACAAAAACGAAAGGTTATAGCCCATGTTTTTTGAAATTTTGAAAAAAAAAGTTAGCCTCGTTTCTCATCATTTTGGACCATGGGCTATAGCCCATATCGTACGGCATACTATAGCGCGCCGTTTTTCATCATTTTTGAAGATTTGAAAAAAATGACGAAATGACAAAAACGAAAGGTTATAGCCCATGTTTTTTGAAATTTTGAAAAAAAAAGTTAGCCTCGCTTCTCATCATTTTGGACCATGGGCTATAGCCCATATCGTACGGCATACTATAGCGCGCCGTTTTTCATCATTTTTGAAGATTTGAAAAAAATGACAAAATGACAAAAACGAAAGGTTATAGCCCATGTTTTTTTAAATTTTGAAAAAAAAAGTTAGCCTCGTTTCTCATCATTTTGGACCATGGGCTATAGCCCATATCGTACGGCATTCTATAGCGCGCCGTTTTTCATCATTTTTAAAGATTTGAAAAAAATGACGAAATGACAAAAACGAAAGGTTATAGCCCATGTTTTTTGAAATTTTGAAAAAAAAAGTTAGCCTCGTTTCTCATCATTTTGGACCATGGGCTATAGCCCATATCGTACGGCATTCTATAGCGCGCCGTTTTTCATCATTTTTAAAGATTTGAAAAAAATTACGAAATGACAAAAACGAAAGGTTATAGCCCATGTTTTTTGAAATTTTGAAAAAAAAAGTTAGCCTCGTTTCTCATCATTTTGGACCATGGGCTATAGCCCATATCGTACGGCATTCTATAGCGCGCCGTTTTTCATCATTTTTAAAGATTTGAAAAAAATTACGAAATGACAAAAACGAAAGGTTATAGCCCATGTTTTTTGAAATTTTGAAAAAAAAAGTTAGCCTCGTTTCTCATCATTTTGGACCATGGGCTATAGCCCATATCGTACGGCATACTATAGCGCGCCGTTTTTCATCATTTTTGAAAATTTGAAAAAATGACGAAATGACAAAAACGAAAGGTTATAGCCCATGTTTTTTGAAATTTTGAAAAAAAAGGTTAGCCTCGTTTCTCATCATTTTGGACCATGGGCTATAGCCCATATCGTACGGCATACTATAGCGCGCCGTTTTTCATCATTTTTGAAGATTTGAAAAAAATGACAAAATGACAAAAACGAAAGGTTATAGCCCATGTTTTTTGAAATTTTGAAAAAAAAAGTTAGCCTCGTTTCTCATCATTTTGGACCATGGGCTATAGCCCATATCGTACGGCATACTATAGCGCGCCGTTTTTCATCATTTTTGAAGATTTGAAAAAAATGACGAAATGACAAAAACGAAAGGTTATAGCCCATGTTTTTTGTTTTGAAAAAAAAAGTTAGCCTCGTTTCTCATCATTTTGGACCATGGGCTATAGCCCATATCGTACGGCATACTATAGCGCGCCGTTTTTCATCATTTTTAAAGATTTGAAAAAAATTACGAAATGACAAAAACGAAAGGTTATAGCCCATGTTTTTCGAAATTTTGGAAAAAAAAGTTAGCCTCGTTTCTCATCATTTTGGACCATGGGCTATAGCCCATATCGTACGGCATACTATAGCGCGCTGTTTTCATCATTTTTGAAGATTTGAAAAAAATGACGAAATGACAAAAACGAAAGGTTATAGCCCATGTTTTTTGAAATTTTGAAAAAAAAAGTTAGCCTCGTTTCTCATCATTTTGGACCATGGGCTATAGCCCATATCGTACGGCATACTATAGCGCGCCGTTTTTCATCATTTTTGAAGATTTGAAAAATATGACGAAATGACAAAAACGAAAGGTTATAGCCCATGTTTTTTGAAATTTTGAAAAAAAAGGTTAGCCTCGTTTCTCATCATTTTGGACCATGGGCTATAGCCCATATCGTACGGCATACTATAGCGCGCCGTTTTTCATCATTTTTGAAGATTTGAAAAAAATGACGAAATGACAAAAACGAAAGGTTATAGCCCATGTTTTTTGAAATTTTGAAAAAGAAAGTTAGCCTCGTTTCTCATCATTTTGGACCATGGGCTATAGCCCATATCGTACGGCATTCTATAGCGCGCCGTTTTTCATCATTTTTAAAGATTTGAAAAAATGACGAAATGACAAAAACGAAAGGTTATAGCCCATGTTTTTTGAAATTTTGAAAAAAAAAGTTAGCCTCGTTTCTCATCATTTTGGACCATGGGCTATAGCCCATATCGTACGGCATACTATAGCGCGCCGTTTTTCATCATTTTTGAAGATTTGAAAAAAATGACGAAATGACAAAAACGAAAGGTTATAGCCCATGTTTTTTGAAATTTTGAAAAAAAAAGTTAGCCTCGCTTCTCATCATTTTGGACCATGGGCTATAGCCCATATCGTACGGCATACTATAGCGCGCCGTTTTTCATCATTTTTGAAGATTTGAAAAAAATGACGAAATGACAAAAACGAAAGGTTATATCCCATGTTTTTTGAAATTTTGAAAAAAAAAGTTAGCCTCGTTTCTCATCATTTTGGACCATGGGCTATAGCCCATATCGTACGGCATACTATAGCGCGCCGTTTTTCATCATTTTTGAAGATTTGAAAAAAATGACGAAATGACAAAAACGAAAGGTTATAGCCCATGTTTTTTGAAATTTTGAAAAAAAAAGTTAGCCTCGTTTCTCATCATTTTGGACCATGGGCTATAGCCCATATCGTACGGCATACTATAGCGCGCCGTTTTTCATCATTTTTGAAGATTTGAAAAAAATGACAAAATGACAAAAACGAAAGGTTATAGCCCATGTTTTTTGAAATTTTGAAAAAAGAAGTTAGCCTCGTTTCTCATCATTTTGGACCATGGGCTATAGCCCATATCGTACGGCATTCTATAGCGCGCCGTTTTTCATCATTTTTAAAGATTTGAAAAAAATGACGAAATGACAAAAACGAAAGGTTATAGCCCATGTTTTTTGAAATGTTGAAAAAAAAGTTAGCCTCGTTTCTCATCATTTTGGACCATGGGCTATAGCCCATATCGTACGGCATACTATAGCGCGCCGTTTTTCATCATTTTTGAAGATTTGAAAAAAATGACGAAATGACAAAAACGAAAGGTTATAGCCCATGTTTTTTGAAATTTTGAAAAAAAAGGTTAGCCTCGTTTCTCATCATTTTGGACCATGGGCTATAGCCCATATCGTACGGCATACTATAGCGCGCCGTTTTTCATCATTTTTGAAGATTTGAAAAAAATGACAAAATGACAAAAACGAAAGGTTATAGCCCATGTTTTTTGAAATTTTGAAAAAAAAAGTTAGCCTCGCTTCTCATCATTTTGGACCATGGGCTATAGCCCATATCGTACGGCATACTATAGCGCGCCGTTTTTCATCATTTTTGAAGATTTGAAAAAAATGACGAAATGACAAAAACGAAAGGTTATATCCCATGTTTTTTGAAATTTTGAAAAAAAAAGTTAGCCTCGTTTCTCATCATTTTGGACCATGGGCTATAGCCCATATCGTACGGCATACTATAGCGCGCCGTTTTTCATCATTTTTGAAGATTTGAAAAAAATGACGAAATGACAAAAACGAAAGGTTATAGCCCATGTTTTTTGAAATTTTGAAAAAAAAAGTTAGCCTCGTTTCTCATCATTTTGGACCATGGGCTATAGCCCATATCGTACGGCATACTATAGCGCGCCGTTTTTCATCATTTTTGAAGATTTGAAAAAAATGACAAAATGACAAAAACGAAAGGTTATATCCCATGTTTTTTGAAATTTTGAAAAAAAAAGTTAGCCTCGTTTCTCATCATTTTGGACCATGGGCTATAGCCCATATCGTACGGCATTCTATAGCGCGCCGTTTTTCATCATTTTTAAAGATTTGAAAAAAATGACGAAATGACAAAAACGAAAGGTTATAGCCCATGTTTTTTGAAATTTTGAAAAAAAAGTTAGCCTCGTTTCTCATCATTTTGGACCATGGGCTATAGCCCATATCGTACGGCATACTATAGCGCGCCGTTTTTCATCATTTTTGAAGATTTGAAAAATATGACGAAATGACAAAAACGAAAGGTTATAGCCCATGTTTTTTGAAATTTTGAAAAAAAAAGTTAGCCTCGTTTCTCATCATTTTGGACCATGGGCTATAGCCCATATCGTACGGCATACTATAGCGCGCCGTTTTTCATCATTTTTGAAGATTTGAAAAAAATGACGAAATGACAAAAACGAAAGGTTATAGCCCATGTTTTTTGAAATTTTGAGAAAAAAAAGTTAGCCTCGTTTCTCATCATTTTGGACCATGGGCTATAGCCCATATCGTACGGCATACTATAGCGCGCCGTTTTTCATCATTTTTGAAGATTTGAAAAAAATGACGAAATGACAAAAACGAAAGGTTATAGCCCATGTTTTTTGAAATTTTGAAAAAAAAAGTTAGCCTCGTTTCTCATCATTTTGGACCATGGGCTATAGCCCATATCGTACGGCATACTATAGCGCGCCGTTTTTCATCATTTTTGAAGATTTGAAAAAAATGACAAAATGACAAAAACGAAAGGTTATAGCCCATGTTTTTTGAAATTTTGAAAAAAAAAGTTAGCCTCGTTTCTCATCATTTTGGACCATGGGCTATAGCCCATATCGTACGGCATTCTATAGCGCGCCGTTTTTCATCATTTTTAAAGATTTGAAAAAAATGACGAAATGACAAAAACGAAAGGTTATAGCCCATGTTTTTTGAAATGTTGAAAAAAAAGTTAGCCTCGTTTCTCATCATTTTGGACCATGGGCTATAGCCCATATCGTACGGCATTCTATAGCGCGCCGTTTTTCATCATTTTTAAAGATTTGAAAAAAATGACGAAATGACAAAAACGAAAGGTTATAGCCCATGTTTTTTGAAATGTTGAAAAAAAAGTTAGCCTCGTTTCTCATCATTTTGGACCATGGGCTATAGCCCATATCGTACGGCATACTATAGCGCGCCGTTTTTCATCATTTTTGAAGATTTGAAAAAAATGACGAAATGACAAAAACGAAAGGTTATAGCCCATGTTTTTTGAAATTTTGAAAAAAAAGGTTAGCCTCGTTTCTCATCATTTTGGACCATGGGCTATAGCCCATATCGTACGGCATACTATAGCGCGCCGTTTTTCATCATTTTTGAAGATTTGAAAAAAATGACAAAATGACAAAAACGAAAGGTTATAGCCCATGTTTTTTGAAATTTTGAAAAAAAAAGTTAGCCTCGTTTCTCATCATTTTGGACCATGGGCTATAGCCCATATCGTACGGCATTCTATAGCGCGCCGTTTTCATCATTTTTAAAGATTTGAAAAAAATTACGAAATGACAAAAACGAAAGGTTATAGCCCATGTTTTTTGAAATTTTGGAAAAAAAAGTTAGCCTCGTTTCTCATCATTTTGGACCATGGGCTATAGCCCATATCGTACGGCATTCTATAGCGCGCCGTTTTTCATCATTTTTGAAGATTTGAAAAAAATGACAAAATGACAAAAACGAAAGGTTATAGCCCATGTTTTTTGAAATTTTGAAAAAAAAAGTTAGCCTCGCTTCTCATCATTTTGGACCATGGGCTATAGCCCATATCGTACGGCATACTATAGCGCGCCGTTTTTCATCATTTTTGAAGATTTGAAAAAAATGACGAAATGACAAAAACGAAAGGTTATATCCCATGTTTTTTGAAATTTTGAAAAAAAAAGTTAGCCTCGTTTCTCATCATTTTGGACCATGGGCTATAGCCCATATCGTACGGCATACTATAGCGCGCCGTTTTTCATCATTTTTGAAGATTTGAAAAAAATGACAAAATGACAAAAACGAAAGGTTATATCCCATGTTTTTTGAAATTTTGAAAAAAAAAGTTAGCCTCGTTTCTCATCATTTTGGACCATGGGCTATAGCCCATATCGTACGGCATTCTATAGCGCGCCGTTTTTCATCATTTTTAAAGATTTGAAAAAAATGACGAAATGACAAAAACGAAAGGTTATAGCCCATGTTTTTTGAAATGTTGAAAAAAAAGTTAGCCTCGTTTCTCATCATTTTGGACCATGGGCTATAGCCCATATCGTACGGCATACTATAGCGCGCCGTTTTTCATCATTTTTGAAGATTTGAAAAAAATGACGAAATGACAAAAACGAAAGGTTATAGCCCATGTTTTTTGAAATTTTGAAAAAAAAGGTTAGCCTCGTTTCTCATCATTTTGGACCATGGGCTATAGCCCATATCGTACGGCATACTATAGCGCGCCGTTTTTCATCATTTTTGAAGATTTGAAAAAAATGACAAAATGACAAAAACGAAAGGTTATAGCCCATGTTTTTTGAAATTTTGAAAAAAAAAGTTAGCCTCGTTTCTCATCATTTTGGACCATGGGCTATAGCCCATATCGTACGGCATTCTATAGCGCGCCGTTTTTCATCATTTTTGAAGATTTGAAAAAAATGACAAAATGACAAAAACGAAAGGTTATAGCCCATGTTTTTTGTTTTGAAAAAAAAAGTTAGCCTCGTTTCTCATCATTTTGGACCATGGGCTATAGCCCATATCGTACGGCATTCTATAGCGCGCCGTTTTTCATCATTTTTAAAGATTTGAAAAAAATTACGAAATGACAAAAACGAAAGGTTATAGCCCATGTTTTTCGAAATTTTGGAAAAAAAGGTTAGCCTCGTTTCTCATCATTTTGGACCATGGGCTATAGCCCATATCGTACGGCATACTATAGCGCGCTGTTTTCATCATTTTTGAAGATTTGAAAAAAATGACGAAATGACAAAAACGAAAGGTTATAGCCCATGTTTTTTGAAATTTTGAAAAAAAAAGTTAGCCTCGTTTCTCATCATTTTGGACCATGGGCTATAGCCCATATCGTACGGCATACTATAGCGCGCCGTTTTTCATCATTTTTGAAGATTTGAAAAATATGACGAAATGACAAAAACGAAAGGTTATAGCCCATGTTTTTTGAAATTTTGAAAAAAAAAGTTAGCCTCGTTTCTCATCATTTTGGACCATGGGCTATAGCCCATATCGTACGGCATACTATAGCGCGCCGTTTTTCATCATTTTTGAAGATTTGAAAAAAATGACGAAATGACAAAAACGAAAGGTTATAGCCCATGTTTTTTGAAATTTTGAAAAAAAAAAGTTAGCCTCGTTTCTCATCATTTTGGACCATGGGCTATAGCCCATATCGTACGGCATACTATAGCGCGCCGTTTTTCATCATTTTTGAAGATTTGAAAAAAATGACGAAATGACAAAAACGAAAGGTTATAGCCCATGTTTTTTGAAATTTTGAAAAAAAAAGTTAGCCTCGTTTCTCATCATTTTGGACCATGGGCTATAGCCCATATCGTACGGCATACTATAGCGCGCCGTTTTTCATCATTTTTGAAGATTTGAAAAAAATGACAAAATGACAAAAACGAAAGGTTATAGCCCATGTTTTTTGAAATTTTGAAAAAAAAAGTTAGCCTCGTTTCTCATCATTTTGGACCATGGGCTATAGCCCATATCGTACGGCATTCTATAGCGCGCCGTTTTTCATCATTTTTAAAGATTTGAAAAAAATGACGAAATGACAAAAACGAAAGGTTATAGCCCATGTTTTTTGAAATGTTGAAAAAAAAGTTAGCCTCGTTTCTCATCATTTTGGACCATGGGCTATAGCCCATATCGTACGGCATACTATAGCGCGCCGTTTTTCATCATTTTTGAAGATTTGAAAAAAATGACGAAATGACAAAAACGAAAGGTTATAGCCCATGTTTTTTGAAATTTTGAAAAAAAAGGTTAGCCTCGTTTCTCATCATTTTGGACCATGGGCTATAGCCCATATCGTACGGCATACTATAGCGCGCCGTTTTTCATCATTTTTGAAGATTTGAAAAAAATGACAAAATGACAAAAACGAAAGGTTATAGCCCATGTTTTTTGAAATTTTGAAAAAAAAAGTTAGCCTCGTTTCTCATCATTTTGGACCATGGGCTATAGCCCATATCGTACGGCATTCTATAGCGCGCCGTTTTCATCATTTTTAAAGATTTGAAAAAAATTACGAAATGACAAAAACGAAAGGTTATAGCCCATGTTTTTTGAAATTTTGAAAAAAAAAGTTAGCCTCGTTTCTCATCATTTTGGACCATGGGCTATAGCCCATATCGTACGGCATACTATAGCGCGCCGTTTTTCATCATTTTTGAAGATTTGAAAAAAATGACGAAATGACAAAAACGAAAGGTTATAGCCCATGTTTTTTGAAATTTTGAAAAAAAAGGTTAGCCTCGTTTCTCATCATTTTGGACCATGGGCTATAGCCCATATCGTACGGCATACTATAGCGCGCCGTTTTTCATCATTTTTGAAGATTTGAAAAAAATGACAAAATGACAAAAACGAAAGGTTATAGCCCATGTTTTTTGAAATTTTGAAAAAAAAAGTTAGCCTCGTTTCTCATCATTTTGGACCATGGGCTATAGCCCATATCGTACGGCATACTATAGCGCGCCGTTTTTCATCATTTTTGAAGATTTGAAAAAAATGACGAAATGACAAAAACGAAAGGTTATAGCCCATGTTTTTTGAAATTTTGAAAAAAAAAGTTAGCCTCGTTTCTCATCATTTTGGACCATGGGCTATAGCCCATATCGTACGGCATACTATAGCGCGCCGTTTTTCATCATTTTTGAAGATTTGAAAAAAATGACGAAATGACAAAAACGAAAGGTTATAGCCCATGTTTTTTGAAATTTTGAAAAAAAAAGTTAGCCTCGTTTCTCATCATTTTGGACCATGGGCTATAGCCCATATCGTACGGCATACTATAGCGCGCCGTTTTTCATCATTTTTGAAGATTTGAAAAAAATGACAAAATGACAAAAACGAAAGGTTATAGCCCATGTTTTTTGAAATTTTGAAAAAAAAAGTTAGCCTCGTTTCTCATCATTTTGGACCATGGGCTATAGCCCATATCGTACGGCATACTATAGCGCGCCGTTTTTCATCATTTTTGAAGATTTGAAAAAAATGACGAAATGACAAAAACGAAAGGTTATAGCCCATGTTTTTTGACATTTTGAAAAAAAAAGTTAGCCTCGTTTCTCATCATTTTGGACCATGGGCTATAGCCCATATCGTACGGCATACTATAGCGCGCCGTTTTTCATCATTTTTGAAGATTAGAAAAAAATGACAAAATGACAAAAACGAAAGGTTATAGCCCATGTTTTTTGAAATTTTGAAAAAAGAAGTTAGCCTCGTTTCTCATCATTTTGGACCATGGGCTATAGCCCATATCGTACGGCATACTATAGCGCGCCGTTTTTCATCATTTTTGAAGATTTGAAAAAAATGACGAAATGACAAAAACGAAAGGTTATAGCCCATGTTTTTTGAAATTTTGAAAAAAAAAGTTAGCCTCGTTTCTCATCATTTTGGACCATGGGCTATAGCCCATATCGTACGGCATACTATAGCGCGCCGTTTTTCATCATTTTTGAAGATTTGAAAAAAATGACGAAATGACAAAAACGAAAGGTTATAGCCCATGTTTTTTGAAATTTTGAAAAAAAAAGTTAGCCTCGTTTCTCATCATTTTGGACCATGGGCTATAGCCCATATCGTACGGCATACTATAGCGCGCCGTTTTTCATCATTTTTGAAGATTTGAAAAAAATGACAAAATGACAAAAACGAAAGGTTATAGCCCATGTTTTTTGAAATTTTGAAAAAAAAAGTTAGCCTCGTTTCTCATCATTTTGGACCATGGGCTATAGCCCATATCGTACGGCATTCTATAGCGCGCCGTTTTTCATCATTTTTGAAGATTTGAAAAAAATGACGAAATGACAAAAACGAAAGGTTATAGCCCATGTTTTTTGAAATTTTGGAAAAAAAAGTTAGCCTCGTTTCTCATCATTTTGGACCATGGGCTATAGCCCATATCGTACGGCATTCTATAGCGCGCCGTTTTTCGTCATTTTTAAAGATTTGAAAAAAATTACGAAATGACAAAAACGAAAGGTTATAGCCCATGTTTTTTGAAATTTTGAAAAAAAAAGTTAGCCTCGTTTCTCATCATTTTGGACCATGGGCTATAGCCCATATCGTACGGCATTCTATAGCGCGCCGTTTTTCATCATTTTTGAAGATTTGAAAAAAATGACAAAATGACAAAAACGAAAGGTTATAGCCCATGTTTTTTGAAATTTTGAAAAAAAAAGTTAGCCTCGTTTCTCATCATTTTGGACCATGGGCTATAGCCCATATCGTACGGCATACTATAGCGCGCCGTATTTCATCATTTTTGAAGATTTAAAAAAAATGACGAAATGACAAAAACGAAAGGTTATAGCCCATGTTTTTTGAAATTTTGAAAAAAAAAGTTAGCCTCGTTTCTCATCATTTTGGACCATGGGCTATAGCCCATATCGTACGGCATACTATAGCGCGCCGTTTTTCATCATTTTTGAAGATTTGAAAAAAATGACGAAATGACAAAAACGAAAGGTTATAGCCCATGTTTTTTGAAATTTTGAAAAAAAAAGTTAGCCTCGTTTCTCATCATTTTGGACCATGGGCTATAGCCCATATCGTACGGCATACTATAGCGCGCCGTTTTTCATCATTTTTGAAGATTTGAAAAAAATGACGAAATGACAAAAACGAAAGGTTATAGCCCATGTTTTTTGAAATTTTGAAAAAAAAAGTTAGCCTCGTTTCTCATCATTTTGGACCATGGGCTATAGCCCATATCGTACGGCATACTATAGCGCGCCGTTTTTCATCATTTTTGAAGATTTGAAAAAAATGACAAAATGACAAAAACGAAAGGTTATAGCCCATGTTTTTTGAAATTTTGAAAAAAAAAGTTAGCCTCGTTTCTCATCATTTTGGACCATGGGCTATAGCCCATATCGTACGGCATTCTATAGCGCGCCGTTTTTCATCATTTTTGAAGATTTGAAAAAAATGACGAAATGACAAAAACGAAAGGTTATAGCCCATGTTTTTTGAAATTTTGAAAAAAAAAGTTAGCCTCGTTTCTCATCATTTTGGACCATGGGCTATAGCCCATATCGTACGGCATACTATAGCGCGCCGTTTTTCATCATTTTTGAAGATTTAAAAAAAATGACGAAATGACAAAAACGAAAGGTTATAGCCCATGTTTT
Source organism: Protomyctophum bolini (assembly GCF_963924005.1). NCBI lineage: Eukaryota > Metazoa > Chordata > Actinopteri > Myctophiformes > Myctophidae > Protomyctophum > Protomyctophum bolini. The sequence continues at coordinate 47,679,132 of NC_137865.1, forward strand.
TTGAAATTTTGAAAAAAAAAGTTAGCCTCGTTTCTCATCATTTTGGACCATGGGCTATAGCCCATATCGTACGGCATTCTATAGCGCGCCGTTTTTCGTCATTTTTAAAGATTTGAAAAAAATTACGAAATGACAAAAACGAAATGTTATAGCCCATGTTTTTTGAAATTTTGAAAAAAAAAGTTAGCCTCGTTTCTCATCATTTTGGACCATGGGCTATAGCCCATATCGTACGGCATTCTATAGCGCGCCGTTTTTCATAATTTTTGAAGATTTAAAAAAAATGACGAAATGACAAAAACGAAAGGTTATAGCCCATGTTTTTTGAAATTTTGAAAAAAAAAGTTAGCCTCGTTTCTCATCATTTTGGACCATGGGCTATAGCCCATATTGTACGGCATTCTATAGCGCGCCGTTTTTCATCATTTTTGAAGATTTGAAAAAAATGACAAAATGACAAAAACGAAAGGTTATAGCCCATGTTTTTTGTTTTGAAAAAAAAAGTTAGCCTCGTTTCTCATCATTTTGGACCATGGGCTATAGCCCATATCGTACGGCATTCTATAGCGCGCCGTTTTTCATCATTTTTAAAGATTTGAAAAAATTTTCGAAATGACAAAAACGAAAGGTTATAGCCCATGTTTTTCGAAATTTTGAAAAAAAAAAGTTAGCCTCGTTTCTCATCATTTTGGACCATGGGCTATAGCCCATATCGTACGGCATACTATAGCGCGCTGTTTTCATCATTTTTGAAGATTTGAAAAAAATGACGAAATGACAAAAACGAAAGGTTATAGCCCATGTTTTTTGAAATTTTGAAAAAAAAAGTTAGCCTCGTTTCTCATCATTTTGGACCATGGGCTATAGCCCATATCGTACGGCATACTATAGCGCGCCGTTTTTCATCATTTTTGAAGATTTGAAAAATATGACGAAATGACAAAAACGAAAGGTTATAGCCCATGTTTTTTGAAATTTTGAAAAAAAAAGTTAGCCTCGTTTCTCATCATTTTGGACCATGGGCTATAGCCCATATCGTACGGCATACTATAGCGCGCCGTTTTTCATCATTTTTGAAGATTTGAAAAAAATGACGAAATGACAAAAACGAAAGGTTATAGCCCATGTTTTTTGAAATTTTGAAAAAAAAAGTTAGCCTCGTTTCTCATCATTTTGGACCATGGGCTATAGCCCATATCGTACGGCATACTATAGCGCGCCGTTTTTCATCATTTTTGAAGATTTGAAAAAAATGACAAAATGACAAAAACGAAAGGTTATAGCCCATGTTTTTTGAAATTTTGAAAAAAAAAGTTAGCCTCGTTTCTCATCATTTTGGACCATGGGCTATAGCCCATATCGTACGGCATTCTATAGCGCGCCGTTTTTCATCATTTTTGAAGATTTGAAAAAAATGACGAAATGACAAAAACGAAAGGTTATAGCCCATGTTTTTTGAAATTTTGAAAAAAAAAGTTAGCCTCGTTTCTCATCATTTTGGACCATGGGCTATAGCCCATATCGTACGGCATACTATAGCGCGCCGTTTTTCATCATTTTTGAAGATTTAAAAAAAATGACGAAATGACAAAAACGAAAGGTTATAGCCCATGTTTTTTGAAATTTTGAAAAAAAAAGTTAGCCTCGTTTCTCATCATTTTGGACCATGGGCTATAGCCCATATCGTACGGCATTCTATAGCGCGCCGTTTTTCGTCATTTTTAAAGATTTGAAAAAAATTACGAAATGACAAAAACGAAATGTTATAGCCCATGTTTTTTGAAATTTTGAAAAAAAAAGTTAGCCTCGTTTCTCATCATTTTGGACCATGGGCTATAGCCCATATCGTACGGCATTCTATAGCGCGCCGTTTTTCATAATTTTTGAAGATTTAAAAAAAATGACGAAATGACAAAAACGAAAGGTTATAGCCCATGTTTTTTGAAATTTTGAAAAAAAAAGTTAGCCTCGTTTCTCATCATTTTGGACCATGGGCTATAGCCCATATTGTACGGCATTCTATAGCGCGCCGTTTTTCATCATTTTTGAAGATTTGAAAAAAATGACAAAATGACAAAAACGAAAGGTTATAGCCCATGTTTTTTGTTTTGAAAAAAAAAGTTAGCCTCGTTTCTCATCATTTTGGACCATGGGCTATAGCCCATATCGTACGGCATTCTATAGCGCGCCGTTTTTCATCATTTTTAAAGATTTGAAAAAAATTACGAAATGACAAAAACGAAAGGTTATAGCCCATGTTTTTCGAAATTTTGAAAAAAAAAAGTTAGCCTCGTTTCTCATCATTTTGGACCATGGGCTATAGCCCATATCGTACGGCATACTATAGCGCGCTGTTTTCATCATTTTTGAAGATTTGAAAAAAATGACGAAATGACAAAAACGAAAGGTTATAGCCCATGTTTTTTGAAATTTTGAAAAAAAAAGTTAACCTCGTTTCTCATCATTTTGGACCATGGGCTATAGCCCATATCGTACGGCATACTATAGCGCGCCGTTTTTCATCATTTTTGAAGATTTGAAAAATATGACGAAATGACAAAAACGAAAGGTTATAGCCCATGTTTTTTGAAATTTTGAAAAAAAAAGTTAGCCTCGTTTCTCATCATTTTGGACCATGGGCTATAGCCCATATCGTACGGCATACTATAGCGCGCCGTTTTTCATCATTTTTGAAGATTTGAAAAAAATGACGAAATGACAAAAACGAAAGGTTATAGCCCATGTTTTTTGAAATTTTGAAAAAAAAAAGTTAGCCTCGTGTCTCATCATTTTGGACCATGGGCTATAGCCCATATCGTACGGCATACTATAGCGCGCCGTTTTTCATCATTTTTGAAGATTTGAAAAAAATGACAAAATGACAAAAACGAAAGGTTATAGCCCATGTTTTTTGAAATTTTGAAAAAAAAAGTTAGCCTCGTTTCTCATCATTTTGGACCATGGGCTATAGCCCATATCGTACGGCATTCTATAGCGCGCCGTTTTTCATCATTTTTAAAGATTTGAAAAAAATTACGAAATGACAAAAACGAAAGGTTATAGCCCATGTTTTTTGAAATTTTGAAAAAAAAAGTTAGCCTCGTTTCTCATCATTTTGGACCATGGGCTATAGCCCATATCGTACGGCATACTATAGCGCGCCGTTTTTCATCATTTTTGAAGATTTGAAAAAATGACGAAATGACAAAAACGAAAGGTTATAGCCCATGTTTTTTGAAATTTTGAAAAAAAAGGTTAGCCTCGTTTCTCATCATTTTGGACCATGGGCTATAGCCCATATCGTACGGCATACTATAGCGCGCCGTTTTTCATCATTTTTGAAGATTTGAAAAAAATGACAAAATGACAAAAACGAAAGGTTATAGCCCATGTTTTTTGAAATTTTGAAAAAAAAAGTTAGCCTCGTTTCTCATCATTTTGGACCATGGGCTATAGCCCATATCGTACGGCATACTATAGCGCGCCGTTTTTCATCATTTTTGAAGATTTGAAAAAAATGACGAAATGACAAAAACGAAAGGTTATAGCCCATGTTTTTTGAAATTTTGAAAAAAAAAGTTAGCCTCGTTTCTCATCATTTTGGACCATGGGCTATAGCCCATATCGTACGGCATACTATAGCGCGCCGTTTTTCATCATTTTTGAAGATTTGAAAAAAATGACAAAATGACAAAAACGAAAGGTTATAGCCCATGTTTTTTGAAATTTTGAAAAAAGAAGTTAGCCTCGTTTCTCATCATTTTGGACCATGGGCTATAGCCCATATCGTACGGCATTCTATAGCGCGCCGTTTTTCATCATTTTTGAAGATTTGAAAAAAATGACGAAATGACAAAAACGAAAGGTTATAGCCCATGTTTTTTGAAATTTTGAAAAAAAAGGTTAGCCTCGTTTCTCATCATTTTGGACCATGGGCTATAGCCCATATCGTACGGCATACTATAGCGCGCCGTTTTTCATCATTTTTGAAGATTTAAAAAAAATGACGAAATGACAAAAACGAAAGGTTATAGCCCATGTTTTTTGAAATTTTGAAAAAAAAAGTTAGCCTCGTTTCTCATCATTTTGGACCATGGGCTATAGCCCATATCGTACGGCATTCTATAGCGCGCCGTTTTTCGTCATTTTTAAAGATTTGAAAAAAATTACGAAATGACAAAAACGAAAGGTTATAGCCCATGTTTTTTGAAATGTTGAAAAAAAAAGTTAGCCTCGTTTCTCATCATTTTGGACCATGGGCTATAGCCCATATCGTACGGCATTCTATAGCGCGCCGTTTTTCATCATTTTTGAAGATTTGAAAAAAATGACGAAATGACAAAAACGAAAGGTTATAGCCCATGTTTTTTGAAATTTTGAAAAAAAAAGTTAGCCTCGTTTCTCATCATTTTGGACCATGGGCTATAGCCCATATCATACGGCATACTATAGCGCGCCGTTTTTCATCATTTTTGAAGATTAAAAAAAAATGACGAAATGACAAAAACGAAAGGTTATAGCCCATGTTTTTTGAAATTTTGAAAAAAAAAGTTAGCCTCGTTTCTCATCATTTTGGACCATGGGCTATAGCCCATATCGTACGGCATTCTATAGCGCGCCGTTTTTCGTCATTTTTAAAGATTTGAAAAAGATTACGAAATGACAAAAACGAAATGTTATAGCCCATGTTTTTTGAAATTTTGAAAAAAAAAGTTAGCCTCGTTTCTCATCATTTTGGACCATGGGCTATAGCCCATATCGTACGGCATTCTATAGCGCGCCGTTTTTCATCATTTTTGAAGATTTAAAAAAAATGACGAAATGACAAAAACGAAAGGTTATAGCCCATGTTTTTTGAAATTTTGAAAAAAAAAGTTAGCCTCGTTTCTCATCATTTTGGACCATGGGCTATAGCCCATATCGTACGGCATACTATAGCGCGCCGTATTTCATCATTTTTGAAGATTTAAAAAAAATGACGAAATGAAAAAAACGAAAGGTTATAGCCCATGTTTTTTGAAATTTTGAAAAAAAAAGTTAGCCTCGTTTCTCATCATTTTGGACCATGGGCTATAGCCCATATCGTACGGCATACTATAGCGCGCCGTTTTTCATCATTTTTGAAGATTTGAAAAAAATGACGAAATGACAAAAACGAAAGGTTATAGCCCATGTTTTTTGAAATTTTGAAAAAAAAAAGTTAGCCTCGTTTCTCATCATTTTGGACCATGGGCTATAGCCCATATTGTACGGCATTCTATAGCGCGCCGTTTTTCGTCATTTTTAAAGATTTGAAAAAAAATACGAAATGACAAAAACGAAAGGTTATAGCCCATGTTTTTTGAAATTTTGAAAAAAAAAGTTAGCCTCGTTTCTCATCATTTTGAACCATGGGCTATAGCCCATATCGTACGGCATACTATAGCGCGCCGTTTTTCATCATTTTTGAAGATTTAAAAAAAATGACGAAATGAGAAAAACGAAAGGTTATAGCCCATGTTTTTTGAAATGTTGAAAAAAAAAGTTAGCCTCGTTTCTCATCATTTTGGACCATGGGCTATAGCCCATATCGTACGGCATTCTATAGCGCGCCGTTTTTCATCATTTTTGAAGATTTGAAAAAAATGACAAAATGACAAAAACGAAAGGTTATAGCCCATGTTTTTTGAAATTTTGAAAAAAAAAGTTAGCCTCGTTTCTCATCATTTTGGACCATGGGCTATAGCCCATATCATACGGCATACTATAGCGCGCCGTTTTTCATCATTTTTGAAGATTAAAAAAAAATGACGAAATGACAAAAACGAAAGGTTATAGCCCATGTTTTTTGAAATTTTGAAAAAAAAAGTTAGCCTCGTTTCTCATCATTTTGGACCATGGGCTATAGCCCATATCGTACGGCATTCTATAGCGCGCCGTTTTTCGTCATTTTTAAAGATTTGAAAAAGATTACGAAATGACAAAAACGAAATGTTATAGCCCATGTTTTTTGAAATTTTGAAAAAAAAAGTTAGCCTCGTTTCTCATCATTTTGGACCATGGGCTATAGCCCATATCGTACGGCATTCTATAGCGCGCCGTTTTTCATCATTTTTGAAGATTTAAAAAAAATGACGAAATGACAAAAACGAAAGGTTATAGCCCATGTTTTTTGAAATTTTGAAAAAAAAAGTTAGCCTCGTTTCTCATCATTTTGGACCATGGGCTATAGCCCATATCGTACGGCATACTATAGCGCGCCGTATTTCATCATTTTTGAAGATTTAAAAAAAATGACGAAATGAAAAAAACGAAAGGTTATAGCCCATGTTTTTTGAAATTTTGAAAAAAAAAGTTAGCCTCGTTTCTCATCATTTTGGACCATGGGCTATAGCCCATATCGTACGGCATACTATAGCGCGCCGTTTTTCATCATTTTTGAAGATTTGAAAAAAATGACGAAATGACAAAAACGAAAGGTTATAGCCCATGTTTTTTGAAATTTTGAAAAAAAAAGTTAGCCTCGTTTCTCATCATTTTGGACCATGGGCTATAGCCCATATTGTACGGCATTCTATAGCGCGCCGTTTTTCATCATTTTTGAAGATTTGAAAAAAATGACAAAATGACAAAAACGAAAGGTTATAGCCCATGTTTTTTGTTTTGAAAAAAAAAGTTAGCCTCGTTTCTCATCATTTTGGACCATGGGCTATAGCCCATATCGTACGGCATTCTATAGCGCGCCGTTTTTCATCATTTTTAAAGATTTGAAAAAAATTACGAAATGACAAAAACGAAAGGTTATAGCCCATGTTTTTCGAAATTTTGAAAAAAAAAAGTTAGCCTCGTTTCTCATCATTTTGGACCATGGGCTATAGCCCATATCGTACGGCATACTATAGCGCGCTGTTTTCATCATTTTTGAAGATTTGAAAAAAATGACGAAATGACAAAAACGAAAGGTTATAGCCCATGTTTTTTGAAATTTTGAAAAAAAAAGTTAGCCTCGTTTCTCATCATTTTGGACCATGGGCTATAGCCCATATCGTACGGCATACTATAGCGCGCCGTTTTTCATCATTTTTGAAGATTTGAAAAATATGACGAAATGACAAAAACGAAAGGTTATAGCCCATGTTTTTTGAAATTTTGAAAAAAAAAGTTAGCCTCGTTTCTCATCATTTTGGACCATGGGCTATAGCCCATATCGTACGGCATACTATAGCGCGCCGTTTTTCATCATTTTTGAAGATTTGAAAAAAATGACGAAATGACAAAAACGAAAGGTTATAGCCCATGTTTTTTGAAATTTTGAAAAAAAAAAGTTAGCCTCGTGTCTCATCATTTTGGACCATGGGCTATAGCCCATATCGTACGGCATACTATAGCGCGCCGTTTTTCATCATTTTTGAAGATTTGAAAAAAATGACAAAATGACTAAAACGAAAGGTTATAGCCCATGTTTTTTGAAATTTTGAAAAAAAAAGTTAGCCTCGTTTCTCATCATTTTGGACCATGGGCTATAGCCCATATCGTACGGCATTCTATAGCGCGCCGTTTTTCATCATTTTTAAAGATTTGAAAAAAATTACGAAATGACAAAAACGAAAGGTTATAGCCCATGTTTTTTGAAATTTTGGAAAAAAAAGTTAGCCTCGTTTCTCATCATTTTGGACCATGGGCTATAGCCCATATCGTACGGCATACTATAGCGCGCCGTTTTTCATCATTTTTGAAGATTTGAAAAAATGACGAAATGACAAAAACGAAAGGTTATAGCCCATGTTTTTTGAAATTTTGAAAAAAAAGGTTAGCCTCGTTTCTCATCATTTTGGACCATGGGCTATAGCCCATATCGTACGGCATACTATAGCGCGCCGTTTTTCATCATTTTTGAAGATTTGAAAAAAATGACAAAATGACAAAAACGAAAGGTTATAGCCCATGTTTTTTGAAATTTTGAAAAAAAAAGTTAGCCTCGTTTCTCATCATTTTGGACCATGGGCTATAGCCCATATCGTACGGCATACTATAGCGCGCCGTTTTTCATCATTTTTGAAGATTTGAAAAAAATGACGAAATGACAAAAACGAAAGGTTATAGCCCATGTTTTTTGAAATTTTGAAAAAAAAAGTTAGCCTCGTTTCTCATCATTTTGGACCATGGGCTATAGCCCATATCGTACGGCATTCTATAGCGCGCCGTTTTTCATCATTTTTAAAGATTTGAAAAAAATTACGAAATGACAAAAACGAAAGGTTATAGCCCATGTTTTTTGAAATTTTGAAAAAAAAAGTTAGCCTCGTTTCTCATCATTTTGGACCATGGGCTATAGCCCATATCGTACGGCATACTATAGCGCGCCGTTTTTCATCATTTTTGAAGATTTGAAAAAATGACGAAATGACAAAAACGAAAGGTTATAGCCCATGTTTTTTGAAATTTTGAAAAAAAAGGTTAGCCTCGTTTCTCATCATTTTGGACCATGGGCTATAGCCCATATCGTACGGCATACTATAGCGCGCCGTTTTTCATCATTTTTGAAGATTTGAAAAAAATGACAAAATGACAAAAACGAAAGGTTATAGCCCATGTTTTTTGAAATTTTGAAAAAAAAAGTTAGCCTCGTTTCTCATCATTTTGGACCATGGGCTATAGCCCATATCGTACGGCATACTATAGCGCGCCGTTTTTCATCATTTTTGAAGATTTGAAAAAAATGACGAAATGACAAAAACGAAAGGTTATAGCCCATGTTTTTTGAAATTTTGAAAAAAAAAGTTAGCCTCGTTTCTCATCATTTTGGACCATGGGCTATAGCCCATATCGTACGGCATTCTATAGCGCGCCGTTTTTCATCATTTTTAAAGATTTGAAAAAAATTACGAAATGACAAAAACGAAAGGTTATAGCCCATGTTTTTTGAAATTTTGAAAAAAAAAGTTAGCCTCGTTTCTCATCATTTTGGACCATGGGCTATAGCCCATATCGTACGGCATACTATAGCGCGCCGTTTTTCATCATTTTTGAAGATTTGAAAAAATGACGAAATGACAAAAACGAAAGGTTATAGCCCATGTTTTTTGAAATTTTGAAAAAAAAGGTTAGCCTCGTTTCTCATCATTTTGGACCATGGGCTATAGCCCATATCGTACGGCATACTATAGCGCGCCGTTTTTCATCATTTTTGAAGATTTGAAAAAAATGACAAAATGACAAAAACTAAAGGTTATAGCCCATGTTTTTTGAAATTTTGGAAAAAAAAGTTAGCCTCGTTTCTCATCATTTTGGACCATGGGCTATAGCCCATATCGTACGGCATACTATAGCGCGCCGTTTTTCATCATTTTTGAAGATTTGAAAAAAATGACGAAATGACAAAAACGAAAGGTTATAGCCCATGTTTTTTGAAATTTAAAAAAAAAAAGTTAGCCTCGTTTCTCATCATTTTGGACCATGGGCTATAGCCCATATCGTACGGCATACTATAGCGCGCCGTTTTTCATCATTTTTGAAGATTTGAAAAAAATGACAAAATGACAAAAACGAAAGGTTATAGCCCATGTTTTTTGAAATTTTGAAAAAAAAAGTTAGCCTCGTTTCTCATCATTTTGGACCATGGGCTATAGCCCATATCGTACGGCATACTATAGCGCGCCGTTTTTCATCATTTTTGAAGATTTGAAAAAATGACAAAATGACAAAAACGAAAGGTTATAGCCCATGTTTTTTGAAATTTTGAAAAAAAAAGTTAGCCTCGTTTCTCATCATTTTGGACCATGGGCTATAGCCCATATCGTACGGCATACTATAGCGCGCCGTTTTTCATCATTTTTGAAGATTTGAAAAAAATGACGAAATGACAAAAACGAAAGGTTATATCCCATGTTTTTTGAAATTTTGAAAAAAAAAGTTAGCCTCGTTTCTCATCATTTTGGACCATGGGCTATAGCCCATATCGTACGGCATACTATAGCGCGCCGTTTTTCATCATTTTTGAAAATTTGAAAAAAATGACGAAATGACAAAAACGAAAGGTTATAGCCCATGTTTTTTGAAATTTTGAAACAAAAAGTTAGCCTCGTTTCTCATCATTTTGGACCATGGGCTATAGCCCATATCGTACGGCATACTATAGCGCGCCGTTTTTCATCATTTTTGAAGATTTGAAAAAAATGACAAAATGACAAAAACGAAAGGTTATAGCCCATGTTTTTTGAAATTTTGAAAAAAAAAGTTAGCCTCGTTTCTCATCATTTTGGACCATGGGCTATAGCCCATATCGTACGGCATTCTATAGCGCGCCGTTTTTCATCATTTTTAAAGATTTGAAAAAAATGACGAAATGACAAAAACGAAAGGTTATAGCCCATGTTTTTTGAAATGTTGAAAAAAAAGTTAGCCTCGTTTCTCATCATTTTGGACCATGGGCTATAGCCCATATCGTACGGCATACTATAGCGCGCCGTTTTTATCATTTTTGAAGATTTGAAAAAAATGACAAAATGACAAAAACGAAAGGTTATAGCCCATGTTTTTTGAAATTTTGAAAAAAAAGGTTAGCCTCGTTTCTCATCATTTTGGACCATGGGCTATAGCCCATATCGTACGGCATACTATAGCGCGCCGTTTTTCATCATTTTTGAAGATTTGAAAAAAATGACAAAATGACAAAAACGAAAGGTTATAGCCCATGTTTTTTGAAATTTTGAAAAAAAAAGTTAGCCTCGTTTCTCATCATTTTGGACCATTGGCTATAGCCCATATCGTACGGCATTCTATAGCGCGCCGTTTTCATCATTTTTAAAGATTTGAAAAAAATTACGAAATGACAAAAACGAAAGGTTATAGCCCATGTTTTTTGAAATTTTGAAAAAAAAAGTTAGCCTCGTTTCTCATCATTTTGGACCATGGGCTATAGCCCATATCGTACGGCATTCTATAGCGCGCCGTTTTTCATCATTTTCAAAGATTTGAAAAAATTACGAAATGACAAAAACGAAAGGTTATAGCCCATGTTTTTTGAAATTTTGAAAAAAAAAGTTAGCCTCGTTTCTCATCATTTTGGACCATGGGCTATAGCCCATATCGTACGGCATACTATAGCGCGCCGTTTTTCATCATTTTTGAAGATTTGAAAAAAAATGACGAAATGACAAAAACGAAAGGTTATAGCCCATGTTTTTTGAAATTTTGAAAAAAAAAGTTAGCCTCGCTTCTCATCATTTTGGACCATGGGCTATAGCCCATATCGTACGGCATACTATAGCGCGCCGTTTTTCATCATTTTTGAAGATTTGAAAAAAATGACAAAATGACAAAAACGAAAGGTTATAGCCCATGTTTTTTGAAATTTTGAAAAAAAAAGTTAGCCTCGTTTCTCATCATTTTGGACCATGGGCTATAGCCCATATCGTACGGCATTCTATAGCGCGCCGTTTTTCATCATTTTTAAAGATTTGAAAAAAATTACGAAATGACAAAAACGAAAGGTTATAGCCCATGTTTTTTGAAATTTTGAAAAAAAAAGTTAGCCTCGTTTCTCATCATTTTGGACCATGGGCTATAGCCCATATCGTACGGCATACTATAGCGCGCCGTTTTTCATCATTTTTGAAGATTTAAAAAAATGACGAAATGACAAAAACGAAAGGTTATAGCCCATGTTTTTTGAAATTTTGAAAAAAAAAGTTAGCCTCGTTTCTCATCATTTTGGACCATGGGCTATAGCCCATATCGTACGGCATACTATAGCGCGCCGTTTTTCATCATTTTTGAAGATTTGAAAAAAATGACGAAATGACAAAAACGAAAGGTTATAGCCCATGTTTTTTGAAATTTTGAAAAAAAAGGTTAGCCTCGTTTCTCATCATTTTGGACCATGGGCTATAGCCCATATCGTACGGCATACTATAGCGCGCCGTTTTTCATCATTTTTGAAGATTTGAAAAAAATGACAAAATGACAAAAACGAAAGGTTATAGCCCATGTTTTTTGAAATTTTGAAAAAAAAAGTTAGCCTCGTTTCTCATCATTTTGGACCATGGGCTATAGCCCATATCGTACGGCATTCTATAGCGCGCCGTTTTTCATCATTTTTAAAGATTTGAAAAAAATTACGAAATGACAAAAACGAAAGGTTATAGCCCATGTTTTTTGAAATTTTGAAAAAAAAAGTTAGCCTCGTTTCTCATCATTTTGGACCATGGGCTATAGCCCATATCGTACGGCATACTATAGCGCGCCGTTTTTCATCATTTTTGAAGATTTAAAAAAATGACGAAATGACAAAAACGAAAGGTTATAGCCCATGTTTTTTGAAATTTTGAAAAAAAAAGTTAGCCTCGTTTCTCATCATTTTGGACCATGGGCTATAGCCCATATCGTACGGCATACTATAGCGCGCCGTTTTTCATCATTTTTGAAGATTTGAAAAAAATGACGAAATGACAAAAACGAAAGGTTATAGCCCATGTTTTTTGAAATTTTGAAAAAAAAGGTTAGCCTCGTTTCTCATCATTTTGGACCATGGGCTATAGCCCATATCGTACGGCATACTATAGCGCGCCGTTTTTCATCATTTTTGAAGATTTGAAAAAAATGACAAAATGACAAAAACGAAAGGTTATAGCCCATGTTTTTTAAATTTTGAAAAAAAAAGTTAGCCTCGTTTCTCATCATTTTGGACCATGGGCTATAGCCCATATCGTACGGCATTCTATAGCGCGCCGTTTTTCATCATTTTTAAAGATTTGAAAAAATTACGAAATGACAAAAACGAAAGGTTATAGCCCATGTTTTTTGAAATTTTGGAAAAAAAAGTTAGCCTCGTTTCTCATCATTTTGGACCATGGGCTATAGCCCATATCGTACGGCATTCTATAGCGCGCCGTTTTTCATCATTTTTAAAGATTTGAAAAAATGACGAAATGACAAAAACGAAAGGTTATAGCCCATGTTTTTTGAAATTTTGAAAAAAAAAGTTAGCCTCGTTTCTCATCATTTTGGACCATGGGCTATAGCCCATATCGTACGGCATACTATAGCGCGCCGTTTTTCATCATTTTTGAAGATTTGAAAAAAATGACGAAATGACAAAAACGAAAGGTTATAGCCCATGTTTTTTGAAATTTTGGAAAAAAAAGTTAGCCTCGTTTCTCATCATTTTGGACCATGGGCTATAGCCCATATCGTACGGCATACTATAGCGCGCCGTTTTTCATCATTTTTGAAGATTTGAAAAAAATGACGAAATGACAAAAACGAAAGGTTATAGCCCATGTTTTTTGAAATTTTGAAAAAAAAAGTTAGCCTCGCTTCTCATCATTTTGGACCATGGGCTACAGCCCATATCGTACGGCATACTATAGCGCGCCGTTTTTCATCATTTTTGAAGATTTGAAAAAAATGACAAAATGACAAAAACGAAAGGTTATAGCCCATGTTTTTTGAAATTTTGAAAAAAGAAGTTAGCCTCGTTTCTCATCATTTTGGACCATGGGCTATAGCCCATATCGTACGGCATTCTATAGCGCGCCGTTTTTCATCATTTTTAAAGATTTGAAAAAAATTACGAAATGACAAAAACGAAAGGTTATAGCCCATGTTTTTTGAAATTTTGAAAAAAAAAGTTAGCCTCGTTTCTCATCATTTTGGACCATGGGCTATAGCCCATATCGTACGGCATACTATAGCGCGCCGTTTTTCATCATTTTTGAAGATTTGAAAAAAATGACGAAATGACAAAAACGAAAGGTTATATCCCATGTTTTTTGAAATTTTGAAAAAAAAAGTTAGCCTCGTTTCTCATCATTTTGGACCATGGGCTATAGCCCATATCGTACGGCATACTATAGCGCGCCGTTTTTCTACATTTTTGAAGATTTGAAAAAAATGACGAAATGACAAAAACGAAAGGTTATAGCCCATGTTTTTTGAAATTTTGAAAAAAAAAGTTAGCCTCGTTTCTCATCATTTTGGACCATGGGCTATAGCCCATATCGTACGGCATACTATAGCGCGCCGTTTTTCATCATTTTTGAAGATTTGAAAAAAATGACAAAATGACAAAAACGAAAGGTTATAGCCCATGTTTTTTGAAATTTTGAAAAAAAAAGTTAGCCTCGTTTCTCATCATTTTGGACCATGGGCTATAGCCCATATCGTACGGCATTCTATAGCGCGCCGTTTTTCATCATTTTTAAAGATTTGAAAAAAATGACGAAATGACAAAAACGAAAGGTTATAGCCCATGTTTTTTGAAATGTTGAAATAAAAGTTAGCCTCGTTTCTCATCATTTTGGACCATGGGCTATAGCCCATATCGTACGGCATACTATAGCGCGCCGTTTTTCATCATTTTTGAAGATTTGAAAAAAATGACGAAATGACAAAAACGAAAGGTTATAGCCCATGTTTTTTGAAATTTTGAAAAAAAAGGTTAGCCTCGTTTCTCATCATTTTGGACCATGGGCTATAGCCCATATCGTACGGCATACTATAGCGCGCCGTTTTTCATCATTTTTGAAGATTTGAAAAAAATGACAAAATGACAAAAACGAAAGGTTATAGCCCATGTTTTTTGAAATTTTGAAAAAAAAAGTTAGCCTCGTTTCTCATCATTTTGGACCATGGGCTATAGCCCATATCGTACGGCATTCTATAGCGCGCCGTTTTCATCATTTTTAAAGATTTGAAAAAAATTACGAAATGACAAAAACGAAAGGTTATAGCCCATGTTTTTTGAAATTTTGAAAAAAAAAGTTAGCCTCGTTTCTCATCATTTTGGACCATGGGCTATAGCCCATATCGTACGGCATTCTATAGCGCGCCGTTTTTCATCATTTTCAAAGATTTGAAAAAATGACGAAATGACAAAAACGAAAGGTTATAGCCCATGTTTTTTGAAATGTTGAAAAAAAAGTTAGCCTCGTTTCTCATCATTTTGGACCATGGGCTATAGCCCATATCGTACGGCATACTATAGCGCGCCGTTTTTCATCATTTTTGAAGATTTGAAAAAAATGACGAAATGACAAAAACGAAAGGTTATAGCCCATGTTTTTTGAAATTTTGAAAAAAAAGGTTAGCCTCGTTTCTCATCATTTTGGACCATGGGCTATAGCCCATATCGTACGGCATACTATAGCGCGCCGTTTTTCATCATTTTAGAAGATTTGAAAAAAATGACAAAATGACAAAAACGAAACGTTATATCCCATGTTTTTTGAAATTTTGAAAAAAAAAGTTAGCCTCGTTTCTCATCATTTTGGACCATGGGCTATAGCCCATATCGTACGGCATTCTATAGCGCGCCGTTTTTCATCATTTTCAAAGATTTGAAAAAATGACGAAATGACAAAAACGAAAGGTTATAGCCCATGTTTTTTGAAATTTTGAAAAAAAAAGTTAGCCTCGTTTCTCATCATTTTGGACCATGGGCTATAGCCCATATCGTACGGCATACTATAGCGCGCCGTTTTTCATCATTTTTGAAGATTTGAAAAAAATGACGAAATGACAAAAACGAAAGGTTATAGCCCATGTTTTTTGAAATTTTGAAAAAAAAAGTTAGCCTCGCTTCTCATCATTTTGGACCATGGGCTATAGCCCATATCGTACGGCATACTATAGCGCGCCGTTTTTCATCATTTTTGAAGATTTGAAAAAAATGACAAAATGACAAAAACGAAAGGTTATAGCCCATGTTTTTTGAAATTTTGAAAAAAAAAGTTAGCCTCGTTTCTCATCATTTTGGACCATGGGCTATAGCCCATATCGTACGGCATTCTATAGCGCGCCGTTTTTCATCATTTTTAAAGATTTGAAAAAAATTACGAAATGACAAAAACGAAAGGTTATAGCCCATGTTTTTTGAAATTTTGAAAAAAAAAGTTAGCCTCGTTTCTCATCATTTTGGACCATGGGCTATAGCCCATATCGTACGGCATACTATAGCGCGCCGTTTTTCATCATTTTTGAAGATTTGAAAAAATGACGAAATGACAAAAACGAAAGGTTATAGCCCATGTTTTTTGAAATTTTGAAAAAAAAAGTTAGCCTCGTTTCTCATCATTTTGGACCATGGGCTATAGCCCATATCGTACGGCATACTATAGCGCGCCGTTTTTCATCATTTTTGAAGATTTGAAAAAAATGACGAAATGACAAAAACGAAAGGTTATAGCCCATGTTTTTTGAAATTTTGAAAAAAAAGGTTAGCCTCGTTTCTCATCATTTTGGACCATGGGCTATAGCCCATATCGTACGGCATACTATAGCGCGCCGTTTTTCATCATTTTTGAAGATTTAAAAAAATGACGAAATGACAAAAACGAAAGGTTATAGCCCATGTTTTTTGAAATTTTGAAAAAAAAAGTTAGCCTCGTTTCTCATCATTTTGGACCATGGGCTATAGCCCATATCGTACGGCATACTATAGCGCGCCGTTTTTCTACATTTTTGAAGATTTGAAAAAAATGACGAAATGACAAAAACGAAAGGTTATAGCCCATGTTTTTTGAAATTTTGAAAAAAAAAGTTAGCCTCGTTTCTCATCATTTTGGACCATGGGCTATAGCCCATATCGTACGGCATACTATAGCGCGCCGTTTTTCATCATTTTTGAAGATTTGAAAAAAATGACAAAATGACAAAAACGAAAGGTTATAGCCCATGTTTTTTGAAATTTTGAAAAAAAAAGTTAGCCTCGTTTCTCATCATTTTGGACCATGGGCTATAGCCCATATCGTACGGCATTCTATAGCGCGCCGTTTTTCATCATTTTTAAAGATTTGAAAAAAATGACGAAATGACAAAAACGAAAGGTTATAGCCCATGTTTTTTGAAATGTTGAAATAAAAGTTAGCCTCGTTTCTCATCATTTTGGACCATGGGCTATAGCCCATATCGTACGGCATACTATAACGCGCCGTTTTTCATCATTTTTGAAGATTTGAAAAAAATGACGAAATGACAAAAACGAAAGGTTATAGCCCATGTTTTTTGAAATTTTGAAAAAAAGGTTAGCCTCGTTTCTCATCATTTTGGACCATGGGCTATAGCCCATATCGTACGGCATACTATAGCGCGCCGTTTTTCATCATTTTTGAAGATTTGAAAAAAATGACAAAATGACAAAAACGAAAGGTTATAGCCCATGTTTTTTGAAATTTTGAAAAAAAAAGTTAGCCTCGTTTCTCATCATTTTGGACCATGGGCTATAGCCCATATCGTACGGCATTCTATAGCGCGCCGTTTTCATCATTTTTAAAGATTTGAAAAAAATTACGAAATGACAAAAACGAAAGGTTATAGCCCATGTTTTTGAAATTTTGAAAAAAAAAGTTAGCCTCGTTTCTCATCATTTTGGACCATGGGCTATAGCCCATATCGTACGGCATTCTATAGCGCGCCGTTTTTCATCATTTTCAAAGATTTGAAAAAATGACGAAATGACAAAAACGAAAGGTTATAGCCCATGTTTTTTGAAATGTTGAAAAAAAAGTTAGCCTCGTTTCTCATCATTTTGGACCATGGGCTATAGCCCATATCGTACGGCATACTATAGCGCGCCGTTTTTCATCATTTTTGAAGATTTGAAAAAAATGACGAAATGACAAAAACGAAAGGTTATAGCCCATGTTTTTTGAAATTTTGAAAAAAAAGGTTAGCCTCGTTTCTCATCATTTTGGACCATGGGCTATAGCCCATATCGTACGGCATACTATAGCGCGCCGTTTTTCATCATTTTAGAAGATTTGAAAAAAATGACAAAATGACAAAAACGAAAGGTTATAGCCCATGTTTTTTGAAATTTTGAAAAAAAAAGTTAGCCTCGCTTCTCATCATTTTGGACCATGGGCTATAGCCCATATCGTACGGCATACTATAGCGCGCCGTTTTTCATCATTTTTGAAGATTTGAAAAAAATGACAAAATGACAAAAACGAAAGGTTATAGCCCATGTTTTTTGAAATTTTGAAAAAAAAAGTTAGCCTCGTTTCTCATCATTTTGGACCATGGGCTATAGCCCATATCGTACGGCATTCTATAGCGCGCCGTTTTTCATCATTTTTAAAGATTTGAAAAAAATTACGAAATGACAAAAACGAAAGGTTATAGCCCATGTTTTTTGAAATTTTGAAAAAAAAAGTTAGCCTCGTTTCTCATCATTTTGGACCATGGGCTATAGCCCATATCGTACGGCATTCTATAGCGCGCCGTTTTTCATCATTTTCAAAGATTTGAAAAAATGACGAAATGACAAAAACGAAAGGTTATAGCCCATGTTTTTTGAAATGTTGAAAAAAAAGTTAGCCTCGTTTCTCATCATTTTGGACCATGGGCTATAGCCCATATCGTACGGCATACTATAGCGCGCCGTTTTTCATCATTTTTGAAGATTTGAAAAAAATGACGAAATGACAAAAACGAAAGGTTATAGCCCATGTTTTTTGAAATTTTGAAAAAAAAGGTTAGCCTCGTTTCTCATCATTTTGGACCATGGGCTATAGCCCATATCGTACGGCATACTATAGCGCGCCGTTTTTCATCATTTTAGAAGATTTGAAAAAAATGACAAAATGACAAAAACGAAACGTTATATCCCATGTTTTTTGAAATTTTGAAAAAAAAAGTTAGCCTCGTTTCTCATCATTTTGGACCATGGGCTATAGCCCATATCGTACGGCATTCTATAGCGCGCCGTTTTTCATCATTTTCAAAGATTTGAAAAAATGACGAAATGACAAAAACGAAAGGTTATAGCCCATGTTTTTTGAAATTTTGAAAAAAAAAGTTAGCCTCGTTTCTCATCATTTTGGACCATGGGCTATAGCCCATATCGTACGGCATACTATAGCGCGCCGTTTTTCATCATTTTTGAAGATTTGAAAAAAATGACAAAATGACAAAAACGAAAGGTTATAGCCCATGTTTTTTGAAATTTTGAAAAAAAAAGTTAGCCTCGCTTCTCATCATTTTGGACCATGGGCTATAGCCCATATCGTACGGCATACTATAGCGCGCCGTTTTTCATCATTTTTGAAGATTTGAAAAAAATGACAAAATGACAAAAACGAAAGGTTATAGCCCATGTTTTTTGAAATTTTGAAAAAAAAAGTTAGCCTCGTTTCTCATCATTTTGGACCATGGGCTATAGCCCATATCGTACGGCATTCTATAGCGCGCCGTTTTTCATCATTTTTAAAGATTTGAAAAAAATTACGAAATGACAAAAACGAAAGGTTATAGCCCATGTTTTTTGAAATTTTGAAAAAAAAAGTTAGCCTCGTTTCTCATCATTTTGGACCATGGGCTATAGCCCATATCGTACGGCATACTATAGCGCGCCGTTTTTCATCATTTTTGAAGATTTGAAAAAATGACGAAATGACAAAAACGAAAGGTTATAGCCCATGTTTTTTGAAATTTTGAAAAAAAAAGTTAGCCTCGTTTCTCATCATTTTGGACCATGGGCTATAGCCCATATCGTACGGCATACTATAGCGCGCCGTTTTTCATCATTTTTGAAGATTTGAAAAAAATGACGAAATGACAAAAACGAAAGGTTATAGCCCATGTTTTTTGAAATTTTGAAAAAAAAGGTTAGCCTCGTTTCTCATCATTTTGGACCATGGGCTATAGCCCATATCGTACGGCATACTATAGCGCGCCGTTTTTCATCATTTTTGAAGATTTGAAAAAAATGACAAAATGACAAAAACGAAAGGTTATAGCCCATGTTTTTTGAAATTTTGAAAAAAAAAGTTAGCCTCGTTTCTCATCATTTTGGACCATGGGCTATAGCCCATATCGTACGGCATTCTATAGCGCGCCGTTTTTCATCATTTTTAAAGATTTGAAAAAATTACGAAATGACAAAAACGAAAGGTTATATCCCATGTTTTTTGAAATTTTGAAAAAAAAAGTTAGCCTCGTTTCTCATCATTTTGGACCATGGGCTATAGCCCATATCGTACGGCATTCTATAGCGCGCCGTTTTTCATCATTTTTAAAGATTTGAAAAAAATTACGAAATGACAAAAACGAAAGGTTATAGCCCATGTTTTTTGAAATTTTGAAAAAAAAAGTTAGCCT
This sequence comes from Protomyctophum bolini, assembly GCF_963924005.1. Classification (NCBI taxonomy): domain Eukaryota; kingdom Metazoa; phylum Chordata; class Actinopteri; order Myctophiformes; family Myctophidae; genus Protomyctophum; species Protomyctophum bolini. Next base: position 47,699,211 of record NC_137865.1, read on the forward strand.
CGTTTCTCATCATGTTGGACCATGGGCTATAGCCCATATCGTATGGCATACTATAGCGCGCCGTTTTTCATCATTTTTGAAGATTTGAAAAAAATGACAAAATGACAAAAACGAAAGGTTATAGCCCATGTTTTTTTAAATTTTGAAAAAAAAAGTTAGCCTCGTTTCTCATCATTTTGGACCATGGGCTATAGCCCATATCGTACGGCATACTATAGCGCGCTGTTTTTCATCATTTTTGAAGATTTGAAAAAAATGACGAAATGACAAAAACGAAAGGTTATAGCCCATGTTTTTTGAAATTTTGAAAAAAAAAGTTAGCCTCGTTTCTCATCATTTTGGACCATGGGCTATAGCCCATATTGTACGGCATACTATAGCGCGCCGTTTTTCATCATTTTTGAAGATTTGAAAAAAATGACGAAATGACAAAAACGAAAGGTTATAGCCCATGTTTTTTTAAATTTTGAAAAAAAAAGTTAGCCTCGTTTCTCATCATTTTGGACCATGGGCTATAGCCCATATCGTACGGCATACTATAGCGCGCCGTTTTTCATCATTTTTGAAGATTACGAAAAAAAGTTAGCCTCGTTTCTCATCATTTTGGACCATGGGCTATAGCCCATATCGTACGGCATACTATAGCGCGCCGTTTTTCATCATTTTTGAAGATTTGAAAAAATGACGAAATGACAAAAACGAAAGGTTATAGCCCATGTTTTTTGAAATTTTGAAAAAAAAAGTTAGCCTCGTTTCTCATCATTTTGGACCATGGGCTATAGCCCATATCGTACGGCATACTATAGCGCGCCGTTTTTCATCATTTTTGAAGATTTGAAAAAAATGACGAAATGACAAAAACGAAAGGTTATAGCCCATGTTTTTTGAAATTTTGAAAAAAAAGGTTAGCCTCGTTTCTCATCATTTTGGACCATGGGCTATAGCCCATATCGTACGGCATACTATAGCGCGCCGTTTTTCATCATTTTTGAAGATTTGAAAAAAATGACAAAATGACAAAAACGAAAGGTTATAGCCCATGTTTTTTGAAATTTTGAAAAAAAAAGTTAGCCTCGTTTCTCATCATTTTGGACCATGGGCTATAGCCCATATCGTACGGCATTCTATAGCGCGCCGTTTTTCATCATTTTTAAAGATTTGAAAAAATTACGAAATGACAAAAACGAAAGGTTATATCCCATGTTTTTTGAAATTTTGAAAAAAAAAGTTAGCCTCGTTTCTCATCATTTTGGACCATGGGCTATAGCCCATATCGTACGGCATTCTATAGCGCGCCGTTTTTCATCATTTTTAAAGATTTGAAAAAATGACGAAATGACAAAAACGAAAGGTTATATCCCATGTTTTTTGAAATTTTGAAAAAAAAGTTAGCCTCGTTTCTCATCATTTTGGACCATGGGCTATAGCCCATATCGTACGGCATACTATAGCGCGCCGTTTTTCATCATTTTTGAAGATTTTAAAAAAATGACGAAATGACAAAAACGAAAGGTTATAGCCCATGTTTTTTGAAATTTTGAAAAAAAAAGTTAGCCTCGTTTCTCATCATTTTGGACCATGGGCTATAGCCCATATCGTACGGCATTCTATAGCGCGCCGTTTTTCATCATTTTTAAAGATTTGAAAAAAATTACGAAATGACAAAAACGAAAGGTTATAGCCCATGTTTTTTGAAATTTTGAAAAAAAAAGTTAGCCTCGTTTCTCATCATTTTGGACCATGGGCTATAGCCCATATCGTATGGCATACTATAGCGCGCCGTTTTTCATCATTTTTGAAGATTTGAAAAAAATGACAAAATGACAAAAACGAAAGGTTATAGCCCATGTTTTTTGAAATTTTGAAAAAAAAAGTTAGCCTCGTTTCTCATCATTTTGGACCATGGGCTATAGCCCATATCGTACGGCATACTATAGCGCGCTGTTTTTCATCATTTTTGAAGATTTGAAAAAAATGACGAAATGACAAAAACGAAAGGTTATAGCCCATGTTTTTTGAAATTTTGAAAAAAAAAGTTAGCCTCGTTTCTCATCATTTTGGACCATGGGCTATAGCCCATATCGTACGGCATACTATAGCGCGCCGTTTTTCATCATTTTTGAAGATTTGAAAAAAATGACGAAATGACAAAAACGAAAGGTTATAGCCCATGTTTTTTTTAATTTTGAAAAAAAAAGTTAGCCTCGTTTCTCATCATTTTGGACCATGGGCTATAGCCCATATCGTACGGCATACTATAGCGCGCCGTTTTTCATCATTTTTGAAGATTTGAAAAAAATGACAAAATTACAAAACGAAAGGTTATAGCCCATGTTTTTGAAATTTTGAAAAAAAAGTTAGCCTCGTTTCTCATCATTTTGGACCATGGGCTATAGCCCATATCGTACGGCATACTATAGCGCGCCGTTTTTCATCATTTTTGAAGATTTGAAAAAAATGACGAAATGACAAAAACGAAAGGTTATAGCCCATGTTTTTTGAAATTTTGAAAAAAAAAGTTAGCCTCGTTTCTCATCATTTTGGACCATGGGCTATAGCCCATATCGTACGGCATACTATAGCGCACCGTTTTTCATCATTTTTGAAGATTTGAAAAAAATGACAAAATGACAAAACGAAAGGTTATAGCCCATGTTTTTGAAATTTTGAAAAAAAAAGTTAGCCTCGTTTCTCATCATTTTGGACCATGGGCTTTAGCCCATATCGTACGGCATACTATAGCGCGCCGTTTTTCATCATTTTTGAAGATTTGAAAAAAATGACGAAATGACAAAAACGAAAGGTTATAGCCCATGTTTTTTGAAATTTTGAAAAAAAAAGTTAGCCTCGTTTCTCATCATTTTGGACCATGGGCTATAGCCCATATCGTACGGCATACTATAGCGCGCCGTTTTTCATCATTTTTGAAGATTTGAAAAAAATGACGAAATGACAAAAACGAAAGGTTATAGCCCATGTTTTTTGAAATTTTGAAAAAAAAAGTTAGCCTCGTTTCTCATCATTTTGGACCATGGGCTATAGCCCATATCGTACGGCATACTATAGCGCACCGTTTTTCATCATTTTTGAAGATTTGAAAAAAATGACAAAATGACAAAAACGAAAGGTTATAGCCCATGTTTTTTGAAATTTTGAAAAAAAAAGTTAGCCTCGTTTCTCATCATTTTGGACCATGGGCTATAGCCCATATCGTACGGCATTCTATAGCGCGCCGTTTTCATCATTTTTAAAGATTTGAAAAAAATTACGAAATGACAAAAACGAAAGGTTATAGCCCATGTTTTTGAAATTAAAAAAAAAAAGTTAGCCTCGTTTCTCATCATTTTGGACCATGGGCTATAGCCCATATCGTACGGCATACTATAGCGCGCCGTTTTTCATCATTTTTGAAGATTTGAAAAAAATGACGAAATGACAAAAACGAAAGGTTATAGCCCATGTTTTTTGAAATTTTGAAAAAAAAGGTTAGCCTCGTTTCTCATCATTTTGGACCATGGGCTATAGCCCATATCGTACGGCATACTATAGCGCGCCGTTTTTCATCATTTTTGAAGATTTGAAAAAAATGACGAAATGACAAAAACGAAAGGTTATAGCCCATGTTTTTTGAAATTTTGAAAAAAAAAGTTAGCCTCGTTTCTCATCATTTTGGACCATGGGCTATAGCCCATATCGTACGGCATACTATAGCGCGCCGTTTTTCATCATTTTTGAAGATTTGAAAAAAATGACGAAATGACAAAAACGAAAGGTTATAGCCCATGTTTTTTTAAATTTTGAAAAAAAAAGTTAGCCTCGTTTCTCATCATTTTGGACCATGGGCTATAGCCCATATCGTACGGCATACTATAGCGCGCCGTTTTTCATCATTTTTGAAGATTTGAAAAAAATGACGAAATGACAAAAACGAAAGGTTATAGCCCATGTTTTTTGAAATTTTGAAAAAAAAAGTTAGCCTCGTTTCTCATCATTTTGGACCATGGGCTATAGCCCATATCGTACGGCATACTATAGCGCGCCGTTTTTCATCATTTTTGAAGATTTGAAAAAAATGACAAAATGACAAAAACGAAAGGTTATAGCCCATGTTTTTTGAAATTTTGGAAAAAAAAGTTAGCCTCGTTTCTCATAATTTTGGACCATGGGCTATAGCCCATATCGTACGGCATACTATAGCGCGCCGTTTTTCATCATTTTTGAAGATTTGAAAAAAATGACAAAAACGAAAGGTTATAGCCCATGTTTTTTGAAATTTTGAAAAAAAAAGTTAGCCTCGTTTCTCATCATTTTGGACCATGGGCTATAGCCCATATTGTACGGCATACTATAGCGCACCGTTTTTCATCATTTTTGAAGATTTGAAAAAAATGACGAAATGACAAAAACGAAAGGTTATAGCCCATGTTTTTTGAAATTTTGAAAAAAAAAGTTAGCCTCGTTTCTCATCATTTTGGACCATGGGCTATAGCCCATATCGTACGGCATACTATAGCGCGTCGTTTCTCATCATTTTGGACCATGGGCTATAGCCCATATCGTACGGCATACTATAGCGCACCGTTTTTCATCATTTTTGAAGATTTGAAAAAAATGACAAAATGACAAAAACGAAAGGTTATAGCCCATGTTTTTTGAAATTTTGAAAAAAAAAGTTAGCCTCGTTTCTCATCATTTTGGACCATGGGCTATAGCCCATATCGTACGGCATTCTATAGCGCGCCGTTTTTCATCATTTTTAAAGATTTGAAAAAAATTACGAAATGACAAAAACGAAAGGTTATAGCCCATGTTTTTTGAAATTTTGAAAAAAAAAGTTAGCCTCGTTTCTCATCATTTTGGACCATGGGCTATAGCCCATATCGTACGGCATACTATAGCGCGCCGTTTTTCATCATTTTTGAAGATTTGAAAAAAATGACGAAATGACAAAAACGAAAGGTTATAGCCCATGTTTTTTTAAATTTTGAAAAAAAAAGTTAGCCTCGTTTCTCATCATTTTGGACCATGGGCTATAGCCCATATCGTACGGCATACTATAGCGCGCCGTTTTTCATCATTTTTGAAGATTTGAAAAAAATGACGAAATGACAAAAACGAAAGGTTATAGCCCATGTTTTTTGAAATTTTGAAAAAAAAAGTTAGCCTCGTTTCTCATCATTTTGGACCATGGGCTATAGCCCATATCGTACGGCATACTATAGCGCGCCGTTTTTCATCATTTTTGAAGATTTGAAAAAAATGACGAAATGACAAAAACGAAAGGTTATAGCCCATGTTTTTTGAAATTTTGAAAAAAAAAGTTAGCCTCGTTTCTCATCATTTTGGACCATGGGCTATAGCCCATATCGTACGGCATACTATAGCGCACCGTTTTTCATCATTTTTGAAGATTTGAAAAAAATGACAAAATGACAAAAACGAAAGGTTATAGCCCATGTTTTTTGAAATTTTGAAAAAAAAAGTTAGCCTCGTTTCTCATCATTTTGGACCATGGGCTATAGCCCATATCGTACGGCATTCTATAGCGCGCCGTTTTTCATCATTTTTAAAGATTTGAAAAAAATTACGAAATGACAAAAACGAAAGGTTATAGCCCATGTTTTTTGAAATTTTGAAAAAAAAAGTTAGCCTCGTTTCTCATCATTTTGGACCATGGGCTATAGCCCATATCGTACGGCATACTATAGCGCGCCGTTTTTCATCATTTTTGAAGATTTGAAAAAAATGACGAAATGACAAAAACGAAAGGTTATAGCCCATGTTTTTTTAAATTTTGAAAAAAAAAGTTAGCCTCGTTTCTCATCATTTTGGACCATGGGCTATAGCCCATATCGTACGGCATACTATAGCGCGCCGTTTTTCATCATTTTTGAAGATTTGAAAAAAATGACGAAATGACAAAAACGAAAGGTTATAGCCCATGTTTTTTGAAATTTTGAAAAAAAAAGTTAGCCTCGTTTCTCATCATTTTGGACCATGGGCTATAGCCCATATCGTACGGCATACTATAGCGCGCCGTTTTTCATCATTTTTGAAGATTTGAAAAAAATGACAAAATGACAAAAACGAAAGGTTATAGCCCATGTTTTTTGAAATTTTGGAAAAAAAAGTTAGCCTCGTTTCTCATAATTTTGGACCATGGGCTATAGCCCATATCGTACGGCATACTATAGCGCGCCGTTTTTCATCATTTTTGAAGATTTGAAAAAAATGACAAAAACGAAAGGTTATAGCCCATGTTTTTTGAAATTTTGAAAAAAAAAGTTAGCCTCGTTTCTCATCATTTTGGACCATGGGCTATAGCCCATATTGTACGGCATACTATAGCGCGCCGTTTTTCATCATTTTTGAAGATTTGAAAAAAATGACAAAATGACAAAAACGAAAGGTTATAGCCCATGTTATTTGAAATTTTGAAAAAAAAAGTTAGCCTCGTTTCTCATCATTTTGGACCATGGGCTATAGTCCATATCGTACGGCATTCTATAGCGCGCCGTTTTTCATCATTTTTAAAGATTTGAAAAAAATTACGAAATGACAAAAACGAAAGGTTATAGCCCATGTTTTTTGAAATTTTGAAAAAAAAAGTTAGCCTCGTTTCTCATCATTTTGGACCATGGGCTATAGCCCATATCGTACGGCATACTATAGCGCGTCGTTTCTCATCATTTTGGACCATGGGCTATAGCCCATATCGTACGGCATACTATAGCGCGCCGTTTTTCATCATTTTTGAAGATTTGAAAAAAATGACAAAATGACAAAAACGAAAGGTTATAGCCCATGTTTTTTTTAATTTTGAAAAAAAAAGTTAGCCTCGTTTCTCATCATTTTGGACCATGGGCTATAGCCCATATCGTACGGCATACTATAGCGAGCCGTTTTTCATCATTTTTTAAGATTTGAAAAAAATGACGAAATGACAAAAACGAAAGGTTATAGCCCATGTTTTTTGAAATTTTGGAAAAAAAAGTTAGCCTCGTTTCTCATCATTTTGGACCATGGGCTATAGCCCATATCGTACGGCATACTATAGCGCGCCGTTTTTCATCATTTTTGAAGATTTGAAAAAAATGACGAAATGACAAAAACGAAAGGTTATAGCCCATGTTTTTTGACATTTTGAAAAAAAAAGTTAGCCTCGTTTCTCATTATTTTGGACCATGGGCTATAGCCCATATCGTACGGCATACTATAGCGCGCCGTTTTTCATCATTTTTGAAGATTTGAAAAAAATGACAAAATGACAAAAACGAAAGGTTATAGCCCATGTTTTTTGAAATTTTGAAAAAAAAAGTTAGCCTCGTTTCTCATCATTTTGGACCATGGGCTATAGCCCATATCGTACGGCATACTATAGGGCGCCGTTTTTCATCATTTTTGAAGATTTTAAAAAAATGACGAAATGACAAAAACGAAAGGTTATAGCCCATGTTTTTTGACATTTTGAAAAAAAAAGTTAGCCTCGTTTCTCATCATTTTGGACCATGGGCTATAGCCCATATCGTACGGCATTCTATAGCGCGCCGTTTTTCATCATTTTTGAAGATTTGAAAAAAATGACAAAATGACAAAAACGAAAGGTTATAGCCCATGTTTTTTGAAATTTTGAAAAAAAAAGTTAGCCTCGTTTCTCATCATTTTGGACCATGGGCTATAGCCCATATCGTACGGCATACTATAGCGCGCCGTTTTTCATCATTTTTGAAGATTTAAAAAAAATGACGAAATGACAAAAACGAAAGGTTATAGCCCATGTTTTTTGAAATTTTGAAAAAAAAAGTTAGCCTTGTTTCTCATCATTTTGGACCATGGGCTATAGCCCATATCGTACGGCATACTATAGCGCGCCGTTTTTCATCATTTTTGAAGATTTGAAAAAAATGACGAAATGACAAAAACGAAAGGTTATAGCCCATGTTTTTTGAAATTTTGAAAAAAAAGTTAGCCTCGTTTCTCATCATTTTGGACCATGGGCTATAGCCCATATCGTACGGCATACTATAGCGCGCCGTTTTTCATGATTTCATCATTTTTGAAGATTTGAAAAAAATGACGAAATGACAAAAACGAAAGGTTATAGCCCATGTTTTTTGAAATTTTGAAAAAAAAAGTTAGCCTCGTTTCTCATCATTTTGGACCATGGGCTATAGCCCATATCGTACGGCATACTATAGCGCGCCGTTTTTCATCATTTTTGAAGATTTGAAAAAAATGACGAAATGACAAAAACGAAAGGTTATAGCCCATGTTTTTTGAAATTTTGAAAAAAAAAGTTAGCCTCGTTTCTCATCATTTTGGACCATGGGCTATAGCCCATATCGTACGGCATACTATAGCGCGCCGTTTTTCATCATTTTTGAAGATTTAAAAAAAATGACGAAATGACAAAAACGAAAGGTTATAGCCCATGTTTTTTGAAATTTTGAAAAAAAAAGTTAGCCTCGTTTCTCATCATTTTGGACCATGGGCTATAGCCCATATCGTACGGCATTCTATAGCGCGCCGTTTTTCGTCATTTTTAAAGATTTGAAAAAAATTACGAAATGACAAAAACGAAAGGTTATAGCCCATGTTTTTTGAAATTTTGAAAAAAAAAGTTAGCCTCGTTTCTCATCATTTTGGACCATGGGCTATAGCCCATATCGTACGGCATACTATAGCGCGCCGTTTTTCATCATTTTTGAAGATTTGAAAAAAATGACAAAATGACAAAAACGAAAGGTTATAGCCCATGTTTTTTGAAATTTTGGAAAAAAAAGTTAGCCTCGTTTCTCATAATTTTGGACCATGGGCTATAGCCCATATCGTACGGCATACTATAGCGCGCCGTTTTTCATCATTTTTGAAGATTTGAAAAAAATGACAAAAACGAAAGGTTATAGCCCATGTTTTTTGAAATTTTGAAAAAAAAAGTTAGCCTCGTTTCTCATCATTTTGGACCATGGGCTATAGCCCATATCGTACGGCATACTATAGCGCGCCGTTTTTCATCATTTTTGAAGATTTGAAAAAAATGACGAAATGACAAAAACGAAAGGTTATAGCCCATGTTTTTTGAAATTTTGAAAAAAAAAGTTAGCCTCGTTTCTCATCATTTTGGACCATGGGCTATAGCCCATATTGTACGGCATACTATAGCGCGCCGTTTTTCATCATTTTTGAAGATTTGAAAAAAATGACAAAATGACAAAAACGAAAGGTTATAGCCCATGTTATTTGAAATTTTGAAAAAAAAAGTTAGCCTCGTTTCTCATCATTTTGGACCATGGGCTATAGTCCATATCGTACGGCATTCTATAGCGCGCCGTTTTTCATCATTTTTAAAGATTTGAAAAAAATTACGAAATGACAAAAACGAAAGGTTATAGCCCATGTTTTTTGAAATTTTGAAAAAAAAAGTTAGCCTCGTTTCTCATCATTTTGGACCATGGGCTATAGCCCATATCGTACGGCATACTATAGCGCGTCGTTTCTCATCATTTTGGACCATGGGCTATAGCCCATATCGTACGGCATACTATAGCGCGCCGTTTTTCATCATTTTTGAAGATTTGAAAAAAATGACAAAATGACAAAAACGAAAGGTTATAGCCCATGTTTTTTTTAATTTTGAAAAAAAAAGTTAGCCTCGTTTCTCATCATTTTGGACCATGGGCTATAGCCCATATCGTACGGCATACTATAGCGAGCCGTTTTTCATCATTTTTTAAGATTTGAAAAAAATTACGAAATGACAAAAACGAAAGGTTATAGCCCATGTTTTTTGAAATTTTGAAAAAAAAAGTTAGCCTCGTTTCTCATCATTTTGGACCATGGGCTATAGCCCATATCGTACGGCATACTATAGCGCGCCGTTTTTCATCATTTTTGAAGATTTGAAAAAAATGACGAAATGACAAAAACGAAAGGTTATAGCCCATGTTTTTTGAAATTTTGGAAAAAAAAGTTAGCCTCGTTTCTCATCATTTTGGACCATGGGCTATAGCCCATATCGTACGGCATACTATAGCGCGCCGTTTTTCATCATTTTTGAAGATTTGAAAAAAATGACGAAATGACAAAAACGAAAGGTTATAGCCCATGTTTTTTGACATTTTGAAAAAAAAAGTTAGCCTCGTTTCTCATCATTTTGGACCATGGGCTATAGCCCATATCGTACGGCATACTATAGCGCGCCGTTTTTCATCATTTTTGAAGATTTGAAAAAAATGACAAAATGACAAAAACGAAAGGTTATAGCCCATGTTTTTTGAAATTTTGAAAAAAAAAGTTAGCCTCGTTTCTCATCATTTTGGACCATGGGCTATAGCCCATATCGTACGGCATACTATAGGGCGCCGTTTTTCATCATTTTTGAAGATTTAAAAAAAATGACGAAATGACAAAAACGAAAGGTTATAGCCCATGTTTTTTGACATTTTGAAAAAAAAAGTTAGCCTCGTTTCTCATCATTTTGGACCATGGGCTATAGCCCATATCGTACGGCATTCTATAGCGCGCCGTTTTTCATCATTTTTGAAGATTTGAAAAAAATGACAAAATGACAAAAACGAAAGGTTATAGCCCATGTTTTTTGAAATTTTGAAAAAAAAAGTTAGCCTCGTTTCTCATCATTTTGGACCATGGGCTATAGCCCATATCGTACGGCATACTATAGCGCGCCGTTTTTCATCATTTTTGAAGATTTAAAAAAAATGACGAAATGACAAAAACGAAAGGTTATAGCCCATGTTTTTTGAAATTTTGAAAAAAAAAGTTAGCCTCGTTTCTCATCATTTTGGACCATGGGCTATAGCCCATATCGTACGGCATACTATAGCGCGCCGTTTTTCATCATTTTTGAAGATTTGAAAAAAATGACGAAATGACAAAAACGAAAGGTTATAGCCCATGTTTTTTGAAATTTTGAAAAAAAAGTTAGCCTCGTTTCTCATCATTTTGGACCATGGGCTATAGCCCATATCGTACGGCATACTATAGCGCGCCGTTTTTCATCATTTTTGAAGATTTGAAAAAAATGACGAAATGACAAAAACGAAAGGTTATAGCCCATGTTTTTTGAAATTTTGAAAAAAAAAGTTAGCCTCGTTTCTCATCATTTTGGACCATGGGCTATAGCCCATATCGTACGGCATACTATAGCGCGCCGTTTTTCATCATTTTTGAAGATTTGAAAAAAATGACGAAATGACAAAAACGAAAGGTTATAGCCCATGTTTTTTGAAATTTTGAAAAAAAAAGTTAGCCTCGTTTCTCATCATTTTGGACCATGGGCTATAGCCCATATCGTACGGCATACTATAGCGCGCCGTTTTTCATCATTTTTGAAGATTTAAAAAAAATGACGAAATGACAAAAACGAAAGGTTATAGCCCATGTTTTTTGAAATTTTGAAAAAAAAAGTTAGCCTCGTTTCTCATCATTTTGGACCATGGGCTATAGCCCATATCGTACGGCATTCTATAGCGCGCCGTTTTTCGTCATTTTTAAAGATTTGAAAAAAATTACGAAATGACAAAAACGAAAGGTTATAGCCCATGTTTTTTGAAATTTTGAAAAAAAAAGTTAGCCTCGTTTCTCATCATTTTGAACCATGGGCTATAGCCCATATCGTACGGCATACTATAGCGCGCCGTTTTTCATCATTTTTGAAGATTTGAAAAAAATGACGAAATGACAAAAACGAAAGGTTATAGCCCATGTTTTTTGAAATGTTGAAAAAAAAAGTTAGCCTCGTTTCTCATCATTTTGGACCATGGACTATAGCCCATATCGTACGGCATTCTATAGCGCGCCGTTTTTCATCATTTTTGAAGATTTGAAAAAAATGACGAAATGACAAAAACGAAAGGTTATAGCCCATGTTTTTTGAAATTTTGAAAAAAAAAGTTAGCCTCGTTTCTCATCATTTTGGACCATGGGCTATAGCCCATATCGTACGGCATTCTATAGCGCGCCGTTTTTCATCATTTTTGAAGATTTGAAAAAAATGACAAAATGACAAAAACGAAAGGTTATAGCCCATGTTTTTTTTAATTTTGAAAAAAAAAGTTAGCCTCGTTTCTCATCATTTTGGACCATGGGCTATAGCCCATATCGTACGGCATACTATAGCGAGCCGTTTTTCATCATTTTTTAAGATTTGAAAAAAATTACGAAATGACAAAAACGAAAGGTTATAGCCCATGTTTTTTGAAATTTTGAAAAAAAAAGTTAGCCTCGTTTCTCATCATTTTGGACCATGGGCTATAGCCCATATCGTACGGCATACTATAGCGCGCCGTTTTTCATCATTTTTGAAGATTTGAAAAAAATGACGAAATGACAAAAACGAAAGGTTATAGCCCATGTTTTTTGAAATTTTGGAAAAAAAAGTTAGCCTCGTTTCTCATCATTTTGGACCATGGGCTATAGCCCATATCGTACGGCATACTATAGCGCGCCGTTTTTCATCATTTTTGAAGATTTGAAAAAAATGACGAAATGACAAAAACGAAAGGTTATAGCCCATGTTTTTTGACATTTTGAAAAAAAAAGTTAGCCTCGTTTCTCATCATTTTGGACCATGGGCTATAGCCCATATCGTACGGCATACTATAGCGCGCCGTTTTTCATCATTTTTGAAGATTTGAAAAAAATGACAAAATGACAAAAACGAAAGGTTATAGCCCATGTTTTTTGAAATTTTGAAAAAAAAAGTTAGCCTCGTTTCTCATCATTTTGGACCATGGGCTATAGCCCATATCGTACGGCATACTATAGGGCGCCGTTTTTCATCATTTTTGAAGATTTTAAAAAAATGACGAAATGACAAAAACGAAAGGTTATAGCCCATGTTTTTTGACATTTTGAAAAAAAAAGTTAGCCTCGTTTCTCATCATTTTGGACCATGGGCTATAGCCCATATCGTACGGCATTCTATAGCGCGCCGTTTTTCATCATTTTTGAAGATTTGAAAAAAATGACAAAATGACAAAAACGAAAGGTTATAGCCCATGTTTTTTGAAATTTTGAAAAAAAAAGTTAGCCTCGTTTCTCATCATTTTGGACCATGGGCTATAGCCCATATCGTACGGCATACTATAGCGCGCCGTTTTTCATCATTTTTGAAGATTTAAAAAAAATGACGAAATGACAAAAACGAAAGGTTATAGCCCATGTTTTTTGAAATTTTGAAAAAAAAAGTTAGCCTCGTTTCTCATCATTTTGGACCATGGGCTATAGCCCATATCGTACGGCATACTATAGCGCGCCGTTTTTCATCATTTTTGAAGATTTGAAAAAAATGACGAAATGACAAAAACGAAAGGTTATAGCCCATGTTTTTTGAAATTTTGAAAAAAAAGTTAGCCTCGTTTCTCATCATTTTGGACCATGGGCTATAGCCCATATCGTACGGCATACTATAGCGCGCCGTTTTTCATCATTTTTGAAGATTTGAAAAAAATGACGAAATGACAAAAACGAAAGGTTATAGCCCATGTTTTTTGAAATTTTGAAAAAAAAAGTTAGCCTCGTTTCTCATCATTTTGGACCATGGGCTATAGCCCATATCGTACGGCATACTATAGCGCGCCGTTTTTCATCATTTTTGAAGATTTAAAAAAAATGACGAAATGACAAAAACGAAAGGTTATAGCCCATGTTTTTTGAAATTTTGAAAAAAAAAGTTAGCCTCGTTTCTCATCATTTTGGACCATGGGCTATAGCCCATATCGTACGGCATTCTATAGCGCGCCGTTTTTCGTCATTTTTAAAGATTTGAAAAAAATTACGAAATGACAAAAACGAAAGGTTATAGCCCATGTTTTTTGAAATTTTGAAAAAAAAAGTTAGCCTCGTTTCTCATCATTTTGAACCATGGGCTATAGCCCATATCGTACGGCATACTATAGCGCGCCGTTTTTCATCATTTTTGAAGATTTGAAAAAAATGACGAAATGACAAAAACGAAAGGTTATAGCCCATGTTTTTTGAAATGTTGAAAAAAAAAGTTAGCCTCGTTTCTCATCATTTTGGACCATGGACTATAGCCCATATCGTACGGCATTCTATAGCGCGCCGTTTTTCATCATTTTTGAAGATTTGAAAAAAATGACGAAATGACAAAAACGAAAGGTTATAGCCCATGTTTTTTGAAATTTTGAAAAAAAAAGTTAGCCTCGTTTCTCATCATTTTGGACCATGGGCTATAGCCCATATCGTACGGCATTCTATAGCGCGCCGTTTTTCATCATTTTTGAAGATTTGAAAAAAATGACAAAATGACAAAAACGAAAGGTTATAGCCCATGTTTTTTGTTTTGAAAAAAAAAGTTAGCCTCGTTTCTCATCATTTTGGACCATGGGCTATAGCCCATATCGTACGGCATTCTATAGCGCGCCGTTTTTCATCATTTTTAAAGATTTGAAAAAAATTACGAAATGACAAAAACGAAAGGTTATAGCCCATGTTTTTCGAAATTTTGAAAAAAAAAGTTAGCCTCGTTTCTCATCATTTTGGACCATGGGCTATAGCCCATATCGTACGGCATACTATAGCGCGCTGTTTTCATCATTTTTGAAGATTTGAAAAAAATGACGAAATGACAAAAACGAAAGGTTATAGCCCATGTTTTTTGAAATTTTGAAAAAAAAAGTTAGCCTCGTTTCTCATCATTTTGGACCATGGGCTATAGCCCATATCGTACGGCATACTATAGCGCGCCGTTTTTCATCATTTTTGAAGATTTGAAAAATATGACGAAATGACAAAAACGAAAGGTTATAGCCCATGTTTTTTGAAATTTTGAAAAAAAAAGTTAGCCTCGTTTCTCATCATTTTGGACCATGGGCTATAGCCCATATCGTACGGCATACTATAGCGCGCCGTTTTTCATCATTTTTGAAGATTTGAAAAAAATGACAAAATGACAAAAACGAAAGGTTATAGCCCATGTTTTTTGTTTTGAAAAAAAAAGTTAGCCTCGTTTCTCATCATTTTGGACCATGGGCTATAGCCCATATCGTACGGCATTCTATAGCGCGCCGTTTTTCATCATTTTTAAAGATTTGAAAAAAATTACGAAATGACAAAAACGAAAGGTTATAGCCCATGTTTTTCGAAATTTTGAAAAAAAAAGTTAGCCTCGTTTCTCATCATTTTGGACCATGGGCTATAGCCCATATCGTACGGCATACTATAGCGCGCTGTTTTCATCATTTTTGAAGATTTGAAAAAAATGACGAAATGACAAAAACGAAAGGTTATAGCCCATGTTTTTTGAAATTTTGAAAAAAAAAGTTAGCCTCGTTTCTCATCATTTTGGACCATGGGCTATAGCCCATATCGTACGGCATACTATAGCGCGCCGTTTTTCATCATTTTTGAAGATTTGAAAAATATGACGAAATGACAAAAACGAAAGGTTATAGCCCATGTTTTTTGAAATTTTGAAAAAAAAAGTTAGCCTCGTTTCTCATCATTTTGGACCATGGGCTATAGCCCATATCGTACGGCATACTATAGCGCGCCGTTTTTCATCATTTTTGAAGATTTGAAAAAATGACGAAATGACAAAAACTAAAGGTTATAGCCCATGTTTTTTGAAATTTTGAAAAAAAAGGTTAGCCTCGTTTCTCATCATTTTGGACCATGGGCTATAGCCCATATCGTACGGCATACTATAGCGCGCCGTTTTTCATCATTTTTGAAGATTTGAAAAAAATGACGAAATGACAAAAACGAAAGGTTATAGCCCATGTTTTTTGAAATTTTGAAAAAAAAAGTTAGCCTCGTTTCTCATCATTTTGGACCATGGGCTATAGCCCATATCGTACGGCATACTATAGCGCGCCGTTTTTCATCATTTTTGAAGATTTGAAAAAAATGACGAAATGACAAAAACGAAAGGTTATAGCCCATGTTTTTTGAAATTTTGAAAAAAAAAGTTAGCCTCGTTTCTCATCATTTTGGACCATGGGCTATAGCCCATATCGTACGGCATACTATAGCGCGCCGTTTTTCATCATTTTTGAAGATTTGAAAAAAATGACAAAATGACAAAAACGAAAGGTTATATCCCATGTTTTTTGAAATTTTGAAAAAAAAAGTTAGCCTCGTTTCTCATCATTTTGGACCATGGGCTATAGCCCATATCGTACGGCATACTATAGCGCGCCGTTTTTCATCATTTTTGAAGATTTGAAAAAAATGACGAAATGACAAAAACGAAAGGTTATAGCCCATGTTTTTTGAAAGTTTGAAAAAAAAAGTTAGCCTCGTTTCTCATCATTTTGGACCATGGGCTATAGCCCATATCGTACGGCATACTATAGCGCGCCGTTTTTCATCATTTTTGAAGATTTGAAAAAAATGACGAAATGACAAAAACGAAAGGTTATAGCCCATGTTTTTTGAAATTTTGAAAAAAAAGGTTAGCCTCGTTTCTCATCATTTTGGACCATGGGCTATAGCCCATATCGTACGGCATACTATAGCGCGCCGTTTTTCATCATTTTTGAAGATTTGAAAAAAATGACAAAATGACAAAAACGAAAGGTTATAGCCCATGTTTTTTGAAATTTTGAAAAAAAAAGTTAGCCTCGTTTCTCATCATTTTGGACCATTGGCTATAGCCCATATCGTACGGCATTCTATAGCGCGCCGTTTTCATCATTTTTAAAGATTTGAAAAAAATTACGAAATGACAAAAACGAAAGGTTATAGCCCATGTTTTTTGAAATTTTGAAAAAAAAAGTTAGCCTCGTTTCTCATCATTTTGGACCATGGGCTATAGCCCATATCGTACGGCATTCTATAGCGCGCCGTTTTTCATCATTTTCAAAGATTTGAAAAAATGACGAAATGACAAAAACGAAAGGTTATAGCCCATGTTTTTTGAAATTTTGAAAAAAAAAGTTAGCCTCGTTTCTCATCATTTTGGACCATGGGCTATAGCCCATATCGTACGGCATACTATAGCGCGCCGTTTTTCATCATTTTTGAAGATTTGAAAAAAATGACAAAATGACAAAAACGAAAGGTTATATCCCATGTTTTTTGAAATTTTGAAAAAAAAAGTTAGCCTCGTTTCTCATCATTTTGGACCATGGGCTATAGCCCATATCGTACGGCATACTATAGCGCGCCGTTTTTCATCATTTTTGAAGATTTGAAAAAAATGACGAAATGACAAAAACGAAAGGTTATAGCCCATGTTTTTTGAAAGTTTGAAAAAAAAAGTTAGCCTCGTTTCTCATCATTTTGGACCATGGGCTATAGCCCATATCGTACGGCATACTATAGCGCGCCGTTTTTCATCATTTTTGAAGATTTGAAAAAAATGACAAAATGACAAAAACGAAAGGTTATATCCCATGTTTTTTGAAATTTTGAAAAAAAAAGTTAGCCTCGTTTCTCATCATTTTGGACCATGGGCTATAGCCCATATCGTACGGCATACTATAGCGCGCCGTTTTTCATCATTTTTGAAGATTTGAAAAAAATGACGAAATGACAAAAACGAAAGGTTATAGCCCATGTTTTTTGAAATTTTGAAAAAAAAGGTTAGCCTCGTTTCTCATCATTTTGGACCATGGGCTATAGCCCATATCGTACGGCATACTATAGCGCGCCGTTTTTCATCATTTTTGAAGATTTGAAAAAAATGACAAAATGACAAAAACGAAAGGTTATAGCCCATGTTTTTTGAAATTTTGAAAAAAAAAGTTAGCCTCGTTTCTCATCATTTTGGACCATTGGCTATAGCCCATATCGTACGGCATTCTATAGCGCGCCGTTTTCATCATTTTTAAAGATTTGAAAAAAATTACGAAATGACAAAAACGAAAGGTTATAGCCCATGTTTTTTGAAATTTTGAAAAAAAAAGTTAGCCTCGTTTCTCATCATTTTGGACCATGGGCTATAGCCCATATCGTACGGCATTCTATAGCGCGCCGTTTTTCATCATTTTCAAAGATTTGAAAAAATGACGAAATGACAAAAACGAAAGGTTATAGCCCATGTTTTTTGAAATTTTGAAAAAAAAAGTTAGCCTCGTTTCTCATCATTTTGGACCATGGGCTATAGCCCATATCGTACGGCATACTATAGCGCGCCGTTTTTCATCATTTTTGAAGATTTGAAAAAAATGACGAAATGACAAAAACGAAAGGTTATAGCCCATGTTTTTTGAAATTTTGAAAAAAAAAGTTAGCCTCGTTTCTCATCATTTTGGACCATTGGCTATAGCCCATATCGTACGGCATTCTATAGCGCGCCGTTTTCATCATTTTTAAAGATTTGAAAAAAATTACGAAATGACAAAAACGAAAGGTTATAGCCCATGTTTTTTGAAATTTTGAAAAAAAAAGTTAGCCTCGTTTCTCATCATTTTGGACCATGGGCTATAGCCCATATCGTACGGCATTCTATAGCGCGCCGTTTTTCATCATTTTCAAAGATTTGAAAAAATGACGAAATGACAAAAACGAAAGGTTATAGCCCATGTTTTTTGAAATTTTGAAAAAAAAAGTTAGCCTCGTTTCTCATCATTTTGGACCATGGGCTATAGCCCATATCGTACGGCATACTATAGCGCGCCGTTTTTCATCATTTTTGAAGATTTGAAAAAAATGACGAAATGACAAAAACGAAAGGTTATAGCCCATGTTTTTTGACATTTTGAAAAAAAAAGTTAGCCTCGTTTCTCATCATTTTGGACCATGGGCTATAGCCCATATCGTACGGCATACTATAGCGCGCCGTTTTTCATCATTTTTGAAGATTTGAAAAAAATGACAAAATGACAAAAACGAAAGGTTATAGCCCATGTTTTTTTAAATTTTGAAAAAAAAAGTTAGCCTCGTTTCTCATCATTTTGGACCATGGGCTATAGCCCATATCGTACGGCATTCTATAGCGCGCCGTTTTTCATCATTTTTGAAGATTTGAAAAAAATGACAAAATGACAAAAACGAAAGGTTATAGCCCATGTTTTTTGAAATTTTGAAAAAAAAAGTTAGCCTCGTTTCTCATCATTTTGGACCATGGGCTATAGCCCATATCGTACGGCATACTATAGCGCGCCGTTTTTCATCATTTTTGAAGATTTAAAAAAAATGACGAAATGACAAAAACGAAAGGTTATAGCCCATGTTTTTTGAAATTTTGAAAAAAAAAGTTAGCCTCGTTTCTCATCATTTTGGACCATGGGCTATAGCCCATATCGTACGGCATACTATAGCGCGCCGTTTTTCATCATTTTTGAAGATTTGAAAAAAATGACGAAATGACAAAAACGAAAGGTTATAGCCCATGTTTTTTGAAATTTTGAAAAAAAAAGTTAGCCTCGTTTCTCATCATTTTGGACCATGGGCTATAGCCCATATCGTACGGCATACTATAGCGCGCCGTTTTTCATCATTTTTGAAGATTTGAAAAAAATGACGAAATGACAAAAACGAAAGGTTATAGCCCATGTTTTTTGAAATTTTGAAAAAAAAAGTTAGCCTCGTTTCTCATCATTTTGGACCATGGGCTATAGCCCATATCGTACGGCATACTATAGCGCGCCGTTTTTCATCATTTTTGAAGATTTGAAAAAAATGACAAAATGACAAAAACGAAAGGTTATAGCCCATGTTTTTTGAAATTTTGAAAAAAAAAGTTAGCCTCGTTTCTCATCATTTTGGACCATGGGCTATAGCCCATATCGTACGGCATTCTATAGCGCGCCGTTTTTCATCATTTTTGAAGATTTGAAAAAAATGACAAAATGACAAAAACGAAAGGTTATAGCCCATGTTTTTTGAAATTTTGAAAAAAAAAGTTAGCCTCGTTTCTCATCATTTTGGACCATGGGCTATAGCCCATATCGTACGGCATACTATAGCGCGCCGTTTTTCATCATTTTTGAAGATTTGAAAAAAATGACAAAATGACAAAAACGAAAGGTTATAGCCCATGTTTTTTGAAATTTTGAAAAAAAAAGTTAGCCTCGTTTCTCATCATTTTGGACCATGGGCTATAGCCCATATCGTACGGCATACTATAGCGCGCCGTTTTTCATCATTTTTGAAGATTTGAAAAAAATGACGAAATGACAAAAACGAAAGGTTATAGCCCATGTTTTTTGAAATTTTGAAAAAAAAAGTTAGCCTCGTTTCTCATCATTTTGGACCATGGGCTATAGCCCATATCGTACGGCATACTATAGCGCGCCGTTTTTCATCATTTTTGAAGATTTGAAAAAAATGACAAAATGACAAAAACGAAAGGTTATATCCCATGTTTTTTGAAATTTTGAAAAAAAAAGTTAGCCTCGTTTCTCATCATTTTGGACCATGGGCTATAGCCCATATCGTACGGCATACTATAGCGCGCCGTTTTTCATCATTTTTGAAGATTTGAAAAAAATGACGAAATGACAAAAACGAAAGGTTATAGCCCATGTTTTTTGAAAGTTTGAAAAAAAAAGTTAGCCTCGTTTCTCATCATTTTGGACCATGGGCTATAGCCCATATCGTACGGCATACTATAGCGCGCCGTTTTTCATCATTTTTGAAGATTTGAAAAAAATGACAAAATGACAAAAACGAAAGGTTATAGCCCATGTTTTTTGAAAATTTGAAAAAAAAAGTTAGCCTCGTTTCTCATCATTTTGGACCATGGGCTATAGCCCATATCGTACGGCATTCTATAGCGCGCCGTTTTTCATCATTTTTAAAGATTTGAAAAAAATTACGAAATGACAAAAACGAAAGGTTATAGCCCATGTTTTTTGAAATTTTGAAAAAAAAAGTTAGCCTCGTTTCTCATCATTTTGGACCATGGGCTATAGCCCATATCGTACGGCATACTATAGCGCGCCGTTTTTCATCATTTTTGAAGATTTGAAAAAATGACGAAATGACAAAAACTAAAGGTTATAGCCCATGTTTTTTGAAATTTTGAAAAAAAAGGTTAGCCTCGTTTCTCATCATTTTGGACCATGGGCTATAGCCCATATCGTACGGCATACTATAGCGCGCCGTTTTTCATCATTTTTGAAGATTTGAAAAAAATGACAAAATGACAAAAACGAAAGGTTATAGCCCATGTTTTTTGAAATTTTGAAAAAAAAAGTTAGCCTCGTTTCTCATCATTTTGGACCATGGGCTATAGCCCATATCGTACGGCATACTATAGCGCGCCGTTTTTCATCATTTTTGAAGATTTGAAAAAAATGACGAAATGACAAAAACGAAAGGTTATAGCCCATGTTTTTTGAAATTTTGAAAAAAAAAGTTAGCCTCGTTTCTCATCATTTTGGACCATGGGCTATAGCCCATATCGTACGGCATACTATAGCGCGCCGTTTTTCATCATTTTTGAAGATTTGAAAAAAATGACAAAATGACAAAAACGAAAGGTTATATCCCATGTTTTTTGAAATTTTGAAAAAAAAAGTTAGCCTCGTTTCTCATCATTTTGGACCATGGGCTATAGCCCATATCGTACGGCATACTATAGCGCGCCGTTTTTCATCATTTTTGAAGATTTGAAAAAAATGACGAAATGACAAAAACGAAAGGTTATAGCCCATGTTTTTTGAAAGTTTGAAAAAAAAAGTTAGCCTCGTTTCTCATCATTTTGGACCATGGGCTATAGCCCATATCGTACGGCATACTATAGCGCGCCGTTTTTCATCATTTTTGAAGATTTGAAAAAAATGACGAAATGACAAAAACGAAAGGTTATAGCCCATGTTTTTTGAAATTTTGAAAAAAAAGGTTAGCCTCGTTTCTCATCATTTTGGACCATGGGCTATAGCCCATATCGTACGGCATACTATAGCGCGCCGTTTTTCATCATTTTTGAAGATTTGAAAAAAATGACAAAATGACAAAAACGAAAGGTTATAGCCCATGTTTTTTGAAATTTTGAAAAAAAAAGTTAGCCTCGTTTCTCATCATTTTGGACCATTGGCTATAGCCCATATCGTACGGCATTCTATAGCGCGCCGTTTTCATCATTTTTAAAGATTTGAAAAAAATTACGAAATGACAAAAACGAAAGGTTATAGCCCATGTTTTTTGAAATTTTGAAAAAAAAAGTTAGCCTCGTTTCTCATCATTTTGGACCATGGGCTATAGCCCATATCGTACGGCATTCTATAGCGCGCCGTTTTTCATCATTTTCAAAGATTTGAAAAAATGACGAAATGACAAAAACGAAAGGTTATAGCCCATGTTTTTTGAAATTTTGAAAAAAAAAGTTAGCCTCGTTTCTCATCATTTTGGACCATGGGCTATAGCCCATATCGTACGGCATACTATAGCGCGCCGTTTTTCATCATTTTTGAAGATTTGAAAAAAATGACGAAATGACAAAAACGAAAGGTTATAGCCCATGTTTTTTGACATTTTGAAAAAAAAAGTTAGCCTCGTTTCTCATCATTTTGGACCATGGGCTATAGCCCATATCGTACGGCATACTATAGCGCGCCGTTTTTCATCATTTTTGAAGATTTGAAAAAAATGACAAAATGACAAAAACGAAAGGTTATAGCCCATGTTTTTTGAAATTTTGAAAAAAAAAGTTAGCCTCGTTTCTCATCATTTTGGACCATGGGCTATAGCCCATATCGTACGGCATACTATAGCGCGCCGTTTTTCATCATTTTTGAAGATTTAAAAAAAATGACGAAATTACAAAAACGAAAGGTTATAGCCCATGTTTTTTGAAATTTTGAAAAAAAAAGTTAGCCTCGTTTCTCATCATTTTGGACCATGGGCTATAGCCCATATCGTACGGCATACTATAGCGCGCCGTTTTTCATCATTTTTGAAGATTTGAAAAAAATGACGAAATGACAAAAACGAAAGGTTATAGCCCATGTTTTTTGAAATTTTGAAAAAAAAAGTTAGCCTCGTTTCTCATCATTTTGGACCATGGGCTATAGCCCATATCGTACGGCATACTATAGCGCGCCGTTTTTCATCATTTTTGAAGATTTGAAAAAAATGACGAAATGACAAAAACGAAAGGTTATAGCCCATGTTTTTTGAAATTATGAAAAAAAAAGTTAGCCTCGTTTCTCATCATTTTGGACCATGGGCTATAGCCCATATCGTACGGCATACTATAGCGCGCCGTTTTTCATCATTTTTGAAGATTTGAAAAAAATGACAAAATGACAAAAACGAAAGGTTATAGCCCATGTTTTTTGAAATTTTGAAAAAAAAAGTTAGCCTCGTTTCTCATCATTTTGGACCATGGGCTATAGCCCATATCGTACGGCATTCTATAGCGCGCCGTTTTTCATCATTTTTGAAGATTTGAAAAAAATGACAAAATGACAAAAACGAAAGGTTATAGCCCATGTTTTTTGAAATTTTGAAAAAAAAAGTTAGCCTCGTTTCTCATCATTTTGGACCATGGGCTATAGCCCATATCGTACGGCATACTATAGCGCGCCGTTTTTCATCATTTTTGAAGATTTGAAAAAAATGACAAAATGACAAAAACGAAAGGTTATAGCCCATGTTTTTTGAAATTTTGAAAAAAAAAGTTAGCCTCGTTTCTCATCATTTTGGACCATGGGCTATAGCCCATATCGTACGGCATACTATAGCGCGCCGTTTTTCATCATTTTTGAAGATTTGAAAAAAATGACAAAATGACAAAAACGAAAGGTTATAGCCCATGTTTTTTGAAATTTTGAAAAAAAAAGTTAGCCTCGTTTCTCATCATTTTGGACCATGGGCTATAGCCCATATCGTACGGCATTCTATAGCGCGCCGTTTTTCATCATTTTTGAAGATTTGAAAAAAATGACGAAATGACAAAAACGAAAGGTTATAGCCCATGTTTTTTGAAATTTTGAAAAAAAAAGTTAGCCTCGTTTCTCATCATTTTGGACCATGGGCTATAGCCCATATCGTACGGCATACTATAGCGCGCCGTTTTTCATCATTTTTGAAGATTTAAAAAAAATGACGAAATGACAAAAACGAAAGGTTATAGCCCATGTTTTTTGAAATTTTGAAAAAAAAAGTTAGCCTCGTTTCTCATCATTTTGGACCATGGGCTATAGCCCATATCGTACGGCATTCTATAGCGCGCCGTTTTTCGTCATTTTTTAAGATTTGAAAAAAATGACAAAATGACAAAAACGAAAGGTTATAGCCCATGTTTTTTGAAATTTTGAAAAAAAAAGTTAGCCTCGTTTCTCATCATTTTGGACCATGGGCTATAGCCCATATCCTACGGCATTCTATAGCGCGCCGTTTTTCGTCATTTTTTAAGATTTGAAAAAAATGACGAAATGACAAAAACGAAAGGTTATAGCCCATGTTTTTTGAAATTTTGAAAAAAAAAGTTAGCCTCGTTTCTCATCATTTTGGACCATGGGCTATAGCCCATATCGTACGGCATTCTATAGCGCGCCGTTTTTCGTCATTTTTTAAGATTTGAAAAAAATGACGAAATGACAAAAACGAAAGGTTATAGCCCATGTTTTTTGAAATTTTGAAAAAAAAAGTTAGCCTCGTTTCTCATCATTTTGGACCATGGGCTATAGCCCATATCGTACGGCATTCTATAGCGCGCCGTTTTTCGTCATTTTTTAAGATTTGAAAAAAATGACGAAATGACAAAAACGAAAGGTTATAGCCCATGTTTTTTGAAATTTTGAAAAAAAAAGTTAGCCTCGTTTCTCATCATTTTGGACCATGGGCTATAGCCCATATCGTACGGCATACTATAGCGCGCCGTTTTTCATCATTTTTGAAGATTTGAAAAAAATGACAAAATGACAAAAACGAAAGGTTATAGCCCATGTTTTTTGAAATTTTGAAAAAAAAAGTTAGCCTCGTTTCTCATCATTTTGGACCATGGGCTATAGCCCATATCGTACGGCATTCTATAGCGCGCCGTTTTTCATCATTTTTAAAGATTTGAAAAAAATGACGAAATGACAAAAACGAAAGGTTATAGCCCATGTTTTTTGAAATGTTGAAAAAAAAGTTAGCCTCGTTTCTCATCATTTTGGACCATGGGCTATAGCCCATATCGTACGGCATACTATAGCGCGCCGTTTTTCATCATTTTTGAAGATTTGAAAAAAATAACGAAATGACAAAAACGAAAGGTTATAGCCCATGTTTTTTGAAATTTTGAAAAAAAAGGTTAGCCTCGTTTCTCATCATTTTGGACCATGGGCTATAGCCCATATCGTACGGCATACTATAGCGCGCCGTTTTTCATCATTTTTGAAGATTTGAAAAAAATGACAAAATGACAAAAACGAAAGGTTATAGCCCATGTTTTTTGAAATTTTGAAAAAAAAAGTTAGCCTCGTTTCTCATCATTTTGGACCATTGGCTATAGCCCATATCGTACGGCATTCTATAGCGCGCCGTTTTCATCATTTTTAAAGATTTGAAAAAAATTACGAAATGACAAAAACGAAAGGTTATAGCCCATGTTTTTTGAAATTTTGAAAAAAAAAGTTAGCCTCGTTTCTCATCATTTTGGACCATGGGCTATAGCCCATATCGTACGGCATTCTATAGCGCGCCGTTTTTCATCATTTTTGAAGATTTGAAAAAATGACGAAATGACAAAAACGAAAGGTTATAACCCATGTTTTTTTAAATTAAAAAAAAAAAAGTTAGCCTCGTTTCTCATCATTTTGGACCATGGGCTATAGCCCATATCGTACGGCATACTATAGCGCGCCGTTTTTCATCATTTTTGAAGATTTGAAAAAAATGACGAAATGACAAAAACGAAAGGTTATAGCCCATGTTTTTTGAAATTTTGAAAAAAAAGGTTAGCCTCGTTTCTCATCATTTTGGACCATGGGCTATAGCCCATATCGTACGGCATACTATAGCGCGCCGTTTTTCATCATTTTTGAAGATTTGAAAAAAATGACAAAATGACAAAAACGAAAGGTTATAGCCCATGTTTTTTGAAATTTTGGAAAAAAAAGTTAGCCTCGTTTCTCATCATTTTGGACCATGGGCTATAGCCCATATCGTACGGCATTCTATAGCGCGCCGTTTTTCATCATTTTTAAAGATTTGAAAAAATTACGAAATGACAAAAACGAAAGGTTATAGCCCATGTTTTTTGAAATTTTGAAAAAAAAAGTTAGCCTCGTTTCTCATCATTTTGGACCATGGGCTATAGCCCATATCGTACGGCATTCTATAGCGCGCCGTTTTTCATCATTTTTAAAGATTTGAAAAAATGACGAAATGACAAAAACGAAAGGTTATAGCCCATGTTTTTTGAAATTTTGAAAAAAAAAGTTAGCCTCGTTTCTCATCATTTTGGACCATGGGCTATAGCCCATATCGTACGGCATTCTATAGCGCGCCGTTTTTCATCATTTTTAAAGATTTGAAAAAAATTACGAAATGACAAAAACGAAAGGTTATAGCCCATGTTTTTTGAAATTTTGAAAAAAAAAGTTAGCCTCGTTTCTCATCATTTTGGACCATGGGCTATAGCCCATATCGTACGGCATACTATAGCGCGCCGTTTTTCATCATTTTTGAAGATTTGAAAAAAATGACGATATGACAAAAACGAAAGGTTATAGCCCATGTTTTTTGAAATTAAAAAAAAAAAAGTTAGCCTCGTTTCTCATCATTTTGGACCATGGGCTATAGCCCATATCGTACGGCATACTATAGCGCGCCGTTTTTCATCATTTTTGAAGATTTGAAAAAAATGACGAAATGACAAAAACGAAAGGTTATAGCCCATGTTTTTTGACATTTTGAAAAAAAAAGTTAGCCTCGTTTCTCATCATTTTGGACCATGGGCTATAGCCCATATCGTACGGCATACTATAGCGCGCCGTTTTTCATCATTTTTGAAGATTTGAAAAAAATGACAAAATGACAAAAACGAAAGGTTATAGCCCATGTTTTTTGAAATTTTGAAAAAAAAGTTAGCCTCGTTTCTCATCATTTTGGACCATGGGCTATAGCCCATATCGTACGGCATACTATAGCGCGCCGTTTTTCATCATTTTTGAAGATTTTTAAAAAATGACGAAATGACAAAAACGAAAGGTTATAGTCCATGTTTTTTGACATTTTGAAAAAAAAAGTTAGCCTCGTTTCTCATCATTTTGGACCATGGGCTATAGCCCATATCGTACGGCATTCTATAGCGCGCCGTTTTTCATCATTTTTGAAGATTTGAAAAAAATGACAAAATGACAAAAACGAAAGGTTATAGCCCATGTTTTTTGAAATTTTGAAAAAAAAAGTTAGCCTCGTTTCTCATCATTTTGGACCATGGGCTATAGCCCATATCGTACGGCATACTATAGCGCGCCGTTTTTCATCATTTTTGAAGATTTAAAAAAAATGACGAAATGACAAAAACGAAAGGTTATAGCCCATGTTTTTTGAAATTTTGAAAAAAAAAGTTAGCCTCGTTTCTCATCATTTTGGACCATGGGCTATAGCCCATATCGTACGGCATACTATAGCGCGCCGTTTTTCATCATTTTTGAAAATTTGAAAAAAATGACGAAATGACAAAAACGAAAGGTTATAGCCCATGTTTTTTGAAATTTTGAAAAAAAAGTTAGCCTCGTTTCTCATCATTTTGGACCATGGGCTATAGCCCATATCGTACGGCATACTATAGCGCGCCGTTTTTCATCATTTTTGAAGATTTGAAAAAAATGACGAAATGACAAAAACGAAAGGTTATAGCCCATGTTTTTTGAAATTTTGAAAAAAAAAGTTAGCCTCGTTTCTCATCATTTTGGACCATGGGCTATAGCCCATATCGTACGGCATACTATAGCGCGCCGTTTTTCATCATTTTTGAAGATTTGAAAAAAATGACGAAATGACAAAAACGAAAGGTTATAGCCCATGTTTTTTGAAATTTTGAAAAAAAAAGTTAGCCTCGTTTCTCATCATTTTGGACCATGGGCTATAGCCCATATCGTACGGCATACTATAGCGCGCCGTTTTTCATCATTTTTGAAGATTTAAAAAAAATGACGAAATGACAAAAACGAAAGGTTATAGCCCATGTTTTTTGAAATTTTGAAAGAAAAAGTTAGCCTCGTTTCTCATCATTTTGGACCATGGGCTATAGCCCATATCGTACGGCATTCTATAGCGCGCCGTTTTTCGTCATTTTTAAAGATTTGAAAAAAATTACGAAATGACAAAAACGAAAGGTTATAGCCCATGTTTTTTGAAATGTTGAAAAAAAAAGTTAGCCTCGTTTCTCATCATTTTGAACCATGGGCTATAGCCCATATCGTACGGCATACTATAGCGCGCCGTTTTTCATCATTTTTGAAGATTTGAAAAAAATGACGAAATGACAAAAACGAAAGGTTATAGCCCATGTTTTTTGAAATGTTGAAAAAAAAAGTTAGCCTCGTTTCTCATCATTTTGGACCATGGGCTATAGCCCATATCGTACGGCATACTATAGCGCGCCGTTTTTCATCATTTTTGAAGATTTGAAAAAAATGACAAAATGACAAAAACGAAAGGTTATAGCCCATGTTTTTTGAAATTTTGAAAAAAAAAGTTAGCCTCGTTTCTCATCATTTTGGACCATGGGCTATAGCCCATATCGTACGGCATACTATAGCGCGCCGTTTTTCATCATTTTTGAAGATTTTAAAAAAATGACGAAATGACAAAAACGAAAGGTTATAGCCCATGTTTTTTGACATTTTGAAAAAAAAAGTTAGCCTCGTTTCTCATCATTTTGGACCATGGGCTATAGCCCATATCGTACGGCATTCTATAGCGCGCCGTTTTTCATCATTTTTGAAGATTTGAAAAAAATGACAAAATGACAAAAACGAAAGGTTATAGCCCATGTTTTTTGAAATTTTGAAAAAAAAAGTTAGCCTCGTTTCTCATCATTTTGGACCATGGGCTATAGCCCATATCGTACGGCATACTATAGCGCGCCGTTTTTCATCATTTTTGAAGATTTAAAAAAAATGACGAAATGACAAAAACGAAAGGTTATAGCCCATGTTTTTTGAAATTTTGAAAAAAAAAGTTAGCCTCGTTTCTCATCATTTTGGACCATGGGCTATAGCCCATATCGTACGGCATACTATAGCGCGCCGTTTTTCATCATTTTTGAAAATTTGAAAAAAATGACGAAATGACAAAAACGAAAGGTTATAGCCCATGTTTTTTGAAATTTTGAAAAAAAAGTTAGCCTCGTTTCTCATCATTTTGGACCATGGGCTATAGCCCATATCGTACGGCATACTATAGCGCGCCGTTTTTCATCATTTTTGAAGATTTGAAAAAAATGACGAAATGACAAAAACGAAAGGTTATAGCCCATGTTTTTTGAAATTTTGAAAAAAAAAGTTAGCCTCGTTTCTCATCATTTTGGACCATGGGCTATAGCCCATATCGTACGGCATACTATAGCGCGCCGTTTTTCATCATTTTTGAAGATTTGAAAAAAATGACGAAATGACAAAAACGAAAGGTTATAGCCCATGTTTTTTGAAATTTTGAAAAAAAAAGTTAGCCTCGTTTCTCATCATTTTGGACCATGGGCTATAGCCCATATCGTACGGCATACTATAGCGCGCCGTTTTTCATCATTTTTGAAGATTTAAAAAAAATGACGAAATGACAAAAACGAAAGGTTATAGCCCATGTTTTTTGAAATTTTGAAAGAAAAAGTTAGCCTCGTTTCTCATCATTTTGGACCATGGGCTATAGCCCATATCGTACGGCATTCTATAGCGCGCCGTTTTTCGTCATTTTTAAAGATTTGAAAAAAATTACGAAATGACAAAAACGAAAGGTTATAGCCCATGTTTTTTGAAATGTTGAAAAAAAAAGTTAGCCTCGTTTCTCATCATTTTGAACCATGGGCTATAGCCCATATCGTACGGCATACTATAGCGCGCCGTTTTTCATCATTTTTGAAGATTTGAAAAAAATGACGAAATGACAAAAACGAAAGGTTATAGCCCATGTTTTTTGAAATGTTGAAAAAAAAAGTTAGCCTCGTTTCTCATCATTTTGGACCATGGACTATAGCCCATATCGTACGGCATGCTATAGCGCGCCGTTTTTCATCATTTTTGAAGATTTGAAAAAAATGACGAAATGACAAAAACGAAAGGTTATAGCCCATGTTTTTTGAAATTTTGAAAAAAAAAGTTAGCCTCGTTTCTCATCATTTTGGACCATGGGCTATAGCCCATATCGTACGGCATTCTATAGCGCGCCGTTTTTCATCATTTTTGAAGATTTGAAAAAAATGACAAAATGACAAAAACGAAAGGTTATAGCCCATGTTTTTTGTTTTGAAAAAAAAAGTTAGCCTCGTTTCTCATCATTTTGGACCATGGGCTATAGCCCATATCGTACGGCATTCTATAGCGCGCCGTTTTTCATCATTTTTAAAGATTTGAAAAAAATTACGAAATGACAAAAACGAAAGGTTATAGCCCATGTTTTTCGAAATTTTGAAAAAAAAAGTTAGCCTCGTTTCTCATCATTTTGGACCATGGGCTATAGCCCATATCGTACGGCATACTATAGCGCGCTGTTTTCATCATTTTTGAAGATTTGAAAAAAATGACGAAATGACAAAAACGAAAGGTTATAGCCCATGTTTTTTGAAATTTTGAAAAAAAAAGTTAGCCTCGTTTCTCATCATTTTGGACCATGGGCTATAGCCCATATCGTACGGCATACTATAGCGCGCCGTTTTTCATCATTTTTGAAGATTTGAAAAATATGACGAAATGACAAAAACGAAAGGTTATAGCCCATGTTTTTTGAAATTTTGAAAAAAAAAGTTAGCCTCGTTTCTCATCATTTTGGACCATGGGCTATAGCCCATATCGTACGGCATACTATAGCGCGCCGTTTTTCATCATTTTTGAAGATTTGAAAAAAATGACGATATGACAAAAACGAAAGGTTATAGCCCATGTTTTTTGAAATTTTGAAAAAAAAAAGTTAGCCTCGTTTCTCATCATTTTGGACCATGGGCTATAGCCCATATCGTACGGCATACTATAGCGCGCCGTTTTTCATCATTTTTGAAGATTTGAAAAAAATGACAAAATGACAAAAACGAAAGGTTATAGCCCATGTTTTTTGAAATTTTGAAAAAAAAAGTTAGCCTCGTTTCTCATCATTTTGGACCATGGGCTATAGCCCATATCGTACGGCATTCTATAGCGCGCCGTTTTTCATCATTTTTAAAGATTTGAAAAAAATTACGAAATGACAAAAACGAAAGGTTATAGCCCATGTTTTTTGAAATTTTGAAAAAAAAAGTTAGCCTCGTTTCTCATCATTTTGGACCATGGGCTATAGCCCATATCGTACGGCATACTATAGCGCGCCGTTTTTCATCATTTTTGAAGATTTGAAAAAATGACGAAATGACAAAAACGAAAGGTTATAGCCCATGTTTTTTGAAATTTTGAAAAAAAAGGTTAGCCTCGTTTCTCATCATTTTGGACCATGGGCTATAGCCCATATCGTACGGCATACTATAGCGCGCCGTTTTTCATCATTTTTGAAGATTTGAAAAAAATGACAAAATGACAAAAACGAAAGGTTATAGCCCATGTTTTTTGAAATTTTGAAAAAAAAAGTTAGCCTCGTTTCTCATCATTTTGGACCATGGGCTATAGCCCATATCGTACGGCATACTATAGCGCGCCGTTTTTCATCATTTTTGAAGATTTGAAAAAAATGACGAAATGACAAAAACGAAAGGTTATAGCCCATGTTTTTTGACATTTTGAAAAAAAAAGTTAGCCTCGTTTCTCATCATTTTGGACCATGGGCTATAGCCCATATCGTACGGCATACTATAGCGCGCCGTTTTTCATCATTTTTGAAGATTTGAAAAAAATGACGATATGACAAAAACGAAAGGTTATAGCCCATGTTTTTTGAAATTTTGAAAAAAAAAAGTTAGCCTCGTTTCTCATCATTTTGGACCATGGGCTATAGCCCATATCGTACGGCATTCTATAGCGCGCCGTTTTTCATCATTTTTGAAGATTTGAAAAAAATGACAAAATGACAAAAACGAAAGGTTATAGCCCATGTTTTTTGAAATTTTGAAAAAAAAAGTTAGCCTCGTTTCTCATCATTTTGGACCATGGGCTATAGCCCATATCGTACGGCATACTATAGCGCGCCGTTTTTCATCATTTTTGAAGATTTGAAAAAAATGACAAAATGACAAAAACGAAAGGTTATAGCCCATGTTTTTTGAAATTTTGAAAAAAAAAGTTAGCCTCGTTTCTCATCATTTTGGACCATGGGCTATAGCCCATATCGTACGGCATTCTATAGCGCGCCGTTTTTCATCATTTTTAAAGATTTGAAAAAAATTACGAAATGACAAAAACGAAAGGTTATAGCCCATGTTTTTTGAAATTTTGAAAAAAAAAGTTAGCCTCGTTTCTCATCATTTTGGACCATGGGCTATAGCCCATATCGTACGGCATTCTATAGCGCGCCGTTTTTCATCATTTTTAAAGATTTGAAAAAATGACGAAATGACAAAAACGAAAGGTTATAGCCCATGTTTTTTGAAATTTTGAAAAAAAAAGTTAGCCTCGTTTCTCATCATTTTGGACCATGGGCTATAGCCCATATCGTACGGCATACTATAGCGCGCCGTTTTTCATCATTTTTGAAGATTTGAAAAAAATGACGAAATGACAAAAACGAAAGGTTATAGCCCATGTTTTTTGAAATTTTGAAAAAAAAAGTTAGCCTCGCTTCTCATCATTTTGGACCATGGGCTATAGCCCATATCGTACGGCATACTATAGCGCGCCGTTTTTCATCATTTTTGAAGATTTAAAAAAAATGACGAAATGACAAAAACGATGGGTTATAGCCCATGTTTTTTGAAATTTTGAAAAAAAAAGTTAGCCTCGTTTCTCATCATTTTGGACCATGGGCTATAGCCCATATCGTACGGCATACTATAGCGCGCCGTTTTTCATCATTTTTGAAGATTTAAAAAAAATGACGAAATGACAAAAACGATGGGTTATAGCCCATGTTTTTTGAAATTTTGAAAAAAAAAGTTAGCCTCGTTTCTCATCATTTTGGACCATGGGCTATAGCCCATATCGTACGGCATACTATAGCGCGCCGTTTTTCATCATTTGTGAAGATTTGAAAAAAATGACGAAATGACAAAAACGATGGGTTATAGCCCATGTTTTTTGAAATTTTGAAAAAAAAAGTTAGCCTCGTTTCTCATCATTTTGGACCATGGGCTATAGCCCATATCGTACGGCATACTATAGCGCGCCGTTTTTCATCATTTTTGAAGATTTGAAAAAAATGACGAAATGACAAAAACGATGGGTTATAGCCCATGTTTTTTGAAATTTTGAAAAAAAAAGTTAGCCTCGTTTCTCATCATTTTGGACCATGGGCTATAGCCCATATCGTACGGCATACTATAGCGCGCCGTTTTTCATCATTTTTGAAGATTTAAAAAAAATGACGAAATGACAAAAACGATGGGTTATAGCCCATGTTTTTTGAAATTTTGAAAAAAAAAGTTAGCCTCGTTTCTCATCATTTTGGACCATGGGCTATAGCCCATATCGTACGGCATACTATAGCGCGCCGTTTTTCATCATTTTTGAAGATTTGAAAAAAATGACGAAATGACAAAAACGATGGGTTATAGCCCATGTTTTTTGAAATTTTGAAAAAAAAAGTTAGCCTCGTTTCTCATCATTTTGGACCATGGGCTATAGCCCATATCGTACGGCATACTATAGCGCGCCGTTTTTCATCATTTTTGAAGATTTGAAAAAAATGACGAAATGACAAAAACGAAAGGTTATAGCCCATGTTTTTTGAAATTTTGAAAAAAAAAGTTAGCCTCGTTTCTCATCATTTTGGACCATGGGCTATAGCCCATATCGTACGGCATACTATAGCGCGCCGTTTTTCATCATTTTTGAAGATTTGAAAAAAATGACAAAATGACAAAAACGAAAGGTTATAGCCCATGTTTTTTGAAATTTTGAAAAAAAAAGTTAGCCTCGTTTCTCATCATTTTGGACCATGGGCTATAGCCCATATCGTACGGCATTCTATAGCGCGCCGTTTTTCATCATTTTTGAAGATTTGAAAAAAATGACAAAATGACAAAAACGAAAGGTTATAGCCCATGTTTTTTGAAATTTTGAAAAAAAAAGTTAGCCTCGTTTCTCATCATTTTGGACCATGGGCTATAGCCCATATCGTACGGCATACTATAGCGCGCCGTTTTTCATCATTTTTGAAGATTTGAAAAAAATGACAAAATGACAAAAACGAAAGGTTATAGCCCATGTTTTTTGAAATTTTGAAAAAAAAAGTTAGCCTCGTTTCTCATCATTTTGGACCATGGGCTATAGCCCATATCGTACGGCATTCTATAGCGCGCCGTTTTTCATCATTTTTGAAGATTTGAAAAAAATGACGAAATGACAAAAACGAAAGGTTATAGCCCATGTTTTTTGAAATTTTGAAAAAAAAAGTTAGCCTCGTTTCTCATCATTTTGGACCATGGGCTATAGCCCATATCGTACGGCATACTATAGCGCGCCGTTTTTCATCATTTTTGAAGATTTGAAAAATATGACGAAATGACAAAAACGAAAGGTTATAGCCCATGTTTTTTGAAATTTTGAAAAAAAAAGTTAGCCTCGTTTCTCATCATTTTGGACCATGGGCTATAGCCCATATCGTACGGCATACTATAGCGCGCCGTTTTTCATCATTTTTGAAGATTTGAAAAAAATGACGATATGACAAAAACGAAAGGTTATAGCCCATGTTTTTTGAAATTTTGAAAAAAAAAAGTTAGCCTCGTTTCTCATCATTTTGGACCATGGGCTATAGCCCATATCGTACGGCATACTATAGCGCGCCGTTTTTCATCATTTTTGAAGATTTGAAAAAAATGACAAAATGACAAAAACGAAAGGTTATAGCCCATGTTTTTTGAAAATTTGAAAAAAAAAGTTAGCCTCGTTTCTCATCATTTTGGACCATGGGCTATAGCCCATATCGTACGGCATTCTATAGCGCGCCGTTTTTCATCATTTTTAAAGATTTGAAAAACATTACGAAATGACAAAAACGAAAGGTTATAGCCCATGTTTTTTGAAATTTTGAAAAAAAAAGTTAGCCTCGTTTCTCATCATTTTGGACCATGGGCTATAGCCCATATCGTACGGCATACTATAGCGCGCCGTTTTTCATCATTTTTGAAGATTTGAAAAAATGACGAAATGACAAAAACTAAAGGTTATAGCCCATGTTTTTTGAAATTTTGAAAAAAAAGGTTAGCCTCGTTTCTCATCATTTTGGACCATGGGCTATAGCCCATATCGTACGGCATACTATAGCGCGCCGTTTTTCATCATTTTTGAAGATTTGAAAAAAATGACAAAATGACAAAAACGAAAGGTTATAGCCCATGTTTTTTGAAATTTTGAAAAAAAAAGTTAGCCTCGTTTCTCATCATTTTGGACCATGGGCTATAGCCCATATCGTACGGCATACTATAGCGCGCCGTTTTTCATCATTTTTGAAGATTTGAAAAAAATGACGAAATGACAAAAACGAAAGGTTATAGCCCATGTTTTTTGAAATTTTGAAAAAAAAAGTTAGCCTCGTTTCTCATCATTTTGGACCATGGGCTATAGCCCATATCGTACGGCATACTATAGCGCGCCGTTTTTCATCATTTTTGAAGATTTGAAAAAAATGACAAAATGACAAAAACGAAAGGTTATATCCCATGTTTTTTGAAATTTTGAAAAAAAAAGTTAGCCTCGTTTCTCATCATTTTGGACCATGGGCTATAGCCCATATCGTACGGCATACTATAGCGCGCCGTTTTTCATCATTTTTGAAGATTTGAAAAAAATGACGAAATGACAAAAACGAAAGGTTATAGCCCATGTTTTTTGAAAGTTTGAAAAAAAAAGTTAGCCTCGTTTCTCATCATTTTGGACCATGGGCTATAGCCCATATC
Source organism: Protomyctophum bolini (assembly GCF_963924005.1). Classification (NCBI taxonomy): domain Eukaryota; kingdom Metazoa; phylum Chordata; class Actinopteri; order Myctophiformes; family Myctophidae; genus Protomyctophum; species Protomyctophum bolini. The sequence continues at coordinate 47,735,278 of NC_137865.1, forward strand.
GTACGGCATACTATAGCGCGCCGTTTTTCATCATTTTTGAAGATTTGAAAAAAATGACGAAATGACAAAAACGAAAGGTTATAGCCCATGTTTTTTGAAATTTTGAAAAAAAAGGTTAGCCTCGTTTCTCATCATTTTGGACCATGGGCTATAGCCCATATCGTACGGCATACTATAGCGCGCCGTTTTTCATCATTTTTGAAGATTTGAAAAAAATGACAAAATGACAAAAACGAAAGGTTATAGCCCATGTTTTTTGAAATTTTGAAAAAAAAAGTTAGCCTCGTTTTTCATCATTTTGGACCATTGGCTATAGCCCATATCGTACGGCATTCTATAGCGCGCCGTTTTCATCATTTTTAAAGATTTGAAAAAAATTACGAAATGACAAAAACGAAAGGTTATAGCCCATGTTTTTTGAAATTTTGAAAAAAAAAGTTAGCCTCGTTTCTCATCATTTTGGACCATGGGCATTAGCCCATATCGTACGGCATTCTATAGCGCGCCGTTTTTCATCATTTTCAAAGATTTGAAAAAATGACGAAATGACAAAAACGAAAGGTTATAGCCCATGTTTTTTGAAATTTTGAAAAAAAAAGTTAGCCTCGTTTCTCATCATTTTGGACCATGGGCTATAGCCCATATCGTACGGCATACTATAGCGCGCCGTTTTTCATCATTTTTGAAGATTTGAAAAAAATGACGAAATGACAAAAACGAAAGGTTATAGCCCATGTTTTTTGACATTTTGAAAAAAAAAGTTAGCCTCGTTTCTCATCATTTTGGACCATGGGCTATAGCCCATATCGTACGGCATACTATAGCGCGCCGTTTTTCATCATTTTTGAAGATTTGAAAAAAATGACAAAATGACAAAAACGAAAGGTTATAGCCCATGTTTTTTGAAATTTTGAAAAAAAAAGTTAGCCTCGTTTCTCATCATTTTGGACCATGGGCTATAGCCCATATCGTACGGCATACTATAGCGCGCCGTTTTTCATCATTTTTGAAGATTTAAAAAAAATGACGAAATGACAAAAACGAAAGGTTATAGCCCATGTTTTTTGAAATTTTGAAAAAAAAAGTTAGCCTCGTTTCTCATCATTTTGGACCATGGGCTATAGCCCATATCGTACGGCATACTATAGCGCGCCGTTTTTCATCATTTTTGAAGATTTGAAAAAAATGACGAAATGACAAAAACGAAAGGTTATAGCCCATGTTTTTTGAAATTTTGAAAAAAAAAGTTAGCCTCGTTTCTCATCATTTTGGACCATGGGCTATAGCCCATATCGTACGGCATACTATAGCGCGCCGTTTTTCATCATTTTTGAAGATTTGAAAAAAATGACGAAATGACAAAAACGAAAGGTTATAGCCCATGTTTTTTGAAATTTTGAAAAAAAAAGTTAGCCTCGTTTCTCATCATTTTGGACCATGGGCTATAGCCCATATCGTACGGCATACTATAGCGCGCCGTTTTTCATCATTTTTGAAGATTTGAAAAAAATGACAAAATGACAAAAACGAAAGGTTATAGCCCATGTTTTTTGAAATTTTGAAAAAAAAAGTTAGCCTCGTTTCTCATCATTTTGGACCATGGGCTATAGCCCATATCGTACGGCATTCTATAGCGCGCCGTTTTTCATCATTTTTGAAGATTTGAAAAAAATGACAAAATGACAAAAACGAAAGGTTATAGCCCATGTTTTTTGAAATTTTGAAAAAAAAAGTTAGCCTCGTTTCTCATCATTTTGGACCATGGGCTATAGCCCATATCGTACGGCATACTATAGCGCGCCGTTTTTCATCATTTTTGAAGATTTGAAAAAAATGACAAAATGACAAAAACGAAAGGTTATAGCCCATGTTTTTTGAAATTTTGAAAAAAAAAGTTAGCCTCGTTTCTCATCATTTTGGACCATGGGCTATAGCCCATATCGTACGGCATTCTATAGCGCGCCGTTTTTCATCATTTTTGAAGATTTGAAAAAAATGACGAAATGACAAAAACGAAAGGTTATAGCCCATGTTTTTTGAAATTTTGAAAAAAAAAGTTAGCCTCGTTTCTCATCATTTTGGACCATGGGCTATAGCCCATATCGTACGGCATACTATAGCGCGCCGTTTTTCATCATTTTTGAAGATTTAAAAAAAATGACGAAATGACAAAAACGAAAGGTTATAGCCCATGTTTTTTGAAATTTTGAAAAAAAAAGTTAGCCTCGTTTCTCATCATTTTGGACCATGGGCTATAGCCCATATCGTACGGCATTCTATAGCGCGCCGTTTTTCGTCATTTTTTAAGATTTGAAAAAAATGACGAAATGACAAAAACGAAAGGTTATAGCCCATGTTTTTTGAAATTTTGAAAAAAAAAGTTAGCCTCGTTTCTCATCATTTTGGACCATGGGCTATAGCCCATATCGTACGGCATTCTATAGCGCGCCGTTTTTCGTCATTTTTTAAGATTTGAAAAAAATGACGAAATGACAAAAACGAAAGGTTATAGCCCATGTTTTTTGAAATTTTGAAAAAAAAAGTTAGCCTCGTTTCTCATCATTTTGGACCATGGGCTATAGCCCATATCGTACGGCATACTATAGCGCGCCGTTTTTCATCATTTTTGAAGATTTGAAAAAAATGACAAAATGACAAAAACGAAAGGTTATAGCCCATGTTTTTTGAAATTTTGAAAAAAAAAGTTAGCCTCGTTTCTCATCATTTTGGACCATGGGCTATAGCCCATATCGTACGGCATTCTATAGCGCGCCGTTTTTCATCATTTTTAAAGATTTGAAAAAATTACGAAATGACAAAAACGAAAGGTTATAGCCCATGTTTTTTGAAATTTTGAAAAAAAAAGTTAGCCTCGTTTCTCATCATTTTGGACCATGGGCTATAGCCCATATCGTACGGCATTCTATAGCGCGCCGTTTTTCATCATTTTTGAAGATTTGAAAAAAATGACAAAATGACAAAAACGAAAGGTTATAGCCCATGTTTTTTGAAATTTTGAAAAAAAAAGTTAGCCTCGTTTCTCATCATTTTGGACCATGGGCTATAGCCCATATCGTACGGCATTCTATAGCGCGCCGTTTTTCATCATTTTTGAAGATTTGAAAAAAATGACAAAATGACAAAAACGAAAGGTTATAGCCCATGTTTTTTGAAATTTTGAAAAAAAAAGTTAGCCTCGTTTCTCATCATTTTGGACCATGGGCTATAGCCCATATCGTACGGCATTCTATAGCGCGCCGTTTTTCATCATTTTTGAAGATTTGAAAAAAATGACGAAATGACAAAAACGAAAGGTTATAGCCCATGTTTTTTGAAATTTTGAAAAAAAAAGTTAGCCTCGTTTCTCATCATTTTGGACCATGGGCTATAGCCCATATCGTACGGCATACTATAGCGCGCCGTTTTTCATCATTTTTGAAGATTTAAAAAAAATGACGAAATGACAAAAACGAAAGGTTATAGCCCATGTTTTTTGAAATTTTGAAAAAAAAAGTTAGCCTCGTTTCTCATCATTTTGGACCATGGGCTATAGCCCATATCGTACGGCATTCTATAGCGCGCCGTTTTTCGTCATTTTTTAAGATTTGAAAAAAATGACGAAATGACAAAAACGAAAGGTTATAGCCCATGTTTTTTGAAATTTTGAAAAAAAAAGTTAGCCTCGTTTCTCATCATTTTGGACCATGGGCTATAGCCCATATCGTACGGCATTCTATAGCGCGCCGTTTTTCGTCATTTTTTAAGATTTGAAAAAAATGACGAAATGACAAAAACGAAAGGTTATAGCCCATGTTTTTTGAAATTTTGAAAAAAAAAGTTAGCCTCGTTTCTCATCATTTTGGACCATGGGCTATAGCCCATATCGTACGGCATTCTATAGCGCGCCGTTTTTCGTCATTTTTTAAGATTTGAAAAAAATGACGAAATGACAAAAACGAAAGGTTATAGCCCATGTTTTTTGAAATTTTGAAAAAAAAAGTTAGCCTCGTTTCTCATCATTTTGGACCATGGGCTATAGCCCATATCGTACGGCATTCTATAGCGCGCCGTTTTTCGTCATTTTTTAAGATTTGAAAAAAATGACGAAATGACAAAAACGAAAGGTTATAGCCCATGTTTTTTGAAATTTTGAAAAAAAAAGTTAGCCTCGTTTCTCATCATTTTGGACCATGGGCTATAGCCCATATCGTACGGCATACTATAGCGCGCCGTTTTTCATCATTTTTGAAGATTTGAAAAAAATGACAAAATGACAAAAACGAAAGGTTATAGCCCATGTTTTTTGAAATTTTGAAAAAAAAAGTTAGCCTCGTTTCTCATCATTTTGGACCATGGGCTATAGCCCATATCGAACGGCATTCTATAGCGCGCCGTTTTTCATCATTTTTAAAGATTTGAAAAAAATGACGAAATGACAAAAACGAAAGGTTATAGCCCATGTTTTTTGAAATGTTGAAAAAAAAGTTAGCCTCGTTTCTCATCATTTTGGACCATGGGCTATAGCCCATATCGTACGGCATACTATAGCGCGCCGTTTTTCATCATTTTTGAAGATTTGAAAAAAATGACGAAATGACAAAAACGAAAGGTTATAGCCCATGTTTTTTGAAATTTTGAAAAAAAAGGTTAGCCTCGTTTCTCATCATTTTGGACCATGGGCTATAGCCCATATCGTACGGCATACTATAGCGCGCCGTTTTTCATCATTTTTGAAGATTTGAAAAAAATGACAAAATGACAAAAACGAAAGGTTATAGCCCATGTTTTTTGAAATTTTGAAAAAAAAAGTTAGCCTCGTTTCTCATCATTTTGGACCATTGGCTATAGCCCATATCGTACGGCATTCTATAGCGCGCCGTTTTCATCATTTTTAAAGATTTGAAAAAAATTACGAAATGACAAAAACGAAAGGTTATAGCCCATGTTTTTTGAAATTTTGAAAAAAAAAGTTAGCCTCGTTTCTCATCATTTTGGACCATGGGCTATAGCCCATATCGTACGGCATTCTATAGCGCGCCGTTTTTCATCATTTTTGAAGATTTGAAAAAATGACGAAATGACAAAAACGAAAGGTTATAACCCATGTTTTTTTAAATTAAAAAAAAAAAAGTTAGCCTCGTTTCTCATCATTTTGGACCATGGGCTATAGCCCATATCGTACGGCATACTATAGCGCGCCGTTTTTCATCATTTTTGAAGATTTGAAAAAAATGACGAAATGACAAAAACGAAAGGTTATAGCCCATGTTTTTTGAAATTTTGAAAAAAAAGGTTAGCCTCGTTTCTCATCATTTTGGACCATGGGCTATAGCCCATATCGTACGGCATACTATAGCGCGCCGTTTTTCATCATTTTTGAAGATTTGAAAAAAATGACAAAATGACAAAAACGAAAGGTTATAGCCCATGTTTTTTGAAATTTTGAAAAAAAAAGTTAGCCTCGTTTCTCATCATTTTGGACCATGGGCTATAGCCCATATCGTACGGCATTCTATAGCGCGCCGTTTTTCATCATTTTTAAAGATTTGAAAAAATTACGAAATGACAAAAACGAAAGGTTATAGCCCATGTTTTTTGAAATTTTGAAAAAAAAAGTTAGCCTCGTTTCTCATCATTTTGGACCATGGGCTATAGCCCATATCGTACGGCATTCTATAGCGCGCCGTTTTTCATCATTTTTAAAGATTTGAAAAAATGACGAAATGACAAAAACGAAAGGTTATAGCCCATGTTTTTTGAAATTTTGAAAAAAAAAGTTAGCCTCGTTTCTCATCATTTTGGACCATGGGCTATAGCCCATATCGTACGGCATTCTATAGCGCGCCGTTTTTCATCATTTTTAAAGATTTGAAAAAAATTACGAAATGACAAAAACGAAAGGTTATAGCCCATGTTTTTTGAAATTTTGAAAAAAAAAGTTAGCCTCGTTTCTCATCATTTTGGACCATGGGCTATAGCCCATATCGTACGGCATACTATAGCGCGCCGTTTTTCATCATTTTTGAAGATTTGAAAAAAATGACGATATGACAAAAACGAAAGGTTATAGCCCATGTTTTTTGAAATTTAAAAAAAAAAAGTTAGCCTCGTTTCTCATCATTTTGGACCATGGGCTATAGCCCATATCGTACGGCATACTATAGCGCGCCGTTTTTCATCATTTTTGAAGATTTGAAAAAAATGACGAAATGACAAAAACGAAAGGTTATAGCCCATGTTTTTTGACATTTTGAAAAAAAAAGTTAGCCTCGTTTCTCATCATTTTGGACCATGGGCTATAGCCCATATCGTACGGCATACTATAGCGCGCCGTTTTTCATCATTTTTGAAGATTTGAAAAAAATGACAAAATGACAAAAACGAAAGGTTATAGCCCATGTTTTTTGAAATTTTGAAAAAAAAAGTTAGCCTCGTTTCTCATCATTTTGGACCATGGGCTATAGCCCATATCGTACGGCATACTATAGCGCGCCGTTTTTCATCATTTTTGAAAATTTGAAAAAAATGACGAAATGACAAAAACGAAAGGTTATAGCCCATGTTTTTTGAAATTTTGAAAAAAAAGTTAGCCTCGTTTCTCATCATTTTGGACCATGGGCTATAGCCCATATCGTACGGCATACTATAGCGCGCCGTTTTTCATCATTTTTGAAGATTTGAAAAAAATGACGAAATGACAAAAACGAAAGGTTATAGCCCATGTTTTTTGAAATTTTGAAAAAAAAAGTTAGCCTCGTTTCTCATCATTTTGGACCATGGGCTATAGCCCATATCGTACGGCATACTATAGCGCGCCGTTTTTCATCATTTTTGAAGATTTGAAAAAAATGACGAAATGACAAAAACGAAAGGTTATAGCCCATGTTTTTTGAAATTTTGAAAAAAAAAGTTAGCCTCGTTTCTCATCATTTTGGACCATGGGCTATAGCCCATATCGTACGGCATACTATAGCGCGCCGTTTTTCATCATTTTTGAAGATTTAAAAAAAATGACGAAATGACAAAAATGAAAGGTTATAGCCCATGTTTTTTGAAATTTTGAAAGAAAAAGTTAGCCTCGTTTCTCATCATTTTGGACCATGGGCTATAGCCCATATCGTACGGCATTCTATAGCGCGCCGTTTTTCGTCATTTTTAAAGATTTGAAAAAAATTACGAAATGACAAAAACGAAAGGTTATAGCCCATGTTTTTTGAAATGTTGAAAAAAAAAGTTAGCCTCGTTTCTCATCATTTTGAACCATGGGCTATAGCCCATATCGTACGGCATACTATAGCGCGCCGTTTTTCATCATTTTTGAAGATTTGAAAAAAATGACGAAATGACAAAAACGAAAGGTTATAGCCCATGTTTTTTGAAATGTTGAAAAAAAAAGTTAGCCTCGTTTCTCATCATTTTGGACCATGGACTATAGCCCATATCGTACGGCATTCTATAGCGCGCCGTTTTTCATCATTTTTGAAGATTTGAAAAAAATGACGAAATGACAAAAACGAAAGGTTATAGCCCATGTTTTTTGAAATTTTGAAAAAAAAAGTTAGCCTCGTTTCTCATCATTTTGGACCATGGGCTATAGCCCATATCGTACGGCATTCTATAGCGCGCCGTTTTTCATCATTTTTGAAGATTTGAAAAAAATGACAAAATGACAAAAACGAAAGGTTATAGCCCATGTTTTTTGTTTTGAAAAAAAAAGTTAGCCTCGTTTCTCATCATTTTGGACCATGGGCTATAGCCCATATCGTACGGCATTCTATAGCGCGCCGTTTTTCATCATTTTTAAAGATTTGAAAAAAATTACGAAATGACAAAAACGAAAGGTTATAGCCCATGTTTTTCGAAATTTTGAAAAAAAAAGTTAGCCTCGTTTCTCATCATTTTGGACCATGGGCTATAGCCCATATCGTACGGCATACTATAGCGCGCTGTTTTCATCATTTTTGAAGATTTGAAAAAAATGACGAAATGACAAAAACGAAAGGTTATAGCCCATGTTTTTTGAAATTTTGAAAAAAAAAGTTAGCCTCGTTTCTCATCATTTTGGACCATGGGCTATAGCCCATATCGTACGGCATACTATAGCGCGCCGTTTTTCATCATTTTTGAAGATTTGAAAAATATGACGAAATGACAAAAACGAAAGGTTATAGCCCATGTTTTTTGAAATTTTGAAAAAAAAAGTTAGCCTCGTTTCTCATCATTTTGGACCATGGGCTATAGCCCATATCGTACGGCATACTATAGCGCGCCGTTTTTCATCATTTTTGAAGATTTGAAAAAAATGACGATATGACAAAAACGAAAGGTTATAGCCCATGTTTTTTGAAATTTTGAAAAAAAAAAGTTAGCCTCGTTTCTCATCATTTTGGACCATGGGCTATAGCCCATATCGTACGGCATACTATAGCGCGCCGTTTTTCATCATTTTTGAAGATTTGAAAAAAATGACAAAATGACAAAAACGAAAGGTTATAGCCCATGTTTTTTGAAATTTTGAAAAAAAAAGTTAGCCTCGTTTCTCATCATTTTGGACCATGGGCTATAGCCCATATCGTACGGCATTCTATAGCGCGCCGTTTTTCATCATTTTTAAAGATTTGAAAAAAATTACGAAATGACAAAAACGAAAGGTTATAGCCCATGTTTTTTGAAATTTTGAAAAAAAAAGTTAGCCTCGTTTCTCATCATTTTGGACCATGGGCTATAGCCCATATCGTACGGCATACTATAGCGCGCCGTTTTTCATCATTTTTGAAGATTTGAAAAAATGACGAAATGACAAAAACGAAAGGTTATAGCCCATGTTTTTTGAAATTTTGAAAAAAAAGGTTAGCCTCGTTTCTCATCATTTTGGACCATGGGCTATAGCCCATATCGTACGGCATACTATAGCGCGCCGTTTTTCATCATTTTTGAAGATTTGAAAAAAATGACAAAATGACAAAAACGAAAGGTTATAGCCCATGTTTTTTGAAATTTTGAAAAAAAAAGTTAGCCTCGTTTCTCATCATTTTGGACCATGGGCTATAGCCCATATCGTACGGCATACTATAGCGCGCCGTTTTTCATCATTTTTGAAGATTTGAAAAAAATGACGAAATGACAAAAACGAAAGGTTATAGCCCATGTTTTTTGACATTTTGAAAAAAAAAGTTAGCCTCGTTTCTCATCATTTTGGACCATGGGCTATAGCCCATATCGTACGGCATACTATAGCGCGCCGTTTTTCATCATTTTTGAAGATTTGAAAAAAATGACGATATGACAAAAACGAAAGGTTATAGCCCATGTTTTTTGAAATTTTGAAAAAAAAAAGTTAGCCTCGTTTCTCATCATTTTGGACCATGGGCTATAGCCCATATCGTACGGCATTCTATAGCGCGCCGTTTTTCATCATTTTTGAAGATTTGAAAAAAATGACAAAATGACAAAAACGAAAGGTTATAGCCCATGTTTTTTGAAATTTTGAAAAAAAAAGTTAGCCTCGTTTCTCATCATTTTGGACCATGGGCTATAGCCCATATCGTACGGCATACTATAGCGCGCCGTTTTTCATCATTTTTGAAGATTTGAAAAAAATGACAAAATGACAAAAACGAAAGGTTATAGCCCATGTTTTTTGAAATTTTGAAAAAAAAAGTTAGCCTCGTTTCTCATCATTTTGGACCATGGGCTATAGCCCATATCGTACGGCATTCTATAGCGCGCCGTTTTTCATCATTTTTAAAGATTTGAAAAAAATTACGAAATGACAAAAACGAAAGGTTATAGCCCATGTTTTTTGAAATTTTGAAAAAAAAAGTTAGCCTCGTTTCTCATCATTTTGGACCATGGGCTATAGCCCATATCGTACGGCATTCTATAGCGCGCCGTTTTTCATCATTTTTAAAGATTTGAAAAAATGACGAAATGACAAAAACGAAAGGTTATAGCCCATGTTTTTTGAAATTTTGAAAAAAAAAGTTAGCCTCGTTTCTCATCATTTTGGACCATGGGCTATAGCCCATATCGTACGGCATACTATAGCGCGCCGTTTTTCATCATTTGTGAAGATTTGAAAAAAATGACGAAATGACAAAAACGAAAGGTTATAGCCCATGTTTTTTGAAATTTTGAAAAAAAAAGTTAGCCTCGCTTCTCATCATTTTGGACCATGGGCTATAGCCCATATCGTACGGCATACTATAGCGCGCCGTTTTTCATCATTTTTGAAGATTTAAAAAAAATGACGAAATGACAAAAACGATGGGTTATAGCCCATGTTTTTTGAAATTTTGAAAAAAAAAGTTAGCCTCGTTTCTCATCATTTTGGACCATGGGCTATAGCCCATATCGTACGGCATACTATAGCGCGCCGTTTTTCATCATTTTTGAAGATTTAAAAAAAATGACGAAATGACAAAAACGATGGGTTATAGCCCATGTTTTTTGAAATTTTGAAAAAAAAAGTTAGCCTCGTTTCTCATCATTTTGGACCATGGGCTATAGCCCATATCGTACGGCATACTATAGCGCGCCGTTTTTCATCATTTTTGAAGATTTAAAAAAAATGACGAAATGACAAAAACGATGGGTTATAGCCCATGTTTTTTGAAATTTTGAAAAAAAAAGTTAGCCTCGTTTCTCATCATTTTGGACCATGGGCTATAGCCCATATCGTACGGCATACTATAGCGCGCCGTTTTTCATCATTTTTGAAAAAAAATGACGAAATGACAAAAACGATGGGTTATAGCCCATGTTTTTTGAAAAAAAAAGTTAGCCTCGTTTCTCATCATTTTGGACCATGGGCTATAGCCCATATCGTACGGCATACTATAGCGCGCCGTTTTTCATCATTTTTGAAGATTTGAAAAAAATGACGAAATGACAAAAACGAAAGGTTATAGCCCATGTTTTTTGAAATTTTGAAAAAAAAAGTTAGCCTCGCTTCTCATCATTTTGGACCATGGGCTATAGCCCATATCGTACGGCATACTATAGCGCGCCGTTTTTCATCATTTTTGAAGATTTAAAAAAAATGACGAAATGACAAAAACGATGGGTTATAGCCCATGTTTTTTGAAATTTTGAAAAAAAAAGTTAGCCTCGTTTCTCATCATTTTGGACCATGGGCTATAGCCCATATCGTACGGCATACTATAGCGCGCCGTTTTTCATCATTTTTGAAGATTTAAAAAAAATGACGAAATGACAAAAACGATGGGTTATAGCCCATGTTTTTTGAAATTTTGAAAAAAAAAGTTAGCCTCGTTTCTCATCATTTTGGACCATGGGCTATAGCCCATATCGTACGGCATACTATAGCGCGCCGTTTTTCATCATTTGTGAAGATTTGAAAAAAATGACGAAATGACAAAAACGATGGGTTATAGCCCATGTTTTTTGAAATTTTGAAAAAAAAAAGTTAGCCTCGTTTCTCATCATTTTGGACCATGGGCTATAGCCCATATCGTACGGCATACTATAGCGCGCCGTTTTTCATCATTTTTGAAGATTTGAAAAAAATGACGAAATGACAAAAACGATGGGTTATAGCCCATGTTTTTTGAAATTTTGAAAAAAAAAGTTAGCCTCGTTTCTCATCATTTTGGACCATGGGCTATAGCCCATATCGTACGGCATACTATAGCGCGCCGTTTTTCATCATTTTTGAAGATTTAAAAAAAATGACGAAATGACAAAAACGATGGGTTATAGCCCATGTTTTTTGAAATTTTGAAAAAAAAAGTTAGCCTCGTTTCTCATCATTTTGGACCATGGGCTATAGCCCATATCGTACGGCATACTATAGCGCGCCGTTTTTCATCATTTTTGAAGATTTAAAAAAAATGACGAAATGACAAAAACGATGGGTTATAGCCCATGTTTTTTGAAATTTTGAAAAAAAAAGTTAGCCTCGTTTCTCATCATTTTGGACCATGGGCTATAGCCCATATCGTACGGCATACTATAGCGCGCCGTTTTTCATCATTTTTGAAAAAAAATGACGAAATGACAAAAACGATGGGTTATAGCCCATGTTTTTTGAAAAAAAAAGTTAGCCTCGTTTCTCATCATTTTGGACCATGGGCTATAGCCCATATCGTACGGCATACTATAGCGCGCCGTTTTTCATCATTTTTGAAGATTTGAAAAAAATGACGAAATGACAAAAACGATGGGTTATAGCCCATGTTTTTTGAAATTTTGAAAAAACAAAGTTAGCCTCGTTTCTCATCATTTTGGACCATGGGCTATAGCCCATATCGTACGGCATACTATAGCGCGCCGTTTTTCATCATTTGAGGATTTGAAAAAAATGACGAAATGACAAAAACGATGGGTTATAGCCCACTGCCATTTTTGGTGGAAGGAGAAGAGAAAACCAAGAGTACCTTCGGGCTTGTCCCTAAATAGACTTGTAACCCAACTGTAGAGTACAAACGCAGTAAAGAACCTGGGGGTTTTCAACTCTGAAAAGGCAACAATGAGCAGAAAATGAACCATGTAAATACAACAAATTCAGGGCACCGCAGGGAGTTGAACCCCATTCTGGTAAACCAGTAGTACCACACCAGTGCCTTAGTTTGTTTTGTTGTAATTTACAGGTCCAAATTCATAATAATTTGAATCATAATGGACTATAAATGATAGCCATGATTATGTCTTACAATTGAAATCGAGAAGAAGACTAAGGAAAACTCCTCAGACATAAACTAAGAAAATATTTTATTTTCCCGTGCTCATAAAGAGCTGCAAAGTGCTAAAAGTGAAAAGTGCAGCAGAAAACCTTTGGGTCATAGGCCCATCGTCAATGCCTCGACTACTGACCGGCATGAATTAAGTTTTAGCTGCAAATGGCAGCATAAATAAATCACATCAATACACACCACATAATGTGATGTGAACTGACACGATGAAGCTTCACTCGCACATTATAAAAGACATGCATCACATCAATCCACATCACATACCTAACCCTAGCCCTAACCCTAAATTCATCATGTGATGTGGGGATGACGTGATGAAGCCTTACTCACCAATGTGAAATGATACGAGACATAAACACACATCACATACCGGGCCTCAGGGCCTGTGTTCATATGTGATGTGGGCTTAGATGAAGCTTTATACTCACAAATTGGATCTGATAATATAGCACCAACAATAGTCTTATGACCTAGAGGTTTGCTGCTGGACTTCTCACTTAAAGCACTTGGAGCGCTTTATGAACATGAACCAAACAAAAAGATTCTTGGTCTCTGCCCAAGCAGTTGGCCTTAGGTTTGTGGCCAGTTTTTCTAGCCAGTTGTCCCACATTTCTATTTTAAAATCTACATGTTTTCAAAAGAATTGCCCACATTTAAATATACATTACAATTTATGCCATTTGTGGACGATTGACAAATTATACGAGGTGCAAATTATGCAATGGCAGAAGCATTCTTTGGACCCCAGTATTTGTCAGCAATACAGAAACACAACATACAACATTATGACATTAGAACACAAGGGCAATGAACAGAGTGCATGGCGTGCAACGAGCTATCCGCAATTTGTGAAATAATCACATAAAAATATCACATAAATGCACATCACATACGGGCCTGTGTTCATATCTGATGTGAACTGACGTGATGGCGCTTTACCGGCAAATGACACAACGCAAGTGACGTGAAACGATACAGCTCCAATCAAATGATTAGAAACTGTATGAGAGACACGACCCGACACACGCACCACATACACTAGTGAAGAACTAGTGATAGATAGGCAAGAAAGAAATTACTTATAAAAGATAAAGCAAAATGCGATTAAAAACTCTGAGACCAGAAAAACCAATAACTTTATTAAAGCAAAGAATAGAAGAGAAGATGAAAGCTCGGGGTAGAAACCGTGCATGTCCAAAACAGTTACTTTTCTGGACTTGTGATCCGATGATAATATTTATATAATATGTGTTCCAATGTTATTATTTAGTCACAAGTTCTTGTTTGTACTTAAACAGTTTGATACATTTAAATATAATAGGTTATATTCAATAATGGATGATCTTTGCATCGTGAGCTTGTAGATCAGCTATTTGCTACTTTAGTGTGTGACACTGTAGCATGACCAAGTAAGGAAATTCATTTACAAAAGGTTGAACTATGGAGATACAAGGTTTCTGCCCGACATCCAAAGATAATAAACTACGCCCACTTACCTTCAATATCAGCACTAAACAAAACAAACTAACCAACGAAGAAAATCTGCCATCATTTTCTTCCTGTTAGTTTGGACAGATCTACAGCATAGAAGGCTGTAAACAGTGTTAAGCAGGCTACATGCTACCATAATGATACCGGAAATAAGTCACATGACGCCACATCACATTTTGTACACTAGTCCACTAGTGAAGAACTAGGGCAATAGATGGGCAAGGAGAAATAAAAAAAATACTTTTTTTTATTAAAAGAGAAAGGAAATAGAAATTAAAATAACTCGACACAGAAAACAGTACAGAAACACTACAACAGAACATACATAATGTGATGTGACGTGACGTGACAGCTTTACCCGTAAATTATGTTAAACAATACATAAATCACATAGCGGCATGTGATGTAGAGTGGCATTATACACAAATTACGTGAAACGATACACGGTGCGAATGACAACCTATGGTATGGTAGCATGTAGCATGTAGCCCACTTACACAAGCATCAGGAATCAAAAGGTTCATTACTAACCTTCACTGCCAACAGCACCCAGGAGTGGCAACAGCATAGAGTTTGTACCTTCAATACCGACGTCGCCTTGTCAGCTTCACGTTCTGAAATGACAATAAAAAAATATATATATTTAGTTGTCGGCCTACAGGATGACATTTTGGAAGTCATAACAGTCACTGAAAGCTGTGTCACCAATATCTTACTTTATTATTGTCACAAATTGTGATTAAAGCTGCTATAAGCAATAATGTCAATTTTAATGATTTTTATTTCATTCAGCAATGAGTAAAACACTCCCAAAAATGATGTAGTCTCTGCGATACATCTAGGGGCCACAATCTGCAGTCAAAGATGTTCCTAGAAGCTTTGTCATTGGTCAGAGAAAAAAAAAGAACCCGGTCAAAATGACTGACCAATCAGGAGGTAGACAGGCAAATCGACCAATGACAAAGCTAGGAACATCTTTGAATGCAGATGTGTCAGAGACAAGATATTGTTTTACCCATTGCTGGCAGTCTGAATACCAAAAAATAAAAAAGTAATTACATTTGACATAATGCTTATAGCAGCTTTAATGATTCAACCCATTAAACGGCGACTTCACCCCTTTTGCAACCAGAGCTTATTTTAATGATGTTTGGGAGACAAGAAACACTTTCCTGGGTTTTTTATGTGGGTAATCGTCGTTTTTAGATATTTTCAAAAGTGTCCATGGGCTCCATGATGTCATGGACACCGGGCTCACTTCCTCCCTAGACTACATGTTGTCTCAGTAAGACAGCCCTCCCCTATGCACAATGAGCAGTGCACCAAAGCATTATGGGAATTGTAGTCTGGGTAGGAAGTGTCCATGAAATCATGGACACATTGAAATACTAAAAACACATAAAAACCTCAGTAAGGTTTTTCACCCAAACTTATGTAAAATCATATGTATGACAATGAATGGTCAACTTGACATGTAATGGTGACACAGCCCTTGTTTCTACTACAGCCACATGTAATCCAGGTACATACCATGGGGGGGCTTCCGTCGCTCGGTTGAAGATAGCCGGTATTAATAGAGCCGCGTAGGTTGTATGGCACAATACGTCCCGAGCACCGTACGCCTCGTAATCTCAGGGAGCGTTCGTTGACACCGTTATACGTTTCAGCTCAGCCGAGTAGACACTCTATTACCAATACCAGCCATCTCCTGATGACCCCATCCAAGGTCACACATGACACCAAGGTCACATGATTAACCTGTAAGACATAAATAAAAACAACATTACTCTTTATCCAGATTTCATACATTGTAAAATTCATATAATATTAAAAGGATATTTCACTTTATCGTCTACTCAGGCTTATGTGAACACTGCAGACAGCTTTTAAGTTGCTTGATTCAGTATTTAGATATTAGATATTCATTTTAGCTTTTTAGCATTTTAACTTAAAAACTGTCTGTAGTGTTCACATAAACCCGAGTAGATAATACAATGACAAAGTTTGTTTTTTAAAGTGAATTGTCCCTTTAAGATATTGGTAAAAAAAAATCTAAACTTCAAAATCTACATTATATAACTTGAGTCAAAGTAAAAAGGTTTTGGCATCAAAATGTACTTCTGCATATCTGCATACTTGGTCATTTTGAACAGAAAAAAACCTTTTGAAAATAGCAGATCTAAAAGCTCAACCAAACGCTTCTCACCTTGGAACAAACACCTCTGCTCACAGACAGCATGCAGTGGATCACAGACTGGATCCAAAATCAAACTGCATGCTGGGAAACAACATGGCCGCTCCTATTTAAATCCAAAGCCCCGCCCACTGAATCCGGTCACCTGTCCGTCATTGGTCCGTTGGTCAGAGTGATAAGTGATTGCATCATCCACTGTTGATCATCACAGCTGTGTGCACACGCACACATGCACGCACGCACGTGCATTATTTTACCCTTTGGTTGATTATAAAACACTTATATTAATAAACACAAGGACGTGTGTGTCTGTGGCTGTCTGTATGAGGCTCATAGGTTTGTTTATTCCGCCATCTTGGATTTCATGCATCAACTCAACTCCCGTCCCAAAGTCTCGCGGGACTTTATCTGCACAGTGTGGAGTGCAACAGGTGGTCTGTTGTTGCTAAAGCGCCATCTTGTGGTGGTTTAAATACATGCAGTGTGTTACACCTCCCTTCTTAAATAAAAGACAGTTGTTCCATAATGTTTGAGGCAACTTGACTTGTATTGAGGCAATAAAGTGCAATAACAGGCACAATCATTGGCTGAAAAATATGTGTGCTCAAAATATCAAAGTGAAATAACAAAATAGGCACGTATAATCACTTGAACAATGCATTATAAGTAGGCCTACTTAAACCTGTTGGGAAAAGATGTGCAACATATGTTGCATGTAAACGTGAGGATAGCTCATGTAAACAGGTGTAAATGTAAACAGGTGTAGGCTGAGGATAGCCGGGTGGAGTGAAGTCCAATACTACATGTAAACAGGTGTAGGTGTAAACCGGTGTAGCAGGAGTAAACAGGTGTAAATGTAAACAGGTGTAGGCTGAGGATAGCCGGGTGGAGTAAAGTCCAATACTACATGTAAACAGGTGTAGGTGTATAAACCGGTGTAGCAGGAGTAAACAGGTGGAGGTGTAAACAGGTGTAGGCGTGAGGATGGGTGGAGTAAAGTCCAATACTTACTATCATTAAATACCAACAAATGCAAATTCACTGCAGGTACAATAAATGTACCAAAATGATCACTGTAATTTTCTTCAAAATAATAACTGCAATTTGCTTCTTCCTTTCCTTTTTTTTTAATAGGAAGAAAATACAATGATCAACACGCACGCACGCAGGCAGGCAGGCAGGCAGGCAGGCAGGCAGGCAGGCAGGCAGGCAGGCAGACAGCCTAACCCTCCATGGTATACACATGGACATACAACGATTGTCGGATGTGTGTATATGCTTTTGTGTGTGCACATACAAAGACAACCGCGCAGGCATGTTTCTTTCTTTTCCTTTCATAAAAGGCACATGCGTGCGTGCGTGTACGTCAGTGCGTGTGCGTGTGCATGTATTTTCTTATTAATCCTGTTCTCACTGATGTTTTGAGTGCTTGTTAAAGACATTTTCTTTGTCAGAGCGATAACCAATGTTGAACAATCAAAGTCAGTTACAATAACAACACATTTAGCTGAAGGTGACATTCGGAGGGAAAAGTGATGCTTATCCTCGGCACACCAAAGCTTATTTTCTGCCCGTCTCAAACCACAGCTGATGCCAGAACAATATTTATTTCTGATGTCACACAAAACGGCTTTCATACTTTCCACAAATCCTCATTATAACCAGTTAAAGTTACATTAAGACTAAGTTAAAGTGACATTGAGACTAATTTAAAGTGACATTGAGACTAATTTAACGCTTTACTTAATGTCAATACATAAATATGGTAACACATAAATATGTGAGTTGTGTTGTTGATTCCCTTGCTGGAATATTTACAGGTTATTTTAAAGGACAACTTTAGTATCTTTCAGTGTTCATGTTTTAGGTTGCTCCCCGAGCCCTGAGCACTGTATAGTGTCCACTGCTCCATCCTAGTAGTCAGGATGGGTAAACCACGAGTAAGTATCCTAAGTAGTGCCTTAAAGATCCCATGTGGCCCACAGGGCAGCTAGTAGCCTATCTCAATTCAATTCAATTTGATTAAAGTGTCAAATCACAACAAGTTAGTCTCAAGACGCTTTACAACCAACAAAGATCCACCCAGAGCATTAACACTAGAAGGTCTGAAATAAAATCAGCTTTTTTCAGATGTCAAGATTTTCTGAGATGATAGAATGGTGATGGATGATGATGCTCATGGAAGGGGAACCTTCTGAAAGCTTCATGGGCAAAGATAATCAACTTAAAAATAATAAAAAAACGGTCAAAATGACCTCTTAGACCTTCTAGTGTTAAGCAATATTGTGACAACGGTAACGAAAAACTCCCCTTTAGGAAGAAACGTCAGGCAGAACCCGACTCTAGGGTGGGCGGCCATCTGCCTCCACCGTGTCACACTGATGGTGGGCTCCATGAAGAGGCCTGGTCCACGGTCACACTTCTGATGGGCTCCATGAAGAGGCCTGGTCCACGGTCACACTTCTGATGGGCTCCATGAAGAGGCCTGGTCCACGGTCACACTGATGGTGGGCTCCATGAAGAGGCCTGGTCCACACGGTCACACTTCTGGTGGGCTCCATGAAGAGGCCTGGTCCACGGTCACACTTCTGGTGGGCTCCATGAAGAGGCCTGGTCCACGGTCACACTGATGGTGGGCTCCATGAAGAGGCCTGGTCCACGGTCACACTTCTGATGGACCTCCATGAAGAGGCCTGGTCCACAGTCACACTTCTGATGGACCTCCATGAAGAGGCCTGGTCCACAGTCACACTTCTGATGGGCTCCATGAAGAGGCCTGGTCCACGGTCACACTTCTGATGGACCTCCATGAAGAGGCCTGGTCCACAGTCACACTTCTGATGGGCTCCATGAAGAGGCCTGGTCCACGGTCACACTGGTGGTGGGCTCCATGAAGAGGCCTGGTCCACCGTCACACTTCTGATGGGCTCCATGAAGAGGCCTGGTCCACACAGTCACACTGATGATGGGCTCCATGAAGAGGCCTGGTCCACGGTCACACTGATGGTGGGCTCCATGAAGAGGCCTGGTCCACAGTCACACTTCTGATGGGCTCCATGAAGAGGCCTGGTCCACGGTCACACTTCTGATGGGCTCCATGAAGAGGCCTGCATGGTCCACGGTCACACTGATGATGGGCTCCATGAAGAGGCCTGGTCCACGGTCACACTGATGGTGGGCTCCATGAAGAGGCCTGGTCCACGGTCACACTTCTGATGGACCTCCATGAAGAGGCCTGGTCCACGGTCACACTTCTGATGGGCTCCATGAAGAGGCCTGCATGGTCCACGGTCACACTGATGGTGGGCTCCATGAAGAGGCCTGGTCCACGGTCACACTTCTGATGGGCTCCATGAAGAGGCCTGGTCCACACAGTCACACTTCTGATGGGCTCCATGAAGAGGCCTGGTCCACGGTCACACTTCTGATGGACCTCCATGAAGAGGCCTGGTCCACAGTCACACTTCTGGTGGGCTCCATGAAGAGGCCTGCATGGTCCACGGTCACACACGGTGGGGGTTAATATTAGAGGTCCACGGAACTGTGCCTTGGAGGAGGAAAAAAGACTCCGGGGAGGGATTCCCCGGATGTTGGGTTAGTGTTTCTGTAGCATGAGGTGGCTTGATAAAACACAGCTTCAGAGGACTAAATTATTATCATCATTATTATTATGGCGTGTGTAACCGCATGTTTTCTCTCTTTTGTTTACTTGTCTGTGGCTCCTTCTCCGCCCACCGGTTGTTTCCCAAATGGGAACCCGGTTCAGTTAACCCATTCTGACCTGAGATCAGATTCATACGAGGTTTCCACTGGACACACACTGGTCTGATGAACCCATTCTGACCTGAAATCAGATTAAAGAAATGTCAGTCGTTCTTTGATTTTTCAAAAATAGCAGACCTACAAGCTCGTAGCGCGCCACTCGGTGGCGCGCTATGAGCTTGTAGATCTGCTATTTTTCAATAGCTAAAGCATGACATGATGCTAAACACCAAAACGGGTTCCCGGTCAGAATGGGTTAATGTTGTTTCTCAGTCCATGAGCCAAGAGCTACAAAATTGGAACCTTAATTATGAATTGAGTGGGCAAAACCATAATGAACATGATAGATCGTTATCACCATAAAACGTCCCCAGTTGATTACTTATACACGAAGACAATGATTTATTGCATTATACAATTCTTTTAAATTACAAAAAAAGCTACTACTGTGGAAGGATTATCATATATTGATTGACTTATTAATTTCATTATATTATTCGTTTAAATTATATTTAATATTTTTTTGTAATTTAACAATTTAATATAGACGGTTTTGCACACTCAATTCATAATTATTATAACGTTTCCAATTTTGCATGGAGCTCTGGCTCAAGGACTAAAAGAACCCAAAAGAATCGAAGCGGTTCCCGTTGGGAGGAACCAACCGGTGGGTCCGTGGGAAAGGGCTCTGAGTGTGTTGTTCTCTCCTTGGTCTTCTCTCTCTGCTCTGGACATCCAATCACTCCTGCTTCAAAGAGATTTAAATTACCCCATCCAGCGCTCTGCCAAAATGTTGTTTTCAAACAGGTCTGGGGTCAGCCACCTAATCTGATCACAGAGACGCTCTGCCAAAATGTTGTTCTCAAACAGTTCTTGGGTCAGCCACCTAATCTGATCACAGAGACGTGCAGTAATTGAATGTCAAGTCGTTGCTTAACACACTCAGGGCGGGAACCCCTTTTTGGTGTTTGAAAGCATTACGTTATACTTTATAGCTATTGAAAAATAGCAGACCTAAAAGCTGAATATATAGATTTTTAACTCAAATCTATGCTTCTAGGGGGGGGGGGGGGGGTCCCTGGAACAACATGTTTTCAGACGGGGGTCGGCAGCCAAATATACAGATAATTCTGGGCGTCCTTGACGTGAAAATGTTTGAGCACCGCTGACAGAAACATAGGGCTTTTCAGAAAACTGTCATGATTTAGAAGACATTTAACCCATTCTGACCTGAGATCAGATTCATACGAGGTTTTCACTGGACACAGCACTGGTCTGATTAACCCGTTCTGACCTGAGATCAGATTCTAAAAATGTCAGTCGTTCTTCGATTTTTCAAAAATAGCAGACCTACAAGCTCGTAGCGCGCCACTCGGTGGCGCGCTACGAGCTTGTAGGTCTGCTATTTTTCAATAGCTAAAGCATAACATGATGCTAACACCAAAACGGGTTCCCGGTCAGAATGGGTTAACGTCAGGACCTAAATGGGATAAAGCTCCCGTCTCTTCAACACCGTCTTTTATCCCTCGGTGTCACCATGACGACCAAAAAAAAGCACGCATAAATATTTACTCCTCCTTTAGCTTAGAGACCTCAGAGAGTTGTTATTTATATGCAAATAATACAGCACAGGAACCACATTGATGATATTTCATTACCGCTTCTTGACTTTACTCTAAACTGATTCTCTCATTATGATCTGGCATGCTGGAGATTGGAAAGTATAAACTCACGCTGCAGGTCACACTCCAAAGGTTTTCTGGGAGTCCAGGGCTTTGCCCCCCCCTGTATTGGCAATAACAAGAGACATGGCATGATGTGAGGCCCTGTGAAATGAACGAGATAACATTATGTGACATATCTATTGAAGCTTTTGTGTTATACATGCTGTCTCAATATTTTCCTATTCTTGCGTGGACTGTGTTTATTATCACCCAGGTTGCTGTAGTAGTGAATTGACAGTGATGTTTTGTATGGTAACAGGTACGGTCGCCCCTTTTCCACCTCGCCCCCACTACTCTACAGAGCTGTAAATAACAAACATAATTCACGTTTGTGATTATTTAAAAGGTATTATCATATTAATGTATCAGTTAAGTTCACTCTGTATATCCACGGGCATAATAGCATGATGATGCCATTACAAAACATGGGCTTTACATGGAATAAATGTGATTAATAAAACGAAATGAACTGCTAGATCAGGTCCTAAATTAACTTAATTAAGCGGTCACCGTCTCTGTGACAAATTATAGAGATCGACTACTATGCAATCAGATAAATCTGTATACAAGATAATGTCAGATTTCAGAGAGGAAGGGAAATATACTCAATTAACTGAGTTTTAACTGTTTTGGGGTCCTTGACATGAAAACGTTTGTGAGCCACTATAGCTGCCATAGACAGATATAAGGAGAGTCAAGGAGGTGCCACAGAAAATCCAATCTGCTACCACCCAGAACTTAATGGCAGGGAGGGGGAATCACTGTCTGCCATTGAAACCGCACTCGCGGGACCTGCAAGTCATGTGGAAGGTGGCGTGTTCCATATTGAGCGTGCCATGGGGAGGCCCATGGGGAGGCCCCTCTGCACAGCTACATTATGACACCATGGTGCCCTGAGGAGAGGGTGCCATGGGGAGGCCCATGGGGAGGCCCCTCTGCACAGCGACATTGTGACACCATGGTGCCTGAGGAGGGAAAACACGTTTATGAAAGACAAGCAACACCTTTTGTGTCTGTGGACAAAAGGACAATTCATAATAATGATAATGAGGTAACACCAGAATTCAGAGTTATGGAGTATAAGGATTTTACTCGAGTAGGATACAAACTTACATTATAGCTCACTCCCACAATAACCAAACGCCCCACATAGCCTCAAGACATTCAACAAATGGGACAGTGACATCATAAAACAAAACAGGACCAAAGAGCACCACAGGGGTGTGACAGATAGAGATAATATCAGACTGTAACTTAGAGTATTATTAAATGTTTATATCTTAATTTCCACGACACACCCCAGAAGTGTAATGTTTGAGATGATGTGGACTGAGAGAGAGAGAGAGAGAGAGAGCGAGAGATTAGGGTGGGCACAGAAGAGTGACCCTATACCTGTTTCCACTTTAAAGCCCTTGCCTGCCAAGAGTTGAACATTCAAAGGAGCCCCCTCAGTCAACCTTCTGACGTCACAAACTCCAGCCGGCCTCAGTGCAGCTTCACACACCATCACTCAGAAGATTAGACCCAAAAACACTACAGAAAAAATGAAATACATCACATTATTGAAATGAACTTACACAATCACAACACAATTAAACAACATATTTGGCCCTAAACAGACTGATAATACATTGAATACAATAGAGAAGGGCAGACACAGACAAACCTTTCTTTCTTTCTTTGTATTTGTTTCGAACACCATACAATAAATCACAATTAAACAATAACAGTTAAGAAAAATCTCTACAAAATATATATGTCAATAGACAATAGATAAGTGTGTTTGAGCAGGAAGAAGCTAATGCTTATAAATTCCTACCCCTTCACAACGTTTTTTCTTTTAATATTAACACAAACATCTTATGAAGAAAAGTATGTTAAAAGAAAAAAAACAAGAATCAAAATTACACATACTGTGCATGAATAATTCAACAACCCCTTCACAGTGCGCTGGGACTCTCACCCTCACAAACCTTTTCATCAGCATCAACATAATTTCGGTTTCCCTCCTCATTACTGTATACTTCTTAAAAAATGCTTTTTTTACAGTATGTTGATGTTCTCTTCCCGGAAGTTCATTGGTCAAACATGGTCAAGCATGCAGTGATCACAGTCATGCTGCTTTGGATGAATCACAACGATAATATGCAGTATTATGTCAAAACAGAGTTAGTTATTTCACTATTAGTTTGCCTAATTCTGTAGTCTGTAGTACTGTGTGTGTGTGTGTGTGTGTGTGTGTGTGTGTGTGTGTGTGTGTGTGTGTGTGTGTGTGTGTGTGTGTGTGTGTGTGTGTGTGTGTGTGTGTGTGTGTGTGTGTGTGTGCGCGCGTGTGTGTGTGTGTGTGTGTGTGTGTGTGTGTGTGTGTGTGTGTGTGTTAAGGCAGTACCCTAGACCATTTTTTAGGACTCGAACTTCGGCAGGAATATTCGAGCGAACATCCGGACCATTTGTTTCTAATTAATTAAAAAAATAACCTCCCCCCTTTTCCCTCCTTCCTCCTCCCCTACTTCCCTCCTTCCTCCCCGTCCTCGTCTCCTCTCTTCCCTCCTTCCTCCCCGTCCTCGTCTCCTCTCTTCCCTCCTTCCTCCCCCCCTCCCCTCTCCCCCTCCTCTATCACACCACTGTCCAGTTGCATTAGTGAGGAAATGAGATTTCTTCTAATTAATTAGATCTGTGTGCTAAAGATGAAGATTACATCCCAGTGAAGGTTAGGGGTGTCAATCACATAAAAAAAAAAAAAAAAAAAAAAGCAAGCTTCCTTGAGATAAATTGAGCCCCCCTGAGCATTATGGGTAAAAGTGTGTTTGTTAATCTTAACCCATTCTGAACGGGAACCCATTTTGGTGTTAGCATCGTGTTATGCTTTAGCTATTGAAAAATAGCAGATCTACAAGCTCATAGCGCGCCACCGAGTGGCGCGCTACGAGCTTGTAGATCTGCTATTTTTGAAAAATTGAAGAGCGACTGACATTTTTTTAATCTGATCTCAGGTCAGAATGGGTTAATCAGACCAGTGTGTGTCCAGTGGAAACCTCGTATGAATCTGATCTCAGGTCAGAATGGGTTAAACCCCTCAGTTTTAATTGAGTCTCACAGACGGTCAAAGCAAATGAGATTCTGGGACCAGTGAGTAGGGAGAAAATAATTGACCGACAGACAGATTTTTTTTCATCCCACGATTTTGTAACCCATTTTTCACCCCTGTGTCAATCATCTAATGTGATCCTGGGCTCTACACACCCTCCGCCAACCTAGTCCCCATATATGGGGGACAAGGGGAGAGCAACGGACTTGAACTCATGCTTCCTTCATGCCTGAGTGTCCAAGTTGCTCCTTTACACCTGACAGGGGGGGGAGTTTCCCTGGTTGGACGTAGCGCGTGGAAGGAACACGTTATTCCAACCAGTTCCTTTCCCCTCCATCAGGCGCCCCGGCTGGCCAGGGGGAGGCAGTTTAGTGACCAGGATTACTGCATGTTTTTTGTGAGGTTACCTACCCTAGGGGACACAGGTATGGGCACTGATGACGCGGAGGAGGAAACACGCCGCCAGCACCCACAGCGTCCCGTGCGGGGATCGAACCCAGGACCTTCTAGCTGTGAGGCGACAGCACTACCAACTGCAGTGCCACCGTGCCCCCGACAGACAGATCATTGTGGGAAATGGGAAAAGAGTCATTGGGCACATGCCTTTTTATGAGCTACTGTTAAATGGCGATCTACCTTCTGGGGACCCCTAGCTGCTCACAAGCGTATTACCGGGTACATTAATACACGACTGGAAACAAACAACCGTTTATGCTAAATGTGTCCCACAAAAAGGTGAAGTGGCAGTTAGAAGATAAACGCTGAGAATAGATTGTCAAATGTTGGCTCTTCTCATTTGCTCTGCACACACAGACGAGAAACTAAGGTGACCTTTTCAATATTCAACATTCAGAAGTAATCTACTGTGAGCCTTGACGTTGTGTCCTAACCCATTTTGGGCCGGGAAGCCCTTTTTGGTGTTAGCAATTATGTTATGCTTTAGCTATTGAAAAACAGCAGATCTACAAGCTCATAGCGCGCCACCGAGTGGCGCGCTACGAGCTTGTAGGTCTGCTATTTTTGAAAAGTCGTGAAAATGTGGCGCAAATTTGGAATATATACGTTTTTAACTCAAATCTTTGCTTCTGAGGGGTCGAGAAGAACGACTGACATAGAAACATATAGCTCTTTCAGAAAACTCTCAGGATGTGGAAGACATTTTTTTAATCTGATCTCAGGTCAGAATGGGCTAAGGATGTTTTGAAAGGGCAAGGCACGGAGGACAGAGGACGAGATGACAACAGGATGAGAGATCAAGGAACAGAGAGAGGTGATGGTGATGAGCTGACGAAGAGGGGAAAGAGGACATTAAAGAGATGAAAGGTGGACGAGAACCGGAGGGGAGGCCATGGTAGATGGAGGGACTCTGCTAAGTGGACACGAGGGTCTCAATAAACGGTACCTATTACCTATAGAGCTGTAAAAGGTTGGAATTATGTATGTCCTGTTTGTCATGTCTATAAAAAAAACCCAATAAAAACTAATATAACAAAAAAAGAGGGTCTCAATAATGCCAGTGTTTTTCTGGTGCTGTTGTATAGCCTACTGTCATAAATTATGTTTAGGCCATGAGGGTCTAACTAACCAACAGGTTCGGTTTTATTAGCAGAGGAGAAAAGCTTTTAGGCGTTTTAGTGGCATTTTGTCTACCTCGTTCATTCTTCACCTCCGCTCTTCAACATTTTGTCTCCCTCGTTCATCCTTCACTCATTCTTCACCTCCACCTCTTCCTGCCTTTCATGTGTCTCTCTCTCCTCTCATCATTGACCTGAACACAGAGAGTATTTATGTCAACAGTCCATCAGGACTAGGAGATAATTCGTTTCAGCCACTCGCCTGCATGAAAATTTTATTTGAAAACATTGTTGTTGCTTACTACTCTATTTTTAATCTCTATTGTTCCCCTTCCCCATTCATGCAATGTCCTGCATTTATTAGTCCTGTTAACCCATTCTGGGACGGGAACCCCTTTTGGTGTTTCAAGCATTATGTTATATACTTTAGCTATTGAAAAATAGCAGATCAACAAGCTTACACCGAGCATGTAGGTCTGCTTTTTTTTTTGAAAAATCTTGAAAATGTGGCACAAATATTTCAGAGCGAACATTTTTGTGTCTTCTGTGTCTACCACGTTAGACACACATGGTGATTTTACCATGTGGATCTTTCGCTTTTTGAGGTGCTTTCACATAATTAGTTTTGTCAGTACTTCTGGCATTAAGAGGCACTGTGGTGGGTTGCGCCTCTCGGCTAGGGTGCACAATGTGAGGGTGCGGAGAGCTCCCGTGTGTCCCGAGTACCAATTAACCCATTCTGACCTGAGATCAGATTCATACGAGGTTTCCACTGGACACACACTGGTCTGATTAACCCATTCTGACCTGAGATCAGATTCTAAAAAATGTCAGTCGTTCTTCGATTTTTCAAAAATAGCAGACCTACAAGCTCATAGCGCGCCACTCGGTGGCGCGCTATGAGCTTGTAGATCTGCTATTTTTCAAAAGCTAAAGCATAACATGCATGCTAACACCATGGGTTCCCGTTCAGAATGGGTTAAATTACAACAAAACAAACTGGAGGCACCGGTGTGGTACATTCTGGTTTACCAGAACAGGGTTCAAACTCCCTGTATAGTGCTCTGCTTGTTGTATTTACATGGTTTATTTGTTATATTCTGCTCATTGTGTAATAGCCTTTTCATAGATGATAACCCCCAGGTCATTTTTTTGATTCATTTATCACATCCCCATTAGCTTTTAGTGTGAGTTACAGCAGCTACTCTTCCTGGGGTCTTTACTGTGTTTGTTCTCCCTACAGTTATGTTTAATACCAAGTCTATTTATTAACGGACCAACCAAGCCTGAAGGGACTCTTGGTGTGGCATTTCTTTCACTATTTCGGAGGATTTGACAAAAAGGTGAAAAATGAACGATGTTAAACAGTTATAAATGGTAAAATGGTGCATTTATATAGCAACTTTATCAAAGGCACTTTACATAGATTGCGCATTATTCAGCCACATTCACACACCAATGTTCAGAGGAAACCATGCAAGGCACCAACCAGCACATCAGGAGCAATTAGGGGTTCAGTGTCTTGCTCAAGGACACTTCGACACTAACTCTGGGGGAGCCCACAGGGTTCAAACTGACTCCGGCCACTCTATACCCCTGAGCCACCGCCGCAACCATGCATTGTATTTTCCTTATTAATCACCTATTTCCTTGTCCCTCAGTTGTCATCCTAATTACAGATCCTGCAGCGATTGTTGCTATTTTAGTTGTGATTGTGGCTATTCACGTATTGGGGCTGCGGTGGCTCAGGGGTAGAGTCCCTGGATGGGAACCGCAAGGTTGCCAGTTCGAACCCGGGCTCCCCCAGAGTTACTGTCGAAGTGTCCTTGAGCAAGACACTGAACCCCTAATTGCTCCCAATGTGCTAGTTGGTGCCTTGCATGGTTTCCGCTGCCATCGGTGTGTGAATGGGTGAATGTAATGCACAATCTATGTAAAGCGCCTTGGATAAAGGCGCTATATAAATGCACCATTTACCATTTATTTACCATTTATTGATGAGTCAGAGGTATAGTTGGTGTAAATCAATCAATCAATCAATCAATCAACCAATCCAGTTGAAGAATGAGGAGTGTTGCGGCTGCTGTGGGCGTGGTCATGTTGTTTAGTAAGCGTCTCAGTAGGAAGACGTGATCGGCGTCTCTAACCCATTCTGGGCGGGAACGCCTTTTGGTGTTTTAACCCATTCTGACCTGAGATCAGATTCATACGAGGTTTCCACTGGACACATGCACTGGTCTGATTAACCCATTCTGACCTGAGATCAGATTAAAAAAAATGTCAGTCGTTCTTCGATTTTTCAAAAATAGCAGACCTACAAGCTCGTAGCGCGCCACTCGGTGGCGCGCTATGAGCTTGTAGATCTGCTATTTTTCAATAGCTAAAGCATAACATGATGCTAAACACCAAAATGGGTTCCCGGTCAGAATGGGTTAAACACTATGTTATACTAGCAGATTAATAGCAGATCTACAGAGGACGGCTCATAGCACGGCACTGAGTGTCGCGCTATGAGCTTGTATAGGTCTGCTATTTTTTTGAAAAATCGTGAAAATGTGGCGCACATCTTTGAATATATTCTTTTAGAGTTTCAGTTTTTAACTCAAATCTTTGCTTCTGGGGGTGTGCGTCCCTCCCTGGAACGACATATTTTCAGATGGGGGTTTAACCAATTCTGGCCGGGAACCCATTTTGGTGTTTAGCATCACGTTATGCTTTAGCTATTGAAAAATAGCAGACCTACAAGCTCATAGCGCGCCACCGAGTGGCGCGCTACGAGCTTGTAGGTCTGCTATTTTTGAAAAATTCGAAGAACGACTGACATTTTTAGAATCTGATCTCAGGTCAGAATGGGTTCATCAGACCAGTGTGTGTCCAGTGGAAACCTCGTATGAATCTGATCTCAGGTCAGAATGGGTTAAATGTCGACGTCAGGCCTAAACGGGCTAAACACCAACCCGACTGCATCTGTATTCTCCTCCTGCTGCCGAGCAGATGCTGCCGGAGGACATTTACATAATAATATGAAGTCCAATCAGGTCGATGTCAAACGAAAGCGTATCCTCTCAAACAGAACGCAGTGGCACCAGGAAATGGACCCCGCCCGGTGGGGCCACACATTGTGGTGTATCATCAGAATATAATAGCCACGCCATGGGTGCTATATACTAGGGCTGCGAATCTTTAGGTGTCCCACGATTCGATTCGATTCCGATTCTTGGGGTGACGATTCGATTCAAAAACGATCTTTTCGATTTTTCCGATTCTCGATTCAAAAAAGATTTTTTCCGATTCTAAAGCAGTTTATTTTATTTTATTAAAAACAATTAAATAGAATTTTAGCATGATCTACTCCAGTCTTCTGGCATGAAAGCAGAGTACATTTAGTAAAAAGCTTGTATAATTGTAAAGGTTTTATCAACTGAATGATTTAAACACACAAAGGTTAAATCCAAGAGTAAGAACATGTCTCATTTATTTAGCTTGCACAAATTTGAACCAGTACAAAAGTTACAAAATCTCTTCTCACTCAATACCAGAACAATACATTAGTATTAAAGCAGGTGTAAAATAAATACAATTGGCAGGCTTAGCTTAGCTGGTAGTAAATGCACTATGCAGAAACCCAGGCCATAATGCATTGCATGCACAGGTACATTTGTGAAAGAAAAGAAAAATTAAAAAAAAGAAAAATTGGAAAATGAGAATCGATTAGAATCGCGATTCTAACTCGAATCGATTTTTTTTGACAGGCCTACTATATACCCGTGGCAGCGTGCACCCACGGTGTGGCTGTTCTGATGACAGACAACCCCCTGACTAGTGTCTGTGCCAAAAAAGAAAAGAAAATAAGAAGCCCTATACGTGGGTCCTTTATATGTAGAGGAAACTGTAGACACTATGGGTGCTCTTTGGAGAGGGTTTCATATAGCAAAGCACAAGAGTTCTTAAAAAGTTCTATACCGTGGGCTGTATTTTGCGTGTCTTAAGTACCAGGTATTATTCCCTAACTTGAGTAAACTAAAGACCTGGAGGCGTGATCAATCCCATTTGGCTATTCTGAGTGGCCAAAGAGCATTGATCACGCCTCCAGGTCTTTAGTTTACTCAAGTTAGGGAATAAGACCTGGTAGTTAACCCATTCTGACCTGAGATCAGATTCATACGAGGTTTCCACTGGACACACACTGGTCTGATTAACCCATTCCGACCTGAGATCAGATTCTAAAAATGTCAGTCGCTCTTCGATTTTTCAAAAATAGCAGACCTACAAGCTCGTAGCGCGCCACTCGGTGGCGCGCTATGAGCTTGTAGATCTGCTATTTTTCAATAGCTAAAGCATAACATGATGCTAACACCAACATGGGTTCCCGTTCAGAATGGGTTAAGACACGCAAAATACAGCCCCTTGAGTCAATGTCACTGTGGAAGGAGGGTCCAAGGCAGCTCTGGCCAGTTGAAGTATAGAAAAAAATCCTTTATTTCATTAATTACTTAACCCATTTAGGCCTGAAATAAAAACTTTCGCTCTGAAAGAATATATACCTATTCAAAGATTTGTGCCGCATTTTTATGATTTAAAATAGCAGACCTATACAAGCTTGTAGATCTTCTATTTTTCAATAGCTAAAGTATATATAACAGAATGCTTAGTTGAAACACCAAAAGGGGTTCCAGTGTCCGTATCAACTTTGGTGCGGACCAGAGCAAGTCTGCATGTTGTTGCGTTTGTGACATCCACTGGTGCACCAATACTTTTAGAATATAGGATAGAGTCAGATATAGTTACAACTCTCCTCTACACTAATAAAAGGGGTGCACACTTTGCACGTGCGCTGTGTGGCTGCATTTAGGTTTAACCCATTTAGGCCTGACGTCGAAATTAAAAAAAAAGTCCTCTGAAAGAATATATATATTCAAAGATTTGTGCCGCATTTTCACGATTTTTTCAAAAATAGCAGACCTACAAGCTCGTCGATCTGCTATTTTTCAATAGCTAAATTATAACATAATGTTTAACCCATTCTGACCTGAGATCAGATTCATACGAGGTTTCCACTGGACACACACTGGTCTGATGAACCCATTCTGACCCGAGATCAGATTCTAAAAATGTCAGTCGCTCTTCGATTTTTCAAAAATAGCAGACCTACAAGCTCGTAGCGCGCCACTCGGTGGCGCGCTATGAGCTTGTAGATCTGCTGTTTTTCAATAGCTAAAGCATAACATGATGCTGAACACCAAAAGGGGGTTCCCGCCCCAAAATGGGTTAATTCTAGCAGCAGTAACTGTGAGCCAAGCTATCCTCTATCCTCCTCACAGAGACACATGAAGGGGTGACTCAGACATCAGTCGTCAGACAGACGTTTGCTCTCAGCATGGCGTGGCACAGAGTTCTTTACTCTCTGTTGAAAGAACTCCTCGATGGAGCAGAAAAGAAGCAAATGAAAGAAGAATATTGTTGGACTCCCCGGAGTTAAAGATATTCTCTTTCCGGGAAAAGGGAGCATGCATGGCCAACAAAACCTGATGGTGGTGGTGAAAATGGAAGCCATCGATCTCACGATAATGAAACTCTAAACATTTTTGTAAAAAGAAAGACCTACAAGCTCGTAGCGCGCCACTCGGTGGCGCGCTATAAGCTTGTAGATCTGCTATTTTCCAATAGCTAAGACACCAAACACCAAAAAAGGGGTTCCCGCCCCAGAATGGGATAATGACAAACATTGCTGTCCCACAACAACCTGCCAGACGTGGCACAGAATGACAGACATGTCCAAATGTCAGCGTGGTAAAATGTTATACATTGTAATATTTCAATGTAACGAAAAGGCCTTGTGCACTCCTACAAGGACAGGTGCGTCGGAGCCGGCAACCAAATGCGAATCATGAGAAGAAAAGGGTCTCCTGCACACCGTCTTTCACTTATAGAGTAGTATAGTTTTATTAGATGACAACGTTTCGGTCTAAACGACCTTGTTATGGCTGGCTCTGGGGCCATAACGAAAAAGGGGAAATCGAAAAATAAGTATTTTATTTCATACTTATATAAAAGGTAGACTTTAAACAGTTAAATCAGAGTTTCCAAATAATACTGGCAGGGAAACATGCTGCCCAAAACCGAGGACCAAAACAAAGAAATGAACAAGGGAACTCTCCTATGGCTGCGCCGCTGCCCCTGCAGCCTGTGGAGAAAAGCAGATCTGTAGTGCTGTGAGAGCAGGTGTCTTAAATAGTGTTTGGGGAGGACACTGGCCAGGTGTCTCCCCTTCCACTCATCATCTCTGGCTCCGCCCTCCAACACTGCAATGGAACTGTTAAAGGCACAGCCACACATAGTAACCCCACATAGTAGACTAAAGGCCCAGGGGGCCGTCACAACCTTCATCAGGTATCTGGTTTATGGCTATATAGAGGGACTCAGAGAGGCGAGGACCAAGAGTTCCTCCATATAGCCATTACCTGTTGCTTGTTGTAAACCAGATACCTGATGAAGGTCGTTTAGACCGAAACGTCGTCATCTAATAAAACTACTAGTCTATAAGTGAAAGACAGTGTGCGGGACCCTTTTCTTCTCAGTGTAATATTTAAAAAATGCATGCCTTTATTTATGGGCCTTGTGCATATGTGATTTGATGTTTTTATTAGATCCCTATTAACTTAGTAAGTTACTGTACATGACAGCAGCTATACTCTTCCTGCAGGGAATTATGACTGTGACTGACATAGGAGTCATAAAATGATAAAACGATGTTTAAGGTCATAACTCAGATTATTCTAGTATAGCCTCTGGTATGAGTTAATTAACTGTTTTACAATATTGTTGTAATAATTATGGCTCAAACCTCAGACAGACTTAATTAAGATGATTAATAAATCAGTTACATTTTGTGAGGACGGACGGACAGACAGACAGACATTTACCAGTGATTTTAAGCCATGTCTCTGTCTCCTCACAGAGCATAGAGTTGTCTCCTCACAGATGAAGGAAGGGGTGAAACAGACTTCAGTCATCAGACAGACGTTAGCTCTCAGCATGCGTGCGGGGCGAGTTCTTTATACTCTCGGTTAAAATAACTCCTCAATGGAGGCGAAAACAAAGAAAATGGCTGGACTCGATCCCTCGATCCTTAGACACATCATGACTACAAATCCACTGTTCTTTTCTCTCCTGAAGTTAGAGATATAATTGCCATCGCATCAACATCCCCCACTCAACTTGGTGGAAAGGTTTCGGATGATTTAGAGCCGGAAATCATCGGCTAGCTGTTTCATCACGGATAATCCTCTTTTCATTTCAACCCCAGAAGCAAGCAAGGAAAACTAAATCGTAGCCTACAGGTATAAGACTATATGGGGCTGAATCTGGATGGTGATGGTGACAATGACGATGGTGGTGTCAAGTGAAATTGCATTATTCTAACGATAATTTGCCTCTGTATTGAGATATGGCTGTGTACACAAAGTACTGATATAGTATATTCTAAAATAAGTCTTAACCTTTTGTATAGTTGTATTATATAAACTGTATTACAGGCTCGTGGCCCACAAGGTAAGACAGTACATCACATATATACGAGAATACAAAAAAATAAATACAGTACATTTACCCAGCCCCACAGGTTACTACTCTAGGAGAGGCACTCATGCCATAGTGTCCTCTGATGGTAGAAGTGTACCTTACAGAACTACGGCCTGGGTCTGTCATCTGTCCAATGAGTCCATTCAGTGTCCTCTGATGGTAGAAGTGTACCTTACAGAACTACGGCCTATGGGTCTGTCATCTGTCCAATGAGTCCATTCAGTGTCCTCTGATGGTAGAAGTGTACCTTACAGAACTACGGCCTGGGTCTGTCATCTGTCCAATGAGTCCATTCAGTGTCCTCTGATGGTAGAAGTGTACCTTACAGAACTACGGCCTATGGGTCTGTCATCTGTCCAATGAGTCCATTCAGTGTCCTCTGATGGTAGAAGTGTACCTTACAGAACTACGGCCTGGGTCTGTCGTCTGTCCAATGAGTCCATTCAGTGTCCTCTGATGGTAGAAGTGTACCTTACAGAACTACGGCCTGGGTCTGTCATCTGTCCAATGAGTCCATTCAGTGTCCTCTGATGGTAGAAGTGTACCTTACAGAACTACGGCCTATGGGTCTGTCATCTGTCCAATGAGTCCATTCAGTGTCCTCTGATGGTAGAAGTGTACCTTACAGAACTACGGCCTGGGTCTGTCATCTGTCCAATGAGTCCATTCAGTGTCCTCTGATGGTAGAAGTGTACCTTACAGAACTACGGCCTATGGGTCTGTCAACTGACCAACGAGTCTATATTCAGTGAGCGATCCAGCCTGCTCATGAATTTGAATGTCAGGTTCCTCAACAGAGCCATGAAAGTAGTGAGACCCAATGAACAGAAAAGCCCATTGGCTCTCTAGTAGGCCTGTCAAAAAAAATCGATTCGAGTTAGAATCGCAATTCTAATGCTGTCCGATTCAGAATCGATTCTCATTTTCCAAAAATCGTATTTTATTTTACGGCCTGGGTTTCTGCATAGTGCATAGTGCATTTACTACCAGCTAAGCTAAGCCTGCCAATTGTATTTATTTTACACCTGTTTTAATACTAATGTATTGTTCTGGTATTGAGTGAGAAGAGATTTTGTAACTTTTGTACTGGTTCAAATTTGTGCAAGCTAAATAAATGAGACATGTTCTCTTACTCTTGGATTTAACCTTTGTGTGTTTAAATCATTCAGTTGATAAAACCTTTACAATTATACAAGCTTTTTACTAAATGTACTCTGCTTTCATGCCAGAAGACTGGAGTAGATCATGCTAAAATTCTATTTAATTGTTTTTAATAAAATAAACTGCTTTAGAATCGAAAAAAATCTTTTTTGAATCGAGAATCGGAAAAATCGAAAAGATCGTTTTTGAATCGAATCGTCACCCCAAGAATCGGAATCGAATCGAATCGTGGGACACCTAAAGATTCTCAGCCCTACTCTCTAGTGCTCCTGGGTTTCTTTAACAGGATACGAAGACAGTCATTATAGGCTACTTGCAGTTTGCGTATAAGCTCTCCTTCTTGTACTTCACCCACAGTGGAGCTGTGTAGAGAGGGGTGCAATAAGCTCTAAAGCGTATTGCAATACTAATGTGTGGTTGTCACAAAACCCTCACGGAGTCACAGTCATGGCACACCACCAGTGTTCTTCGGCACACTTTTGTTACAATAATATTCCACTTCATTTCACCCCAAGTTACCATTCTAACTTTACACTAAACTGTTCCTTTTCTAATATGACTAAAGACAAATCCCCAGGCTCCTCCTCCACGGGGGCACCAATCAAACGAGTCCGTGGGATGATTAATTCATGTTAATTGGTTGTTAACCCATTCTGACCTGAGATCAGATTCAAACCAGGTTTCCACTGGTCTGATTAACGCATTCTGACCTGAGATCAGATTCTAAAAATGTCAGTCGTTCTTCGATTTTTCAAAAATAGCAGACCTACAAGCTTGTAGCGCGCCACTCGGTGGCGCGCTACGAGCTTGTAGATCTGCTATTTTTCAATAGCTAAAGCATAACATGATGCCAACACCAAAAGGGGTTCCCGTTCAGAATGGGTTAAGGAGTATTTGGACCTGTAAGCCCTGGTAGGAAGCCCTCAACACCCACCCACACACTCCCCTGTGAACACCAGCCCATTTGATCCGCACTAATAGAATTACGACTGTAACAGGAACACCTGGGTTCACCGCACGCACACACACACAAACGCACGCGCGTGCACGCACGGACGCACACACCCCAAACGGGCCTTTGAAATACAGCAGGCACACAGGGTGGGGATAGAACACACACACACACTCTCTCACATAATGCACACATAATGTGCCTTGCTCTCTCTCTCTTAGCATGGGGTAATTTATAGTGGGAGGTTATTTCCCCACAGTCTCCATTCTATAACTGGCGTGTAATTGGTGGTGTGATGAAGCACCTGATTGGATTAGCCCTGCTTCTCTCTTTCAGCTCTGACTCACAGCAGTCTGAAAACCCCCAACCTTGACCTCAATTAACCCATTCTGACCTGAGATCAGATTCATATGAGGTTTCCACTGAAAAACACACTGGTCTGATTAACCCATTCTGACCTGAGATCAGATTCTAAAAATGTCAGTCGTTCTTCGAATTTTCAAAAATAGCAGACCTGCAAGCTCGTAGCGCGCCACTCGGTGGCGCGCCACTCGGTGGCGCGCCACTCGGTGGCGCGCTATGAGCTTGTAGATCTGCTATTTTTCAAAAGCTAAAGCATAACATGATGCTAACACCAAAAGGGGTTCCCGTTCAGAATGGGTTAACCCTTCACTCATCAGTGAGAGATGAGGGACAGCTCATCATCCACCCTGCTAATTGACCTGATGAAATGAAAATTTTGAAAACAATACGTCGTACGCTGAAGTCTATGGCATTTATATACAGTCAATTCGTACAGTGAATCTATGGTAGGCCGTATTCACAATCAATATGTACAGTATAATGGAATCAAAGTAAATCACAATCACTGTATTCGATGCGTGTGTACTCACTCAGTAATTCATTCCTTGACTTGGAGTCAGATATGAGATATCATCCACTAGTTTCATATCATCTGAAAGTTCTGGCAGAAAAAAAACATGCCTTAAGTAAAATATCACCACTTTTCCATGTGGAAAAGCTGGACTGAAAATATGAAAACTGCCTTTGGGAACAGTCGATCTTTGGGGAATCACAAACGTATATATGGGGCACAAAATTGACAGGTTTTATCGATGGATTGATTCAAAATTGTAATCACAGTATATGGAAGCGGTCAACTTCACTGTTTAGAACGAGAAGTAATCCTTGTCTCTAAACTGCCTCCCCCTGGCCAGCTGGGGCGCCTGATGGAGGGGAAAGGGGAACTGGTTGGATTAACGTGTTCCTTCTACGCGCTACGCTACGTCCAACCAGGGAAACTCCCCCCTGTCAGTTGTAAAGGAGCAACTTGGACACTCAGGCATGAAGGAAGCATGAGTTCAAGTCCGTTGCTCTCCCCTTGTCCCCCATAAATGGGGACTAGGTTGGTGGAGGGTGTGTAGAGCCCAGGATCACATTAGATTAGAAGCAAATAGAATGAAACTAATGTCATAACTTTAACTCCATAACTCTTCCTCTTCCCCCTGTCCACCGGTCTCGCTCTATAGCGAGGTGAACCCTCCCAGTGCATTGTGGGTGACATGTATAGTGTGGGGGTTGCTGTGGACGAGATACTATGCTCGTCACACAGGCTGTCAACGTTACAGTAATTAAAGATGGTCTAAGTGATTAACCCATTTTGGGCAGGAACCCATCTTGGTGTTAGCATTATGCTATGCTTTAGCTATTGAAAAAAAGCAGATCTACAAGCTCATAGCGCGCCACCGAGTGGCGCGCTATGAGCTTGTAGGTCTGCTATTTTTTTAAACTGTCAGGATTTAAGATCAGATTTGTAGAA
This sequence comes from Protomyctophum bolini, assembly GCF_963924005.1. Lineage (NCBI taxonomy): Eukaryota > Metazoa > Chordata > Actinopteri > Myctophiformes > Myctophidae > Protomyctophum > Protomyctophum bolini. The sequence goes on from NC_137865.1 coordinate 47,773,337, forward strand.
TCTGATCTCAGGTCAAAATGCGTTAAAGAACCACCATTCTTCTGTGCGTTAGAATCTGATCTCAGGTCAGAATGGGTTAATCATGCCTGAAGATGTATACACACGGTGACCGCAGGAAGCATTCCTTGACACCGGTTTGACGACCGGCGGACTTAGGAGAGATGGAGCGATAAGGGATAAGATAAGACTATATATCGACCAGCGGGATATTCAGGAGCAACCGCAGCGACATCCCTTCATGCTGCTTGACGTTGACATTGGACAATGTTGTCCAATGTCAAGTCTGTTATTTCATCATCATGCGACACTTACACATGTGATGGTCACCGAGCTGACCAGATAGACAGAACATAATATATTTTAGTTGGAACTTTTTAGGCTTTCATTTTAAAAAGTGTACAGTAATTTCTTCAAATGTCGTTTTTATGTGGACACACCCACCAGTTAATTAAGTATGCCTGGTGTTGGGTGGTGATCTACAAGCTCATAGTACGGCACCGAGTGCCACGCTATGAGCTTGTAAGTCTGCTATTTTAGAATAATCGTGACAATGTGCCTCGAATCTTTGAATGTTGTTACAGAGCCAACGTTTTTAAATCAAATCTTTGCTTTTGGGAGGGGTCCCTGGAACAAAATATGTGTCCCCTGGGGTATAGGTACCCTCACCAAAAAACATGCCGTAATCCTGGTCTCTATACTGCCTCCCCCTGGCCAGCCGGGCTGCCTGATGGAGGGGAAAAGGAACTGGTCGGAATAACGTGTTCCTTCCACGCGCTACGTCTGGCCCGGGAAACTCCCTCCCTGTATAGTACCTGTATAGTCCGGGGAGGCACTGGGTCCCATTTTTACAGTCTTTGGTATGACCCGGCCGGGGATCGAACCCCGACCTCCCAGTCTCAGGGCGACACTCTAACCACAAGGCCACTGAGCTGGCCAATGAGAGCTAAGTTGACTGTTATGTAATCGTATAGGCCACGACACGTACAGTATAGCAATCAGCAGAGTTTGGAGAAAAAAAACCTATGAAATGAGTGGCTTCTTATGACTAATAATAATGCTGCTATACAATGTCTACATTGTACCCATTCTTTTATCGAATGGGTTTCCAAGATTGAGAAAATAAACTGCAGTCATTTCCTCAGGTCAACGGTGACGCAGTAATTCATTTTTTGCCTGGAAGCATTTTTAGTACCAAGAGTCTTAGTGCCCTGTTATCTACACCCAACCAGAGTCTGACCTTACCGACACCACCATCCGTAGCACTCTCTCTCACTAGTAAGGCTAAAGAATCATACATAGCCTAGATTTTCGGTCCAGCCTATGAATAGGCCTTAACACCATCCGTAGCACTCTCTCTAGTGAGTTAGAACTACTTTGTTACAGGTAAAAGTACGGAATTGGAAATGTACTTGAGTGAAAGTACAAAAGTATCGGCAAAGCCACTACAGCTATTAGTACTTCCCCACCAATCCGCTGGGCCGGTTTGTGAATCTGATTGTCACTATTGAAATAACACAAAAAAGCTAACTAAAGGAGGGTGTAACCTAAACAAGACTATAGTGTCTGGTAACAGCATGCATTGAATCAAAATGTGTGTAAAATTAAACAAAAGAAAGAAAAAAATAAACCACAAAAGAATTGCACTTGCATTATATAATTTCTGGTGTACGTAATATATCTTGAACTCTTGAATCTTGAATCCGAGCCCAATTGACTTAGGCTATATCGTGAAATTAAAGTGAAATAGTCCAACACATATGTTGGCCTGCTAGCTAATGATAGTGACAGACAGTAAGAAAAAAGGAAAAGTTTGATTGAGCTGACACAGGGCTATTGGCAGAGAATAGTAAATCATGTTCTGGCGGGGGCGTTTTCCGCAACTGACACTCAAAGTGGCTACTGGCCAATCACAGCGCGTCCTTGCACAAGTGCACTAGGCCAACCACAGCGCATCCTTGCACAAGCCGGCGTGTAGCATAAAATATAAAATGTTGGAAAAAAAGACATTTAGCTCTTTGTGAGATTACCTCCAGAAAAAAAAGAACGACTCACGCAGGTTAGCCTGAATGAGACCTAAATGCTTTATATGGCAGAGGGCATCTCCCGGCAGAAACTAAGACACACATGCAGAAGATGAGCCTAATTAAGAGAGGAGTGTGTGTGTGTGTGTGTGTGTGTGTGTGTGTGTGTGTGTGTGTGTGTGTGTGTGTGTGTGTGTGCGCGAGCATGTGTGTACCAACTGGATAAAGCTGCAGACCATCAGTAATTAGCAGATAGAGAGAGAGACGCTAGTAGTTCACGCTATACTGTATGCCACAATGGAATGGGTTCTCGCCCCACAGGCGTTTTCCTTTGTTTTGAAAGGAAAATGCATGTGGTCTCCGAGGCTACACGCAGGTAGACCAAATATGTCAAACTCAAACACACGGTGGGCCAAAATAAATACATTGGTAGAAGTCAAGGGCCGTCCCCAGGCAAATAGCAAAAAAGTTAATGCATTTAAAACTGAAAATGCATTATTATTAATCTCAGTTTCCTGTTCCTCACAAAGCAGGACTTATATACAATAAGGGCCATAAGGACAATATACCAGAGGGCCAGTTCTAATACTAATTAAATATCATCCCAAGGGCCAAAGATAATTCAGTAACAGGCCTGATTTGGCCCCCGGGCCTTGAGTTTGACATCTAGAGCTTGCCTCATACAGAGCCAAAAAAAAGTCTTGTTCAACCCAAGCCCCCCAGTAAAGGCTATTATCCAACGTTGAAGCTGCCACCACCTACTGGCGAAAAAGTGGAACTGCAGCACGCTCATGGAGGTGAACGGACTGTTCAGTGACGTCATGTTGCGTAACGTGGAGGTCATCCCAGGATCTCGACTTTGAGGTCCTGGTTTGGCCGCTCCTCCGCTCGCTCGCGCCTTTGAGTTATAACGGTATACTTCCGGCAGTCTTCCGGGTGCTTCAAAACGCCACTGAGCGACTTCTATTGAAACGAGTATAGCGGGGAACGGGCGGGGCTGTAGCTCCGCTCATCCCTCTGTCCTTTATAACTCTATCTATGGTTCAACCCAAGAATACGTTAAAAAGGGTATCTTTGGAAAAACAAAGAAAGGGTCCCCCGCACACTGTCAGATACTTACAAAATGTTTACTCTTTCATGGGTCGACAGGACAGACAATCAACCCAAGTCTACAAATGACTCTGCCAGCGGTCTAGTCATGTCTCTCTCCCTCACTACAGTACGTCCCTGCTCTCTCTGCCTTTCCGTCCCTGTTTTCTGTCACACAGCTACTGTATATTGCCAGCATCCTCCTTGCTAGTGGTCAGCTACTCTCTGGATGGAATAACAACTATCGGTATAGGTCCCAGTTTGAACTGCAATAGGCAGTAGAGTAACAGATCCACGAAAACAGCTCTGGGAACATGCGAGTCCAGCCCCCAGTGTCACTGACGTGGGGCATTGCCAATCCGGCGCCCACATGGATGATCATATGTTTTGGTCCAGCTCGACTTGACTGTACCATATTTCTCAACCGGTCTCTTCACTGTCTTTTCGTCTCCTGTATAGCCTGGTGGGGGACAGAGGCGGGTCGGGTGGCTGAAAGGCATGTGGAGCAGTCGTGGATGTATATACATTCAGTACAGCGAGTCCGTGTTGCTGCTTCGGGGCGTTTTGATCTTCTCGATGTTCTTCAGGATCATGTCGTGCAGCGTGATGTAATAGTTCCGGAGCTCGGACACGATGATCTTCAGGCTGATGTACTCCTTCTCGTCCGTCTCCGTCACCGTGCGCCGGTAGTCCTCCACCTGGGGGTACTTGACGATCTTGGACATCTGGTTGGCGCGCGTGACGTAGTACTTGGTGATCTGGTCGAGGTAGGACTCCGCCTCCAGCCCCACGACTCCGAGTTCCGTTATCGTCTCCTCCTGGATCGACACGCCGAAGTTATTCCCGTCCTCGATCTTGGGAATGAGCAGCTGGACCCACATCTTCACCGTGTTGCATTTCTCTATGAGCGTCCGGATCTCCGGCTTGACCTTCTCGATCAGGTCCACCAGCTTGGCGTTGCTCTTCATCATGCCACTGGGCATGAACGAGACCTTTTTGCCACTTATCGTCTTATCGTCCCCGGTGACCTTTTTCTTTATTTTAATCTTTTTAACCTGTTTCACACCGGTGAACCTCTGGTGCGACAACAACGTCGAATCCGAATCCGTGTCCGAATTTGAATCTGAGTCCAAGTTTGACCCAAGCAAGACGGGGCTGGTCAGCGCCGTCAGGTTTATCTCGGAGTGGATCTCCCGCAGCTCCGTGATGTTCACGCAGGGATCTCTGAGGAAGTTGTCCAGTTCCAGCAGCTTCCTGGGGAAGAAGTTGGCCACGAGGTCCTCGGCTTCTCCCTTGATGCGTTCCCTGAAAGCGTCCACCTTGGATTTGATGTCGTTGTCTACTTTAAGGAGCGACATCGTGTTTGTGAAGTAAAGACTGTCCTGCTATAATAGCACCCGAACTGCGTAGCTTTTCCTATACTATGTCGGCGACACCCGAGAGTGAGTTCAACTGCTTCCTATTTATCTACCTGCAGGTCTTTCGAAGGAAATGGACGTCTTCAGGTGCGTCTTAACGCGGTATATAAGCTGACCAGATCTCTGGTCCATGACGTCACACCAGTGTCCTAAATTTGGCATTAACCCATTCTGACCTGAGATCAGATTCTAACGCACAGAAGAATGGTGGTTCTTTAACACATTTTGACCTGAGATCAGATTAAAAAAATGTCTTAAATCCTGACAGTTTAAAAAAATAGCAGACCAACAAGCCTGTAGATCTGCTATTTTTCAATAGCTAAAGCATGACATAATGCTAATACCAAAAGGGGTTCCCGCCCAGAATGGGTTAATGCTTGGACGTTGGGATGGAGGCACCATGGATGAATCAAACCCTGTGATGTGAAGGACAACTCTTGTGCCACCCACCGTGATTTATTCCTTTTTGAGGGGCGCTAGCCCCTCCTATATACAGCTTTTGTCCTCACACCTCTCAATATTTGCCATTGGCAATAAAAGGGGAATTCAGGTCAAATGTTTGCTAAATCTTGTCCCCACACGTATCAATATTTGCCATTAGATTAGATTAGATTAGATAAAATTTATTGTCACTGCACATAGTATACAAAAACTTTGACAATTAATTAAACGCCATTGACAATGATGGGAACATTTATATAGACGAGCAAATGGGCTAACCAATCACATGTCGGTGCAGGGAACGCTTGGCCAATAAGGGACCACCATTCTTGATGATGATGTACGACGATGATGGGTCACACAGGTGTGATTTTCTTATTTTTTTCCCCTCAAAAAATGGCCAGCTTTGTGCGTCCGTGTGAAAAAGTTCAACGAGCCGATCTAGATCCAGACATTGTGAGCTTGTAGTGTTTGAGCTTGTGTTTTCTATTAAAAAATTGCAAATTAGTTTAGGGATAAGGGTTATGGGGTGGCAGCAAGATATTACGCATATGTCCAGACCATGCATATATTGGACACATGGCAGCAGGTCAACAAGTATTAACCCATTTAGACCTGAGGACGATTCTCCATCCGAAAAGTTTTCTGAAACCTATGTTTCTATATCAGTGGTTCATCAAACATCTTCATGTCAACGACCCCAGAAATCTTATGAAATTGGCCGCCGACCCCCATCTGAAAATATGTTGTTCCAGGGACCCCCCCAGAAGCAAAGATTTGACTTAAAAACGTTCACTCTGAAAGAATAAACATATATTCAAAGATTTGCCCAACATTTTCACGATTTTTCAAAAAATAGCAGACCTACAAGTTCGTAGCGCGGCACTCGGTGCTGCGCTATGAGCTTGTAGATCTGCTATTTTTCAATAGCTAAAGTACAACATAATGCTTTAAAAACACCAAAAGGGGTTCCCGCCCAGAATGTATTAAGGACACCACCCACCCAGGTAATAATGGACTGTTTGTGATGCAGCAGAATTAGCAATAACGCCTGAGGTGTCTCGAAGCTCGTCGGGAGAGACTCGGGACTCAGGGAGAACTTTCCTTTTGAAGCTGTCAGAGTTATAATAACCCAAAGCAAAACAATCTGCATTCTATCTGTGTCGCCCCCCCCTACAAGTCCTTTAGTTGTAATCCCCAGAGACATACGTAACTACAGCCCAGAGTGACTGTCAGGGAGTGTGGGAATGTTGAGTTGAGACTCATTAAGACGTTGTCAGTCTTCTTCAATGTGTTTAGACACCGCCGAGACTTGCCGAGTCCCACAGCCCTGATCCTCTCCAGCAGCTGGAGAGCCAACGAGTGTGCACGTATCATGTGGTCGGCGCGTGTGTGTGTGTTTGCGTCTGCGTGCGTGTGCGTGTGCGTGTGCGCATGTGTTTGTGAAGTACCATCTGCCTGCCGCGCGTTTGATGAATCAAGAGCTCCTTGTGAGTGACATCTCTGTCAGACACCGTTTGTGACAAGCTCTTGACATAACCTATTCTGGGCGGGAACCCATTTTGGGTGTTAGCATCATGTCGTGCTTTAGCTATTGAAAAATAGCAGATCTACAAGCTCTTTTTTTTTTTTATCGAAGAGCGACTGACATAGAAGACATTTTTTTAGAATCTGATCTCAGGTCAGAATGGAAAACTGTCAGGATGTAGAAGACATTTTTAGAATCTGATCTCAGGTCAGAATGGGATAAACACCTGTTCCGTGTCGTTCTCCCTGCGTGCGGTGCGCTCCTCCTGTGGGAGAGCTGCTTGAAAGGCCTCTCTACCGACAGGAGGCAGAGGACACTTGAATAACAGCTTGATTCCCTGAGCAGATGAAGTGTTTTCAATAAGTGCTGAGTCCACTTTGAACATATACTGTAATAGCATGGAGAAACATGTAATGAATGCCTTGCTGGTATATGATTATTTTTCCTTTTCATGTGTATTATTATAGCCAGGAGGCAAATTAGGGAATAGCTGGAGCATATACCACTACTCACTCACTCACTCAACTGTATTTCATCTTGGTAAGGAAAGGAAAGGTATACGTTTACCCAGGGTAACTGGACTAAGCTCAAGAACTTGTTTACAGCCAGGCCCTGCTCATAGAACATTTCATGGTAGGGGTTCAATGCCTTACTCAAGGGCACTTCAGCGGTGGTAATTTTAACGTGCCGGTCCGGGAATACGAACTAGCGACCTTCCGATATCAAGACCGCTCCGCAAACCGTTCGGCCACCGCTGCCTAATAGTACATTTGGTACAACAACAAAATGTCACCGCCGGTTGAGTCTAATGAGTTTAATGTTTTATCATCAATCAACCAGAGGTACAAGCCTGTTGACGGACGCTAACTTTCTGGGTTAATTGTCTCAATTCACGTAACCTACTGTATAAGCAGGCGGGTGAACGTCGCTTATTGTTTATTAATAATGAGACGCAGCCTCTTCTTGACTTAGCGTTAGGGTTTCTGTCCAATGAGCTGTACTGTATGTGTTCCTGTGCATCGGAAAAGGATCGTTCTATTTGACGATGATAATTAAAAAAGAGGCCGAGGTGTTCATTCATGGATCGTTTTGTCTCCCCCAGCTGCCCGCCTCGGGTCAAATCAATTAGAGTGCTATGTAGTGCTAGCACAGTATGTACAGTATATCAATGAAGATAGCAGACAGGATATGGACCATTTCGTGTGTACGCACGCACGCATGCACGCACGCACACATGGACACGCACCACCATGCACGCATGGCACGCACGCACACACGCACACACACGCACCAGTGCACCACGCACGTATGCATGCATGCAGGCACAGACAGGGAGACAGACATGAAAAGCTTTACACACATAAGAGAGTGTGCTCTGTACACTTTACAAGCATTAAACCATAAAATGGCCTTCATAAAAGCCAGTCAGTCAGTGGTGAGAAGTCTGAGAAAGAGCAGACACGTCAAGCTGAATGGATCACAGAAAGGAACCATAATATTCTCCATGAGTGCAGAATTCCTTGAGCACAAAAGTATACGGAGAACAATGCATGCATTGCTGAACAATCATGTATGTGTTCACAAGATCACTATATGAGCAGCAGATACTTATGCCATTAGGATTTGTACAAGGTCTCACTGTGATAGCATTTCTAGTTATTTTTGTAACAGAAACACTTTTCTAAATAATTATTCAGTAGCCTACTATACTGTGTGCATAATAATGAATGTAGCTGCAAGCAGCGATTAGACAGGGTTAGGACATAAAAGTAATAAAGCAACAAAGAAAAAAAGCTATACGCAATGCCTGTCTTCTAATTACTAGCAAAATACTACTTGATACAATAACTACAATGACTGCATTTGGACTAACAAGTAATTCGACCATATGTAGGTCGCAGATTACTCTGAAAACCTGTCAGTCCGTCCGTCGATCCCTCACACCTCCATATATGTCACGCCACCATATATGGTCCTCAGTCCGTCACGCCTCGTGACACGCTCCATATATAAAGATCACGTCACTGACCTCATCATCAAACCCTGGATAGCCATATAAGACTGGAACCCGCCGGAAACGTTACATCTGACCTCGAAACCTCAAACGCTTAGATCTCCATATATGGAGCTGACCTGTTCTGACAATCACGTGAATTCAGTTGTTCACGAGATGATGTATGGTGATGTATAATGATAGGAGCGCCCCTCACTTCACACGGGTGTGATTTTTTATCAATGTGCATCCAAGGAGAAGAACAGGAGTGGCCGTAATGTTGAGTTGTGGGCATCTTAAAGGAAACGTCTGTCGCCTGCAGCTGTTGTCAGGGTTTGAGACATTCTGTAAGCCCAACCACCAAAACCAAAGCTCTCCCTGAAGCTTCCATGATGCATTGGGGGTGTCAAGGCTTGTGGGACGTGAAATGTCCCACAGCTCAGAGGGCCGGGCCGGGACAGGGACAGGGCTGTGTTCTAGCTATAATGTCCTCATTTCTCACAGTACTACTAACACCATGGAGGAAATGGAGCCTTAACCCATTCTGACCTGAGATCAGATTCTGAAAATGTCTTCTACATCCTGACAGTTTTCTGAAAAGGCCATGTTTCTATGTCAGTCGTTCTTCGATTTTTCAAAAATAGCAGACCTACAAGCTCGTAGCGCGCCACTCGGTGGCGCGCTATGAGCTTGTAGATCTGCTATTTTTCAATAGCTAAAGCACAACATAATGCTATAACACCAAAAGGAGTTCAAGCCCAAAATGGGTTAAAAAAGAAACAAGTGTTTGAAGGAGATAAGACCTCTCATATAAATCCTATATCTCCTCGAGCTCAACAGCTGTATGAATCAGCTCTGACCTCACACATGATGATGTAGGATGACCACATGAATCAGCTCTGACCTCACACATGATGATGTAGGATGACCACATGCGTGCGTGTGTGCGTGCGTCTTCATGTCTCTCTGACATCGTAAAAGGAATGCTTTCACAATATAAATGATTAGGTTAAAGTATCCTTCTAGGAGAACAACAGAATAATCTAGCCTGCCATACTGGCTTTCTGTGAAAACACCACCTCTTATTGGATAATGAAAAGCTGTCTCGTCAGGCTGGGAACAATACAGACTACCAGGTAGGTTGAAACTGAATGAAAGGTGGACCAATGGAGAAAGGAGACATAGCTAGAGAAAGAGAAAAGTTGATATGAAAAGAGGAGTATTCTGCTCACTACATGCACAGTCAGAAATATTGATTTGTAACCCACACAGGTCTAAAGCCCAAATAAAAACGTCTGGGTTTCCGAGGCTAAAGCCTCCTTCTCAAATTGTAGCATTCTTTGCGGTCGATCTTTTCCTCGTGTAAAAGCACTGTTCCAGTTTAGTAGTGTATACTGTCCTTTGGGCTGTAGAAACAGAGCACACACACTAGTAGGTTATTCAGAGCACGGACGTAGTAACAGCGCCTCTCTTTAGACAGAAAACTCTCTTGAATTGAATTTGCAGCTTAGGCTACCTCTCTTTTGTGGCAGTCTAAAATAAACCTTTTTTTTTACTGCTTGGTTTAATTGAATGGCAAAAATAAATGTGACACATTATGAAACACACCTACAATTACAATCATGGAATACTATTCCTGACATGTGTAACATTTTGATTCAGTGTAATTTACAGTATCACACGACTTGTTTTTGAGTGGTGCTAGCCACTCATATGCGGAGCTATGAATGTATGTATGAGTACGTACGCAACGCCTAAAGTGGCCAGTAGAGCACGCAAGCTCTATCAGCTCACAGCTGACGAAATTGACAGTATATTTCGTCTTGGTTTTAGTCATCATCTAGTTTTCATTTAGTTTCCATGTAGTTTTCGTCAGTGGAAAAAGGTAGTCCAACATTTTTCGTGTTACGAAGTCAACACTGGTGTCGGATTAGTGTGACATCGGACTAACGCTACGCACAGGTGGTGTTACATTTCTTCTTCAGGGGACTGGGGGACTCCAACGTGATTCATTGTTTTCATAGTGAGGTTCTAATCATGTCTCATGATGAGACTGGGGGAAGTTGAGGGAACAACTCCCATATGGTTGTTTTGTCATCTGGAAGGTTGATAGGTTTGCCCCCATAGGGTTGAATATGGAGGTTTTGGTCCTGATGAATTGTTGTGCTGTAACTGCCAAGCCCCAGATGTATTTATATTATCTAAATATATTTGCAGGTGTCTCATGTACACAGTTTCACTCTGGGATAGTGTGCTACTTCCGAGTTAAGTCTTTAGTTTTCCAAAGTCCTCTTTTTAGATTCCGGTGTCGATCCTCTGTGACAAATAATCCTCTCTATATCCACAGACAGGAGTTGTTGGTTTGGCACCAATTAGTGTTCAGCTGTGCTTCCACACAGAACCCATTGAACATTTCAGTTCATCTCTCTTTGCCTGAGTTCTTCATCCGATCATCCAATGCTTTGATGCCTGGTTTAACTCTTCTACATTCTGCCGTTTGTGTTAGAGAACTCCTGCAGTCTTCTCTAGTTTAGTTGGTTAGTTGTATTGCTAATATGCGACATGATTGGTGCCGTGTGTCCGTTCGTTCAGATACGACATGTTGGTTAGTTAAGTTGTGTGAAAATACACGACACATGTTTGATGGCTGAACAGAGACATACCGAGAGCTGATGGGGATTTGTCTGTTGTTTCGTTTGTCCATAGCCTACCTAACCAGTACACGCTACTGACAGGCATGTAATGAGAACAGAACATGAACATGAACAGTGACAGGGTCAGGGTCACACTGTCATCTCCGTACCTCTCTCACGTAGTCTCTTTTCACTTCAGCCTCTCTGTTCTCTCTCCTCCATGAAGCCGACACGATGACCCTGCCCTGCCAGAAAGCTGCCGGCGTTCCCCTCCAGCCTTTCCTTATTTCATTGTGGTCTATTTCCCCACACAGCCCCTCATAACAAGACCATGATGTGGCCTATCAACTCCTGTCACTCAAAATGACTGACAGCGAGGCACTGCCCCCCAACTCTCCCTCTATCTCTCTCCCTCTCTCTCTCTCTCTCTCTCTCTCGGCAGGAGTCACGCCTTGTCGGGTATATATCTGGGTGCATATCTGGGTCTCTGTGTCTTCCTTGCTCTCTGCAGAATATGCTTAGCCTGGAAGATTCGTCTGGTTTCCAGGTATATATATAGTTTATATACCTGTCTGTCCTGCTGATAAACACAACAGTGGTGCATAGCATACATGGTGCACCATGCTATAGTAGCAGAGGAGCCAGTGGCTAGAGATCACATGAAAGATGAGGCTATACAGGCACTGGTCCAACCAGTAAATACTGGGCCCATCAAAGCTATAATTTCACTCGCTTTACGACAAACACATCCCCGCAACTGCAGTTATGTATTAACAAGCCTCGGCTATACTGCAGTTTTCTTCCACAAACGTTCTAACCATTTGACGGTTAAGAATTCAGCACCACGGTGGTGGTGCAAGGCGGACCCACTTCAACTAATGAACTAAAATGTTTATAAGAATTGGCACGGCGGCCAAACTGTTCGTTGTCGTCGGCTAAAGGGGGGGGGACATTTTCGATGACGTCCCACTGTTGTGCAACAATCGAGGATTGCGCAACAGTCGCTCCTATAGGCTGTGGAGCGATGCGGTCGGTTTTCATATCAATAAACTTCGTCCTGGGCGCTGCTTGTTAACGTACTTCCAAAGTGTGTACATAGTTTAAGTCACAGATTAATTGGTTTTCATAAAAGCTTGTGTTTAATCCACATGGGATCTTGTTTAGTACTGGGCATAGGGCTATACTTGCCAGCATGATAAGAACTGTCATGCCAGCTTGGTTACAACCAAAACTGACTCCCTCTTCCTCTTCAAAATAAGAGCCACTTGATTAGTCAACACTAGTTTTATTACAGGATGTATAGACAGACAGCACCCAGAGATAATGCTTTGAATGGGCCCACTGCCTGCTGCTTGTACCAAGAGGCAGGACTGTTTGATGCTGCAAATAAGAAGACTGTAAGGCCTACATGCCGTCACGTGAAAATAAATGCTGCTTCACTGAGCCACATGTCCATCAGAAATCTGTGCATAGAATAATAAGCTGAGCAGCAGCTGTTTAAATTTAATAGAGACACAGATAAGCTTATTACCACTCCAGGCACATTTTAATATAAGCAGGATTATATAGAGAGAAAGAGAGAGTGGAAACTATAGAGAGTAACATCATTGTAAAGCTTCAGATCCCATGGGACCTTAATGCAAATGTGGCACGTCTGGGTTGAGGCGACACACATACTCTGTTCTCTCCAGTCCAAGAGCTCTTCTTCAAAGGAAATCACTTCTCCCTGTGCATAATAACCCATTCTGACCCGACAAAATGTCTTCTATACGTACATCCTGACAGTTTTCTGAAAAAGCCATGTTTCTATGTCGGTCGTTCTTCGAGTTTATAAAAAATAGCAGACCTACAAGCTCATAGCGCGCCACTCGGTGGTGCGCTATGAGCTTGCAGATCTGCTATTTTTTCAATAGCTAAAGCATAGCATAATGCTAACACCAAAAAGGGGTTCCCGCCCAGAATGGGATAAACAAGACACTGTACTGCAGCACCGTTCTTCACCACTTCTATCTATACTGTACTAATCCCAGAGCCATAGAGTATAGACAGAGCTATATGCAAACTCCGTTCACTTCATGGGGCTTCAGTCCAATGGCGGCTCCCATACATAGACTTCTATTGGTTTGTCCCTAATTGAAGGCTCCACCTATAGAGCGTCGCAGTCCCTCCACCTTACAGAACAACGAGTGGCCCAGGAAATGGTTCTCCATTAATTTTCTCCATAGGCTTTTCCTAAAGTATTTATTTAAAGATGGTTACGCCGCGGACAAAGCCAACTCTGATCGTGACAAATCATGACAATGAACACAATGTTTTGGGTGTTGTAACCTGCCGTCTTTTCTACTTTCTAATTATTTGTTTGGCCCAAAACATTGTGTTTATTGTCATGATTTGTCACGACAAGAGTTGGCTTTGTCCGTGGCGTAAACGTCTTTAAATAAATACTTTCTGAAAAGTCTATGAGGAAAATGAACGGCAATTTCTTCTCCGGGTCTCTCGAGGGGGAGGGACTGTGAAAGTTTACGGAATGCATTGGAGTCTATGTGTGCTCGCCGGGGAGTACATGAATCACGTGACCGGGCTGTTTTCTGCCCCCTCAATGTCACAACTCTCCTATTAGATGGCTCTGACTAAAACCACACACCATTGGTGACATCATTTGAGGAAACCAATGATGTCCTTGGAGAGCGTCATGTGGTTTCTCAACTGATCCACCTCTGAGACGCAGAGCGATCGTATAATGAGCATTAGGGATCGAGGACCAACTACACAAAGATAAGGTTTAAAATGTGTGCAGTGCTCCTTTAACCATTTAGACATGAGGTCACCGTGTCTGTGTCACCTTATAGCTTTTAACCACATTAACCATTATTTTAAACTTCATCTGTTGAAAAATAGCAGATCTATAAGTTGCTGTCCATGGGGCTGAAGTAACTCTCCTTATAGCTGCTGTACATGGTGCTGCTACAGGCACAGTTACTTCAGCACCATGGACAGCAGCCATAGGCACAGTTACTTCAGCACCATGGACAGCATCTATAGGTACAGTTACTTCAGCACCATGGACAGCAGCTATAGGTACAGTTACTTCAGCACCATGGACAGCAGCCATAGGCACAGTTACTTCAGCACCATGGACAGCAGCTATAGGTACAGTTACTTCAGCACCATGGACAGCAGCCATAGGCACAGTTACTTCAGCACCATGGACAGCAGCCATAGGCACAGTTACTTCAGCACCATGGACAGCAGCCATAGGCACAGTTACTTCAGCACCATGGACAGCAGCTATAGGTACAGTTACTTCAGCACCATGGACAGCATCTACAGGGACAGTTACTTCAGCACCATGGACAGCAGCTACAGGTACAGTTACTTCAGCACCATGGACAGCAGCTATAGGGAGAGTTACTTCAGCACCATGGACAGCAGCTACAGGGACAGTTGATTCAGCACCATGGACAGCAGCTATAGGTACAGTTAATTCAGCACCATGGACAGCAGCTATAGGCACAGTTACTTCAGCACCATGGACAGCAGCTATAGGCACAGTTACTTCAGCACCATGGACAGCAGCTATAGGCACAGTTACTTCAGCACCATGGACAGCAGCTATAGGTACAGTTAATTCAGCACCATGGACAGCAGCTATAGGGACAGTTAATTCAGCACCATGGACAGCAGCTATAGGGACAGTTATTTCAGCACCATGGACAGCAGCTACAGGCACAGTTACAATGGACAATTCGCCCTTTGTCAAGTGCCTGGTCGTGCCCCTCTTCGCACCCATTGTTTGCAGTTATGTGGATGGACAAAAATCCTCTCTCTCCATCCACTATACCATTGAAATAACATGTTTTTCAGTTGCTTTTTATTGATATTCTGTGCATTCAATTCTTATTTTAAACTTGGTGTCAGTAAAAAAAGGAACATCCCAGGTGCAGCGTGATGATGACTGCAGGGCATATCATGTTTGTTTTTAGTTTTTTTCCAAATGTTTTTTTCCAATGTTTTAGCAAATTCAACATAAACGAGGCGGAACCAGGGGGCGGAACTAGGCATAAAGAGCCTGCTGGTTGGTCAGTCAGGGACCAATCAGAAGTCTGACAAAGGGTGAATTAATTTGGTGAAAAATAACTACATTGTGAGAGACATAAAAGAGAAACAACTTATTTTAAAATAGTACTATAGATGCCAATCCATTAATAATAGCATAAATAACTGTGTTAAACTAAATTGTCTCTCCTCAGTAACCTCTGTTCTGCGGTCATCAAGATAGTGGCCACTGGCTATTCCGAGAGTCTTATCTATCCTGCATGTAGGAACAGCTGAAGTTATATTTCATGCCTGAAGAAGGTCAGTAGACCGAAAGCTTGCTAATAAATCTGATTATGCGCAGATCTGAGTGTGCAGAGCTTCCCTTTATTTTTTCTTATACTACCTTTGTGGCTCCAGCACCTCCCTTACGTCTTTTTCAGCAGATGAGCGGTGGTTATTTTTCAATATTTGAGAAGAGACAAATTTAAGCTATGTCTAGTTTAACACAGTTATTTATGCTATTATCAATGAATTGTGGTTCCATAATATACCACGACAGTTTATTGAAGAATGCACTTTTTTATTCTGAATGTCCTTTACTGATCCTTGACATCGCAAATTGCTAGCTTTGATGACACATTATCATGACACACACACACACACACACACACACACACACACACACACACACACACACACACACACACACACACACACACACAATAATTACCACCAGTGATCTACTATCTGCCAATGGCTCTTTCAATGTCCAGGTGCATGGTTACCCAACCTTAACCCATTCTGACCTGAGATCAGATTCATACGAGGTTTCCCACTGGACACACACTGGTCTGATTAACCCATTCTGACCTGAGATCAGATTAAAAAAATGTCAGTCGTTCTTCGATTTTTCAAAAATAGCAGACCTACAAGCTCGCTTGTAGATCTATTTTTAAATAGCTAAAGCATAACATGATGCTTAAACCAAAATGGGTTCCCGTTCAGAATGGGTTAAACATATTGAGTCAGAGTGAGCATTACAGCCTACAGGATGCTGTGTTAATTGATGCTAAATGATCGTCTGCAACGTAATGGCTGAGTGGGAGACGGCAGTTTGAGGACATTATCATTATTATTATGGGATAGTGTAGTATGGTTGCTGTTGGTGTCATCGCCAGAGACAGAATGAGAGAGAGCGAGAGAGAGAGAGAGAGAGAGAGAGAGAGTTTCTCCAAGGCTATAAAAGTTGCTGCGCTGATTAGGAAGTTAAAAGACCACTTCACCACTTTTCAACCTATCTTCATATAATAGGTCCTCACTAATAATAATCATGAAAAAATTGCACTCAGTCTGTGTCTCACAGGAGGTGTGGGCACTTCAGAAACCGTCTTCCAGTGACATCATCGATGGGGAATACAAGCTAATAGAAACTGCAGGCTTTCTAGTCCTGAAAAGTTGCAATGCAAAAATGCAAGCCATCGTTCTCACGATAATGAAAATCTGCCTAATGATGATGTCACTGGAAGACTGTTTCTAAACTGCCCACAGCCGTCCTATGAGACACAGATTGAGTAGGGAAAAAATCGTGCCATTTTTCCTGATTTTCCTATTAGTGAGGACCTATTATATGAAGGTCCTTTAAATTGAACTTGTCTTTTCAATGGATGGTGGGTGTGGTTTTGTTTTGAATAACACACACGCGGGGCTGAAAGGAAAGCCACCCCTCCTGTCTTCCAATTCCAAAACAAGCGTGTTGGTGAAGTCACAGACTTGAAATAATGGCTGAGCTAAAATTGCTATGGGACTATCGTTACTTTTAAATTGCTAAATTGATGTGCTTAGTGTTTTTTCCCAGACAATATTGTCTTACAGCTTATCACAAACCTCCTGGAATGGGTTTTGTAAGGAGAGACGGTTTGTGAACAATTGTCTACTTTTCCTTGAGTGTGTTGCACACAATCAGAAAGAAAATCAATCTCGAATTGACGAATGAATCTATCTACAGTACTACAGATTGAACCTATCTATGGTTCTACAGATTCCAAGAATCCGGATAACATGTGTATGGTACCATTACTGTTATCATCTGTTCCTGTCCTCTCTGCCCCCCCCCCCCCCCCCCTTTCACTTTCCTGCCTCTCTCTTGTGGGAACAACAAAAACGATGGAGCTGCAACTCATCCTTGTAAAAAATATTTGTCCCTGGAGACTTTGTCAGGTGATGTATATATTATGGCATGGTTCATCTGATTGATTGATTGATTGATTTATGAAGCCACTATAGAAGGATACCAGGTATTTTGTTTCCAGATGGATGTCACAGTTCAATCAGTCGACTAATCAGTCGCCTGGAAAGGAGCCGGCTGAGGTGGTTCGGGCATCTGGTTAGGATGCCTCTCGAGCGTCTCCCTAGGGAGGTCCTCGAGGCACGTCCCACTGGGAGGAGACCCCCGGGGGCAGACCGAGGTGCAGTTGGAGGAAACACATCGACTCACTGTCCTTGGAACGTCTCGGGATCCCCCAGGAGGAAGTCACTAATGTTGCTCTGGAGAGGGAAGTCTGGAGCACTCTGGTGGAGCTGTTGCTCCCGCGACCCGACTACGGATAAGCGGTTGAAGATGGATGGATGGATGGACTAAATACACAGAGACAGCACATCACTACTGTGGGAATTTACAGTAACGCCTTTATTAAATTAGTGCAAAAGACAGACATAACTCATTCAAAAGGTCATCGTTTTCCTTTTGGGGTCTTCCATACAAATCCACACACACCGTTTTCATGAGCGCAATAAAGAGCAATAGAGCAAAACTATCCAACACTTCATCAACGTCTTGCACTTTGTTTTGTTTTGTGACTTTAAATGTGTGTTGGGGGAGGGGGGGGGCGGGGGGGGGGGGGGTTCTGCAAATTAAGACTCCTGATTAATTTAGCAACCACTAACAGATTCTCCAGAAAAGGTATACAAGAATAATAGTCAACACATCACCAGCATTAGAAATAGTGGCCTAAAATTCACAAAACAAATGTTGCCTCTTTTCCTTTACATTATTCAGTGGGTGGGTGAAAAAATGGAGCACTTGAAATTAAAGTACATAAGTTAATCCATATACTGTATTATGTATACAATGGTATGAAAAATAAAATATTGATATAACAGTAGTGCACTTTAGAAAAGATAATAAGATTCACACCATTACTATAAAGATATACCGTGTTCCAACTCCATGACAACTAATGCAAGTAAAAAAAAAAGAGCAAATTTAAAAGAAAGTCCCACTTTTTACTGCTTATGGCTATACCACTAGCTCTGGTCCGTAGCCTTCTATACGGCTTCTACGATTCTGCCCTGCAGTATAAGGCTATGGGACTTTCGGTTTTTAAATCTCAAATCGAAATCAGACCAGCGTAAATAAAAATAATGTTTTTGCTACTCACCAAAACAAAGGCGGGTTGTGTCATTAGAAAGCCTACTTTCCTTAGTGGATGCACTCTGAGCCCCCCACCACACGTTTAAACAGTACTTTTTGGCCAAAAGCGGATTTTGTTTCCACCGGGGAAAAGAAAATACTTTTAGTTACTCCACTGCGCCTTCTACCGATATTGCCCAGAGAACTGCCTCATAGAGAATATTTTTCCTCCCTTTCTGGACAAAACGTACTGTTTATACGTGTGGTGGGGGGCTCAGAGTGCGTCCACTAAGGAAAGTAGGCTTTCTAATGACACAACCAGTCTTTGTTTTGGTGAGTAGCAAAAACGTTATTTTAATTTACGCTAAAAAGATGAGAGGCTGGTCTGATTTCGATTTGAGATTTAAAACTGAAAGTCCCATAGCCTTCCAGAGCTAGGCTACCACCTTGTCCTAAAAGACCACGACCACCTTGTCCTATAAAAGGCCACCTGGTCCTAAAAGACCAGGACCACCTTGTCCTATAAGACCAACGACCACCTTGTCCTAAAAGACCACGACCACCTGGTCCTAAAAGACCACGACCACCTTGTCCTATAAGACCAGGACCACCTGGTCCTAGAAGACCACCTCATCCTAAAAGACCACCTTGTCCTAAAAGACCACCTGGTCCTAGAAGACCACCTCATCCTAAAAGACCACCTTGTCCTAAAAGACCACCTGGTCCTAGAAGACCACCTCATCCTAAAAGACCACCTTGTCCTAAAAGACCACAACCAACTGGTCCTAAAAGACCTCGACCACCTGACTGCACACGTTGAAAAAGGCTTTATTCTCTGTCTTCTTTAAAAAAAAGAAGGAAACAATTAAACAAAGATCAAACAGAGTCATCTGCAACTAAAGAATAAATAAAATAAACTAACACGTCATCAACAAAAAAAAGTCAGTGCTTCTCAGTGCTCAGCATCAGGACAGTAAGCTGAGCCTTTGCTGTGTTTTTCCAAGCCCACTGATTAAGACGGACATAGAGTGTCTAGGGGGGGGGAGATAAGTGTCAATGATCAAGCCCAGTGAAACAGAACAACAATGGATGAATTGACCGACACAAATAAAACAGTAGAAGGAGATTATGGACCACAGTGAACGACATTGGATCAGCATTGGAGCTATAGGAACGAAAAGTCATCATCAAGGTCAGAATGCCGTGTGTAGCGAGGGGTCAGGGTAGTTGTGGGAAAACCAATTGAACTGTATAAGGACTCCAGTGTGGCTCTATTTGGGGGGCGACTGTCTGTGGCTCAGGAGGTAGAGCAGGTCGTCCAATGATCCATGGGTCGCCGGTTCGAATCCCGGCTCCTCCTCCTGTCTACATGTCGAAGTGTCCTTGGGACGCAAGACGCTGAACCCCAAATTGCTCCCGATGTGCTGGTTGGTGCCTTGCATGGCTTCCGCCGCAATCGGTGTATGAATGAATGTGTGTGAATGGGTGAATGTAATGCACAATCTATGTAAAGCGCCTTGGATAAAGACACTATATATAAATGCACCATTTACCATTTATTTGACCCTCGCGGTGTCAACGTTTACACCCTCAAGTGTTAAAGGAGAATTCTGGAGTAGCCGTTAAGCTGACCGTTAAGCTGACCGTTAATATCCATTAACCACTTCTCTAGCACGCTGTAGCTCTGAGCAGGGAGGGAGGGGCTTATCGGCCGCTCGCCTTTAGACGGAAGCCCGTTTGGGACAAAACTCTGTGGACAGATATCCGACATTATGAAAGACAGATGTAGCCTAGAAAGGAACTGGTTGGAACAACGTGTTCCTTCCACGCGCTACGTCCAACCAGGGAAACCCCCCCCCTATCAGGTGTAAAGGAGCAACTTGGACACTCATGGAGTATGCATGTTTAGGGTACCAACAGGGGGCGCTGTTGCACCACTCACTTTTGACAGGTCTGATTTGTATTTATTTGTTTTAGCCTCTACTACTGGTTAATGGATATAATAATAACAACATCAGAATTCAGTCAGAAAACAACGACTACTCCAGGAATTCTCCTTGAAATTGCCATTGTCATCAATGTCACTTTGATAAACAACAACGCAGTTTTCAGTTTCTTTTCTGCTACGGTTTGCCGCCGTAGCAACAAAACAGAATAGTGTGAAATGACGCGTGAGGACGAGATAGGGCAGAGCACAGGAGGAGCACGAGGAGGACAGCAGAGAGGGGGATTAGGTTTTGGGGAAAAGGAGGAAGATGGAAAGAGGACTCGACGTGAGGAGCTCCAGGGGAACCGAGAGGGATTAAAGATGAATAAAATGATGAAGGACACACACTGTATGTGGAGAGAGAGAGAGAGAGAGAGAGAGAGAGAGAGAGAGAGAGAGAGAGAGAGAGAGAGAAGTGTTATATGATAGTGCTGCTGGGCTGGTGTGTGTGTGCGTGCATGTATGTGTGTGTGTGTGTGTGTGTGTGTGTGTGTGTGTGTGTGTGTGTGTGTGTGTGTGTGTGTGTGTGTGTGTGTGGGGGAGGGGGGGGGGATGTCGCTGATTTTCTGTTGTTGCAGAAAGATCCTACAGGAGGTCTCAGCAGGTTCTACAGACCTGAGGAAAGCAGAAAGCAGAAGAGAGAGGAAACAGAGATGGTCACGGACCGGTCCACTTTGGAACAGATCATTGGTACCCAATCACTGACGCAGTAGGACACACAACACACACCCATGCAAGAGAGAGAGAGAGAGAGGGGCGGGGGGCACTAACATCACAGGCTGACAACATGAAGCGAGTCTCGTGTAGCCAGACAAGAATTCAGCCGCTCTGTTCTCCCAGAGCGCTAGCAAACTCGGTGGCTAGGCTAGCTAGTTTCTTAGGACATTTGTGCATGGTCGTAGTGACTACATCTGTCATTAAAAAAAAATATTCTTTCAGCTATTTTCTTAGTTTTAAGGGTAACTGTGGTAGAATTGCAATATTACACGAGAGGGTGTGGGTTAACGTGATTATTGCCACGACAGGGATGCGGTCAGGAACGAGACGGAGTCGAGTTCCGCAAGCATCACTGAAGTGCTTAAATCTCTGAATGCTTTATAGAGTCTGGAACTACAGCCCCATGAGCTGAGTAAGGAATGCTATATAGAGTCTGGAACTATAGCCCCATGAGCTGAGTAAGGAAGGTGCCATTCCCGTTCACGAAAATATATTTTAAAATATCTTTCTGCTAAGCAACAAGCTATATTATGCTTAGATGATTTCTATTTATATTCAGATACATTTGCGCGACTGTATAAAGACGAAACGGAAGTGGGGAGGAGGCTCCACTTCCGGTTTATATTTTACTCATGATGACAGCTCTTCCGTTGGCCCAGACTGTATGATGAAGCGTTTGGAGATTCAACAGTCTGATAACGCAAGACTACCATGAAGCCACAACGTTACCATATGGAAACACACACGAGCACATGCACACGCACGCACGCACGCACGCACGCAGCTGCCAGCAGATAAACATCTTTACATGGAGAAAAAAAAAGTGTCACAGTCATTTCCCCTCGGCTCTCTAACGGACACAGTGTGTGAACTCAGGTCAGGGACAGGAGAGAGAGAGAGAGAGAGAGAGAGAGAGAGAGAGAGAGAGAGAGAGAGAGAGAGAGAGAGAGAGAGAGAGAGAGAGAGCGAGAGAGGGAGAGAGAGGGAGAGGTCAACACTGTTTGATAGGATCATTCTGTGTTGTCGTGATACAGGAAATGTAGCACATACGGTAACTTTCAACAGCTCAATCTGTTCTGCTCTCATACACAAACTCACAAACAAGCAACACAAAGGTGTGAAACTGTTATGCTGTTGATTTGAAAATAGTCACCATTGTTCTCGTTCTTACAATGAGCTCAGCTGCCACTATTACATTTTATGTATTGCCATGCAAAGCCAAAGATCCATGCAATGAAAACACGCACACGCACACGCACACGCACACGCACACACACACACACACACACACACGCGGCGAAGTACATGTACGAGCAAAAGAGCATGCATGCATGCTGGGGATTAACACAGATCTCTCGTTCATGAATCCATTCAGGCGCATTCGTGGAGGTAGGTTAGCACTTCCGCATTTTGGCTTTTGGGCACCACATTTTGGGGCACCACATTTTGGGGCACCACATTTTTGGGGCACCGCATTTTGGGGCACAACATTATGGGTGGCCAAAATAAGAAAATGCGGAAGTATAGAACATCGTTCCCGGTTGCGTCAAACACCACTGAGCAACTTCAATTGAAATTAATAGCTGGAGGGCAAGGGCACGCATACACGCTACTTACAGAGTGCGAGCAGAAGGACTGTCACCAGTGGAACTACTTACAGAGTGCGAGCAGAAGGACTGTCACCAGTGGAACTACTTACAGAGTGCGAGCAGAAGGACTGTCCCCAGTGGAACTACTTACAGAGTGCGAGCAGAAGGGCTGTCACCAGTGGAACTACTTACAGAGTGCGAGCAGAAGGACTGTCACCAGTGGAACTACTTACAGAGTGCGAGCAGAAGGACTGTCGCCAGGGGAACTAGAAGGCTGGCGTCACGGTGGTGCGACCAGGCGGAGCTGCAGTGCATCTTGTTCTTCTTGCAGACGCACACCTGAACCTTGACCTCCGTGTTGTTGGATAAAGGCGGCACCCCCGAGTCGGTGATGACCAGCGGGAGCTGGTAGTTGTCTTTCTTCAGGCTGTGTAGCAGCAGGATCTGAGAGTGTGTGGCTGTGGAGGAAGAGAAGGGACATCAGTGTGGCTGTGGAGGAAGAGAAGGGACATCAGTGTGGCTGTGGAGGAAGAGGAAGGACAGGATCTGAGAGTGTGTAATGCACGTAACTTTACTCGAGAACCGTTTGCCCCACCAACTTCACATGAGACACACGCGTTCCACACCCCCACAGGGAGTGCAGTGCCAGGTATCGAGTCAGTCGGAACCCACGGTTCTCCAGAACCACCAACAAAAGGCTCTGGTCAGGCACTGCTAGTGGGCCTAATGAGGCCAACTCCTTTCACCTGTGCAATTTCCAGCCTCTGCCTCAGCCAATTGAGGCTCAACCAATCAGCTGGCTCTGCTAGTGGGCTGACTTGATTGCCAAGTACACTTCTTCTCACTCACAGCCAGGTTGCACCCTTCACACACAGCCACAGAGATCTCCAGCTATGTGCTACTACTGACTGAAATTCACATAAATATAAACAATTTCCCTCTCTCACTTTCTCTCTCTATATATCTCTCTCTTTCGCTCTCTCTCTTTCTCCCACTCACTTTCTCGCTCTGTCGCTCGCGCAAACGCACACACACACACACACACACACGGACACACACACGCACACACACGTCTATTTTATTTCACAGCCTGAGATAATGGCTGCCTAGAATCCACACCACCGGTCGGTCCATTTCAGCGGAGCTGCCTATCTGTCTCCACCAGCTGCAGTGATTGAGGACCGTCCCCGGCTCCCTCCTCCCCCGCCGCCATTCACCAGCGGATACCTCTGGGCGAGGGTTTATCCCCTTCTGGGCGGGAACCCCTCTTTTGGTGTTAGCATTATGCTATGCTTTAGCTATTGAAAAATAGCAGATCTACAAGCTCATAGCGCGCCACCGAGTGGCGCGCTATGAGCTTGTAGGTCTGCTATTTTTTGAAAAATCTAAGAACGACTGACATAGAAACATAGCTTTTTCAGAACAACTGTCAGGATGTGGAAGACATTTTTTTAGAATCTGATCTCAGGTCAGAATGGAAAACTGTCAGGATGTAGAAGACATTTTTTTTAATCTGATCTCAGGTCAGAATGGAAAACTGTCAGGATGTAGAAGACATTTTTTTAGAATCTGATCTCAGGTCAGAATGGGTTATGGCGCCACTCTGTCACTCAAACAACTCTGGCAGTCATGGCAGACCCACAATCAATGTGTCTTGGTTGTCCCTCTAACGCGTTAAGGCCTGACGTCGAAATTTAACCAAAAAAAAAAGTCTTCTAAATGCTGCGACAGTTTTCTGAAATAACTTTCTATGTTAGTTGGTGCTCAATATTTCATGTCAAGGACCCCCAAAAATGATATGGCCACTGGCCGCCGACCCACATCTGAAAATATGTTGTTCCAGGGACCCCCCCCCCCCCCCCCCCAGAAGCAAAGATTTGAGTAAAAAACGTTCGCTCTGAAAGAATATATTTTCAAAGTTTTGCGACACATTTTCACGACTTTTCAAAAAAAATAGCAGATCTACAAGCTCGTAGCGCTGCACTCGGTGCCGCGCTATGAGCTTGTAGATCTGCTATTTTTAAATAGCTAAAGTATAACATAATGCTTTCAAACACCAAAAGGGGGTTCCCGTCCAAAATGGGCTAACGTCCTCCACCTTGTGTCATGTCCCCTTCCGAAACCCCTTTTCTCCATCTTGGGCCATGCCGTTATAGGATTTAGAGACCGGGTATATATACATATATCCACAGTGACACACAGTATAGTATTCCCGAGATAATAGAACAAGAAGAAACCTTTCTTTACAGTGAACAAACTGTCGGCCTATACACAATCATTCAGATATAAAAGGATATCCGAATGTTGTGGCTGAATTTCTGGCTGGCCTCTCTGTCTCCCATTCTGTTTCCAATCCCCACTGAACCTCTACTGTATGCTCTGTTTAAATTACAGATATAGCACAATGTGTGCATACGTCTGTGTGTGTGTGTGTGTGTGTGTGTGTGTGTGTGTGTGTGTGTGTGTGTGTGTGTGTGTGTATAGTTACAGAACAATGTTGTTGGTTGCAAAACGGAGAGTTTAGCTTTCCAGCTAACGTTAAAAATGTATTTAGGTTGCAGACTTGCAGGCATTTAGCTATAGATGGCTGCCTCTCTTGTTTAATGGAAAGTCAATGTTCATAATTATGGTCACACACTTAACCAATTACACCAGGAGGTAATGAACGTTAATGACTGCAGTGGCAAAGGAAAAGGAAAGACATGCGAGACAAGCTAGGGGCAGCGACGGCTACAGAAAATTGTGACTGGGGGTGCTATTGGGGGGAATTTAAAAACTTCAGTGCACTGTTGCGACCGCAGGTCGCAACATGTGTAGGCACAATGCAAGGAATAAATGCATTCGCCGTGTATCCGAAGGAAGTCTGATCCAATCACTTTTAGATTTCTGCAGTTTAATCCTGAGTTTAAGTTTTGTTGTGTTCAAGATCTGATTTTAGGCATGTTTAAGCCTCCAGGAAAATCCGTGTTGAGGTTCTTAATCCACAGTTTTTCATTCAAACGTCTTTGTCCTACTGTCCAGTTGGGATTGTGTTGAAGTCCAGCGCATTTTAGAATGCGCTGGTAGTGTGTGTGTGTGTGTGTGGCTTTCCGTAGGTTTAATCCTTAATAGCTTTGGTCTCATAGCAATGGATAAACGAACAATGACTAGATCTTCCTGCTATCTGTTCTACATGTCTCATATTTCAGCTCAGTAGGGGCCTTTTTGAACCTGCCTCCTCGCCACTCGCCCTACACACTTGCCCTCGATATGCACGTTCACGCGAGGCTGCGCCATATTAAGTGTTGTCCGAAACCAAGCAGCCTTGAGTGGAAGTGGGTTATAAAGCCCTCAAGAGCGAGTCTGTGCCGATCTAAACTCGATTGCCTTGTGCAGCCGTGCCCTCTCATGTCCGAATGGAAAACGTGACCTACAAATGGAAGTACCAAAACAAATAAATGACATTTGCGTTGTGTAACTGCTCCTAAACAATCTTCCTGTTCTGATGCAGAATAGACAACGCTCCAACTGATGTTCACAAGGGCTCTTTATTTACCCAGTGTAAGAAACTGTAAATGAAATCACACAAACACAAACGCAGCAAGGACGAGTGTGTTCCAAAAGGTTTCTTATCTCCAGCACCCTAATCAAGGGAACTTGATTCAGTTGGAGGGGCACTTCCAGATGAGGAAGTGCTCCTGACGACTGAAAATAGCTGATCTGCAAGCTCACAACGCGTCGCAGTAGATCTGTTATTTTCGCTATGTTTTGTCCAAAAGTGCCTCTTACGGGATTTCACTCTCTGCACGCCCCTGACGATGATAAATTGACGAGTGCCGGTGTAATTAACTCACAGTTGACCCTGGTGACCTTCCAGGTCTTGTCCAGCCCCGGCTGTTTGCCCAGCTCTATGGTGAAGGGTCCGGCGTTGGGGTGGATGTCGCGGTCCCGCCCCCCGACCACGGCCACGTTCATGTCCTGGGCGTCCTCGCACACGCGCGCTACCGACGGCCACACGTAGGGGGCGTTGTCGTTGAAGTCCTGGAGGTGGATGACCAGGGAGCCGGTCCCTGTGGCTGGAGGACTGCCTGAAAACGCACACGCACACACACACACGAACAACCACACAATTTAAACAAGAAAAACCGAAGCAAGAACCAATGTGTGACTTAAACCTGCTTTTTTTTTTCAAATAGCCATATTTCTACTAATAAAATAGGTGAAATTATTATATACAGTAGTGCCTTTCTTCAAAGTGCTTTATAATAGGCCTATGCGTTCTATTCACCCACTCACACCAAAGGTGAATATATATATTTTTATTATAGCCAATGGGATAAAATAACCAAACTAATGGACTGCATTCATCATTGCATGGACAATATAATAGTAATGATCTGATTAGATCTAAAACAAAACATACATTAATGTAATCCTGTCTGTCTGTCTGTCTGTCTGTCTGTCTGTCTGTCTGTCTGTCTGTCTGTCTGTCTGTCCATAGCTAATCTTGTAAATTAGCTCTATTCTAACCAGTTGGTTCTGCAGGCTCTATTCTAACCAGTGGAGGGAGAAGTGGAGGGATGGACTGCATGGCTAGAGCAAAATTAAGTTGTTTGTCTTCCCTAAATGACCACTCCTCTCTCTCTCTCTCTCCTCACATAATCGCTATCTCTCTCGCCCCATCTCATTCTTCCTTATGAACTCTCCTCTTCATCTCCTCTATCACCATAATAATGCCTGTGTCTTCATCATCATCATCGCCTCATCTAAGCACCAACGGAGCTTTGGTGTCTGGCCTCTACCTCACACCACTCTGTCCCTAAAGCCCAGATTAAACACCGTGAGCTTCTACAAACAGATGGACAGCCTCTGTCTTTGGATCTATAGATTGTTTACATATTTATGTAGGATTTCTGAGGGTAAAGCAGTATTTCTTTGTTAACCCATTCTGAACGGGAACCCATTTTGGTGTTAGCATCATGTTATACTTTAGCTATTGAAAAATAGCAGATCTACAAGCTCGTAGCGCGCCACCGAGTGGCGCGCTACGAGCTTGTACATCTGCTATTTTTGAAAAATCGAAGAGCGACTGACATTTTTAGAATCTGATCTCGGGTCAGAATGGGTTAATCAGACCAGTGTGTGTCCAGTGGAAACCTCGTATGAATCTGATCTCAGGTCAGAATGGGTTAAGAGGGCTGTGGGTAAGAACAGAGATGGAACTCAGCACACTGTACATTCTGAACACATTCCCATGCAACCTTCGGCTGCTACAGTATGTATGGACACAATTATGCATTATAGAACTACCTGCCAACACGTCCCAGATCTAGCGTAATAACTGATAGGACTATCTGCTATGAGCAGGGCTGGGGATGGTTTGATATAATCATACAGACTGCTGTATTAGCTAGAATATCTTTATCTGTGGTGCCTTGTGTTCTCTCCCTGGGGACACGGTGAAGATATATTACAGTACGCTGCATATCTACTGTATGTCTCTCAAACAAATAAAATAGGGGGGAAATAGGACTGTACTGTAAAGCTATACAAATATAGAGGGATTCTAAAGTCGTCATTCTTAACCCATTTAGGCCTGACGTCAACGTTAAGAAAATATGTCTTCTAAATCATGACATTTTTCTGAAATACCTCATGTTTCTATGTCAGTGGTGCTCAATATTTCATGTCAAGGACCCCAACAAATATATGTAATAGGCCACGACCCCCATCTGAAAAAATGTCGTTCCAAGGACCCCCCCCGCCCCACGCAGAAGCAAAGTTGAGTTAAAAACTGAAAAGAATATATATTCCAAATTTGCGCCACATTCTCACGATTTTCCAAAAGGGGTTCCCGCCCAAAATGCGTTAAATGGTATCAGCATGTGTCTGCTTCTCAAATACAGCCATAAGAAACTACAGTCCCCACTCCTTTGGGCTGTTTTTTTGTCACATCATGTATTTATATTTATAGTGAAATAGGTGAAGTTCGTCCTCTGCATTTTACCCATCCTATAACAACTAGGAGCAAGTGAACTCTACGGCACTGAGTCGGGGAGAAATGTGGGGGTGTTGCTCAGGGACACACATCCACGACACACTGCTGACCGGGCCTGGGATCGAACCAGGGGCTCCCAGGGGCTCCCCAGACAGGCTCACTAACCACTCAGCTCCAGAACAGAACCTCCAGACGGGCTCACTAACCACTCAGCTCCTAACCTCGCCTCACCAGGCTTTCCACCACCTCGGAGGAAAGCCTGGTCTCTGTTTCAAAAGTCCGTATGATCCTGTCGGGAGCGGATGATATCGTTACGTCATGTTGTAGTATTGTTTTGTAGTCATCAGGATGATATCGTTACGTCATGTTGTAGTCATTGTTTTGTAGTCATCAGGATGATATCGTTACGTCATGTTGTAGTATTGTTTTGTAGTCATCAGGATGATATCGTTACGTCATGTTGTAGTATTGTTTTGTAGTCATCAGGATGATATCGTTACGTCATGTTGTAGTATTGTTTTGTAGTCTTCAGGATGATATCGTTACGTCATGTTGTAGTATTGTTTAGTAGTCATCAGGATGATGTCGTTACGTCTTGTTGTAGTATTGTTTTGCAGTCATCAGGATGATATCGTTACGTCATGTTGCAGTATTGTTTTGCAGTCATCAGGATGATGTCGTTACGTCTTGTTGTAGTATTGTTTTGCAGTCATCAGGATGATATCGTTACGTCATGTTGTAGTATTGTTTTGCAGTCATCAGGATGATGTCGTTACGTCTTGTTGTAGTATTGTTTTGCAGTCATCAGGATGATATCGTTACGTCATGTTGTAGTATTGTTATGTAGTCATCAGGATGATATCGTTACGTCATGTTGTAGTATTGTTTTGTAGTCATCAGGATGATATCGTTACGTCATGTTGTAGTATTGTTTTGTAGTCATCAGGATGATATCGTTACGTCATGTTGTAGTATTGTTTTGTAGTCATCAGGATGATATCGTTACGTCATGTTGTAGTATTGTTTTGTAGTCATCAGGATGATATCGTTACGTCATGTTGTAGTATTGTTTTGCAGTCATCAGGATGATATCGTTACGTCATGTTGTAGTCATTGTTTTGTAGTCATCAGGATGATATCGTTACGTCATGTTGTAGTATTGTTTTGCAGTCATCAGGATGATATCGTTACGTCATGTTGTAGTATTGTTTTGCAGTCATCAGGATGATATCGTTACGTCATGTTGTAGTATTGTTTTGCAGTCATCAGGATGATATCGTTACGTCATGTTGCAGTATTGTTTTGTATAGTCGACAGGCAGGAACAACAGGCGGCAACTTCTCTCAATAAAAGCTCTCGTAGCCTGTAGCTTTTATTGAGAAAAATCGGTTTGAGGGAAAAGGAAGTTGCCGCCGCCTGTTGTTCCTGCCTGTCGACTACAAAACAACACTACAACATGACGTAACGATATCATCCGCTCCCGACAGGATCATATACCCTAAATTAAATGGTGCCCAGGCTACTCAGCTCCAGAACAGAAGCTCCAGACAGAGAATTAATGTGTACTTAGGGAATATGTGTTAGCCTTTATAATAATATAATATGTGTTAGCCTTTCCCCTGGGAGTAGTGGTATAGAATGTCCTCCTCCGCTTGAACTGTTACACCTCCTCCTCCTACACCCAATTATTACATCTCCTCTATACCACAATCAACCATTGCACCTCATCATCCTCCTAAACCCAATTATCAGTGTGGTGGTTGCTATAGGCAACACACGACTAATCTAATACACGGCAACCTTCCCCGTGTTTCTTCACTACAGTCCGATCCAGAAGAACACAGTTTTGCCGGCCACTGCTACAGAGCCGCATGTGTGTGTGTGTGTGTGTGTGTGTGTGTGTGTGTGTGTGTGTGTGTGTGTGTGTGTGTGTGTGTGTGTGTGTGTGCGTGCGTGTGTGTGTCTGTGTGTGTGTCAGCCACTCTTCTCATAGAAACCGCTGCAGGCTAACTTGTTATAGATTCAATCCATCGTATATTTGCCATTAATTCCATCGTAGAGCAGTTTGAATAGTGTGGAATATGGGATTCAATAATTATACAATATTCCTTGTTCTGCCTTGTGTAATCTTCTGTAGGCTGTAGACCTATTTTGGTAATCAGCAGCACCTACGTGGGTGTCAGCCTTCTCGTGGTGAGAACTAAGGAGCTATTTGTATAACAAAGGAGTTTGTTGACCTGAAGAGACTGGTTGATCAAAGACTTGCCACTAAATTATATGCAGTAAATGTCGACACCCTATACACCAATGTAAAATGCTTAAGTAGTCACCTAGAATACTATCACTTTGTCAGTTGGGGCGCAAGCCTTGTGGAGACGTCAGCCACTCTGCTGGCTGTCGTGAGCTTATGCTGTGCCGTGTACTCTGAATAAACAACTCATGGAACATCGAATATCGTCTGTCTGCCGTGCACATTTTCTCTCCTGTATGGTATAAAATATATACTACAATAGAACATGCTCCTCTGTTTGAACCGTGTCTTATTTAAACTGCTTGCCAGGCGGCGGGTTCTCCTTCTACTCACCGTTATCTGTAGCGATGAAGACGGCGGTGTATCTGTTGTTGTGGACGTAAGGCGACTCGCGGTCCAAAGAGGCCGAGGTGTTGACAGTTCCTCTGACCGGGTTGACACTCAGCCACCCTGCCGGGTCTCGCAGGACTGCATACCTGGTGGTGGATGAATAAAACAATAACCTGCTGTCAGTGTATCTGCTCCTAAACCCATTCTGACCTGAGATCAGATTCATACGAGGTTTCCACTGGACACACGCTGGTCTGATTAACCCATTCTGACCCGCTATGAGCTTGTAGATCTGCTATTTTTCAATAGCTAAAGCATAACATGATGCTAACACCAAAATGGGTTCCCGTTCAGAATGGGTTAAACCATCTTCATCTGTTGCAGAAACAAGACAACGTCCCGACTGATAACGAGAGGGCTTTTTATTTATCCCAAGCGACAACGTGAAAAACTGCAAAGAAATCACCTAATATTTTTTAACAAACAATTCATTATTACCACATGAAATTATGAATGCCTGTGTCAGTCAGTCAGTCATGCTGTCTTTTTAAATGACCATGAATGAATTGTCCATATTATTCTCACAATGAAATGTCCACATGTCACAAACACAAACAAATACAGGATACAATGGCAATATAACTTTTACAGACCCCGAACAAAACAACTGGGAACATACCGTATATGCGCCTTCTGCACAGACTTTTAGGAGTTCAGTTAAGTTCTTTATTTTTTATATTATTTTCTTTCTTATCTTTTGTGGAGACTCTCTGACATGAAAGAGCTCCTCTCTTCACCTCTGCTCTGTTTGTTCTGCCCAAACATGCCCAGACCCAACAGGTGATTGAAATGAGGTGATTAGCTGCTTAGGTGAGCCTAATTCAACCTGCCCATGAAACAGACAAACAGACCACAAATACAGAGCACAGTAGATGGCACTATCTCACCATGCATTTATACCATACAAATACCGAAATATACAGTTTGTTGCCCCCCAAAAAAAAAATACAATTTACCATTATGCATGTTCAGAAAAATAAGCTAAATAAAATATTACAGCATTATACCCATAACTGGGACAGCTACAGTCAGTCATGGAATTCAGGGGAACCGATACATGATTTATTGTTAGAACACGTTTGAAATGTTTCTTCATGCTGAAAAACCTGAAGTATCGTATAATTTCATGTGATTTTGTCTTGCTGTGATATAGACCAGTGGTCGAAAAATATAAGAAACGGGAAAGAAAATGTATTTTCTAATATTTCACAATATTTATCTGTGGTCACGGCCTGAAAAAGTAGAGAACCACTTAACCCATTTTGGGGCGGGAACCCCTTTTGGTGTTAGCATTATGTTATGCTTTAGCTATTGAAAAATAGCAGATCTACAAGCTCATAGCGCGCCACCGAGTGGCGCGCTATGAGCTTGTAGATCTGCTATTTTTGAAAAATCGAAGAACCACTGACATAGAAACATAGCTTTTTCAGAAAACTGTCAGGATACAGAAGACATTTTTTAGAATCTGATCTCAGGTCAGAATGGGTTTTAACTGTGATAGACAACTGAAATTATTCTTTCCGCTAGCAGAAATCAGACGACACAAACAAACAAACCCACACACCAAACCATTACAAAACAATGTAGAATATATGTCTAGGTTGCCAACAATATCAGCATGTCAAAAATGTCAAAATGACACCCACACGGGTCTCAAATGACACCCACACAGGTCCCAAAAGGGAGATCTTTGTAAAATGCAAAACGACATAGAATATACCAAAGCAAACCTACTCAATATTGATTTGCGTATAGTCTATTAACCCATTCTGACCGGGAACCCGTTTTGGTGTCAGCATCATGTCATGCTTTAGCTATTGAAAAATAACAGATCTACAAGCTCATAGCGCGCCACCGAGTGGCGCGCTACGAGCTTGTAGGTCTGCTATTTTTGAAAAATCGAACGACTGACATTTTTAGAATCTGATCTCAGGTCAGAATGGGTTCATCAGACCAGTGTGTGTGTCCAGTGGAAACCTCGTATGAATCTGATCTCAGGTCAGAATGGGTTAACAATGCAAAACACATTATTTGCCCACAGGGATCAATTCAATGTTCCATATTTGGAATGTCTGTCCTAATGAAGCTCTAATCGACCGAAACGTCGAACAAATAAAGAGCAACATTTTTTGTCAAGTGTCTGACGGTGTGTGGGACGACTTTTTCTTTGTTTTTCAAAGATAGGCTTTTCATTATAATGCTCTATTTCCCTACGCACCTGCTGTCACCTGCAGCCTTTTGAGGTGTGCATCTATCTGCCTTTTGCTATGATGTTCCATATTTAACACTTTGTACAAAACACTCATATTGCAGAATGTCCCATTTGAGTACAGTACAAGTGAAGTTACTTTCCACCACTGACCTGAAGACTGACCCGCCCCACCCAACCAGGAAGGCCATCAATCAAACAACACGTTATCTCCTCTTTGGACCAGATCGAGCTCAGAGTTATCTTGGTGTAAACTATTAAAGTGAGCATACTGTACAGTATACAGCTGTGGTTGGATCGTGTATTCATGTCCACACTGAGGAAAAGTTAACCCATTTAGGCCTATGTCTTCTAAATCATGACAGTTTTCTGAAATACCTATGTTTCTATGTCAGTGGTGGTGCTAAATATTTCATGTCAAGGACCCCAAACCTTATATGTAATTGGCCGTCGACCCCCATCTGAAAATATGTAGTTCCCTGCAGAAGCAAAGATTAGTTAAAAAAAAACGTTTGCTCTGAAATAATATATATTCAAAGATTTGTGCCACATTGTCACGATTTTTTTTTAAATAGCAGAGCTACAAGCTCGTAGCGCGCCACTCGGTGGCGCGCTATGAGCTTGTAGATCTGCTATTTTTCAATAGCTAAAGCATAACATAATGCTTAAAACACCAAAAAGGGGTTCCCGTTCAGAATGGATTATGGTTGAATGGAGGACGTACGGCTCCCAGTCGGGGTCACAGAAAAAATAAAAGTTTTCTGAGAGATGAGTGTCACAGACAGTCCCTTTGAAACGTTCAGTGAAACCGCCACAGAGACGATATCAATCAAAACTACAGCACTGTTTGATAAAGTCGCATATCCGCCAAAGTACCACAAACTGCAGGAGCAGAGCTGCAATATTACGATCCATCAGCCCTGATGTCTGCTCTACTGTATCAACACTGAGCAGACTACAGTCATTCTTTTCATCATGTCAGAGCGATGCAATGTTTGACTCATCTGTGTCCTTTTCTTGTGTCACCAATGTGTCACCTTGCTCTTAATTCAAGCATGTGTATTCAACAAGTTTACATGTTCATCTTTCTCCATCTCTCATTTGTGATCAATTCCCTGCCTCGCCACCACAGAGATATCTTATGTAACACTGCCCTGTCCCTCACGTGGAAGTCTCTGGGTCTTTGATCTAGTTCAACTGGACAATGATTGGAGGCGATTCTTAGACGCTGAATAATGGATGACCCCGCTTTGTATGCGATTCACTCTGTTTTAACCCATTCTGACCTGAGATCAGATTCTAAAAAATGTCTTCTACATCCTGACAGTTTTCTGAAAAAGCTATGTTTCTGTCAGTCTTTCTTCGATTTTTCAAAAATAGCAGACCTACAAGCTCATAGCGCGCCACGGAGTGGCGCGCTATGAGCTTGTAGGTCTGCTATTTTTCAATAGCTAAAGCATAACATAATGCTAACACCAAAAGGGGTTCCCCGCCCAAAATGTGTTAAAAGCAAGGTGAAGAAAACAACCTAAATTATACAGTATACTATACTGTATAGTACACTTTAGTAATTAGTACTTTCTCCTAAGCACAGTGAGTTAGACGTTAGGAACGTGACTGTGTGTACTGTAGGCCTATGAAACCACGTGAGCTATGCTCTACTCTTCAACGCTGACTAAAGCACTATAAGAAAAATACAC
The DNA here is from genome assembly GCF_963924005.1 of Protomyctophum bolini. Classification (NCBI taxonomy): domain Eukaryota; kingdom Metazoa; phylum Chordata; class Actinopteri; order Myctophiformes; family Myctophidae; genus Protomyctophum; species Protomyctophum bolini. Next base: position 47,808,727 of record NC_137865.1, read on the forward strand.
GAGGGCTAAAGAAAGAAAGCTTGTCAGCAAAACATCAGACAAATCCCTCGGAGGCCTACGGTTTGGCTAACATTCTGTTCGGGATTAAAGGGGATCTTATTTGTTGTAATTATGCAATGCTTTCTGTCTGTGCGTGCGTGCGTGCGTGTGTGTGTGTGTGTGTGTGTGTGTGTGTGTGTGTGTGTGTGTGTGTGTGTGTGTGCGTGGGTGGGTGCGTGCGTGTGTGTTTGCGTGCAGCAAATACCGTGTCAAAGCTGCGAATACACTGATATAAACGTAGAGGAAAGACACGTTGTTGTAGAATTCTACATAGTTTTGATTAATGCTAATTCACAACATGAAAACGCTCCATTAATAATCGCCATGACATTTCAGGTGAAATGTTTTCCATCCATTCAGTTAATTGCATGATCTGCTCCTGAGATTATTTCTCGTTCACTTCATCAAGAGCTTCGTATGAAAGCTCTGGGACCGGAGAGAAGAGACTCAGATCATTAACTATACTGCAACCATTATTATTATGTGAGGTTTGTTACAGGAACTGCCTCAGTAACGTTCATTGTTCATTGTCGTCGCTGTGTCCTTGTGGACAACAATAAGCTCTGCCTCAGCAAGAAAAATAAACGTTGTTATGTTGGTCTGGCGGTAAATTATTGAACACAGTTGTGAGGAAGCGCTGGGTTAACTCATAATTAGCTCCGTCTGGCCCTGTTTAGCCTTTTCTGGGCCGTGATAAAATATGTCTGACCCTAATTGGTCTTGCTTTGCCCTCTTGTTCGTAAACAATAAATGGTGCCATAATGAAAACGCAGGGTTCCATTGGCACGTCGTTCCTGCTCTTTTAAAAACATAATTCAAAGCCGATCCAGCATTAAAGTGACTCAGTGATTGTCATAATTTGACAAAGATACACGATTCATACATGATTTACACTGGTTAGAAAGGTAAACGTGTTTGGAATATTGAGAGGTCTTTGATCTTTGGGGTTTGATGTGGTAATTCTCAAACCACTTCATTTTTATGGGTGTTTTGATAATATTCTTTTTTGGTTCTGAAGAATGAATCTCCCACGTGGGACCTGTATTCTAAAGCAGGAATTAAATTACAGATGCAAATAAATACAGTACGTTAAGCTCTTAACCCATTCTGAACGGGAACCCATTTTGGTGTTAGCATCATGTTATGCTTTAGCTATTGAAAAATAGCAGATCTACAAGCTCATAGCGCGCCACCGAGTGGCGCGCTACGAGCTTGTAGGTCTGCTATTTTTTTTAAATCGAAGAACGACTGACATTTTTAGAATCTGATCTCAGGTCAGAATGGGTTAATCAGACCAGTGTGTGTCCAGTGGAAATCTCGTATGAATCTGATCTCAGGTCAGAATGGGTTAACACTGGCGGTGAAGTAGCACCATTCATTTCCTCTGCTACTGAAAATAGATTTCTATTGTGTCTCACGGGCGTGTTGGTGCCAGAGAAGTGGCAGAGCAATAATAACATTATTTATCCCTTCCTATTCACATCCACTGCCTAAAACACAACCTACGTTTCTATACAAACAAACAACACCTTTTCAGCGGTTTGGCAGACTCAAGTATGTGTGGATAAATAACTGCATAATAATTATTGTTTGTTTACAGTTGTGTTTTGTCTTGTTGGTTTATGAATCCGAAAGGCCACCTGCTGTTCCTAATGGAACTGAGACAGACTGTTTGGGCACAGTTTCTCCTCACTGCGGAAATGATACGTTTCCATATAGAGCCAAAAATAAGACAATCACTGCCTACTCAGCCTATTATGAACACATTAAGTCAGTATCATCTTATCTTTTTCTTATTCTCAACATAGCCTTGAAAACAACAACAAATCTATCTAGCACCAAACATCCAGTTAGGTAACTACAGGTTATGTGCAGTCTACTTATATAGACTTAGATAGCATTTTATACAGACTCATAGCATGTTACGTAGACAGCACTAGAATTGCATTTTTATGTAGCCATATCACTTTATAGTACATATGTATAGTATAGTATGTACAGTACACTATAGTTTATAGTTTCATTATATAGATACTCCACTGTTACGTTCTTAGCTTACGCATGTTTCATGATACTTTTTATGTATGTGATGTAGTGATGCACCGAATATTCGGCCCCAGAAATTGTCTAAAAATGCATTTTCAGCCTATTCAGTTTCGGCTCGAATAGGCCGAAAATATATCACCGAATAGTGATAATTAATCCATTCAAAAGAGCTGAATAAATGATTTATGAACCCATAATAGTGATTATTATTTAAGTTTTGCCATAACCATTTATTTTGCCATAAATCAGGTATAGCTTTAAGGTAGGGCCATGACAGCAATGGTAGGAAAAAATATATAAAATATAATATTAATCGTATTCGGTTTTCGACCAACTGTTTTCTATATTCGGTATTCGGTTTCGGGCCAAGAATTTCCCTTTTGGCGCATCCCTAATGTTATGTATTGCCATGCTTTTTGTTCTTGCTTAATGTAAATCGCTCTGGATCAAGAGCGTCTGCTAAAATGTAAACTGTAAAGTAACATGGTGTGTATACGTGATGATGGTGTTGGAGACAGTCATGTGTGGCTGTGCAGTCATGCGTGTGCAGAGGGAGCAGAGGGAGGGGGGAGAGGTCTCAGCATGCGTCCCTGGGGGGGGTGTCAGTGGTGGTGGTGGGGGGGGGGGGGTGTCAGTGTTGAGGGCCAGGGGGTCAGACGTGATGCTGCTCATTCTCGCCACATGATGCCGGTTTGACATGCAGGAAGTCTAGTATCCACAGCTTGCCTGGGTGTTGCTCTCCAGGTCTCAGAGCTTTGCTGGGAGAAAAATGGTGTTTGAGACGCTGAGCTGTCGTCCGTGAACAGCATGCCTACATGTTTGTCCTTCAGCTGCTTGTTATATCCGTGTGCGAACGGACGGCGTGGAGCGCCATGACAACAGCGTTATTGGTGGATCTGGCGTGCCACGGACAGGTCCAGCGAGGCAGGTAGGTGGTGTGGAGCAGATGTGTTCCCTCACCAGCTTCTCAAAGCATTTGCTGACTATAATAAGCAGACATGGCAACACTGCTGGTTGACTAATGGAGGAATGAAGGGAAAACAGCGCCCCCTAAAGTCACAGATCACTGCTGAAATCTTTGAAGGGGGGAATGCTCTAATTTGGGATTTCTGGTTCAACAAGTTTCAAATGGTCATATCTACTTCATTGTCCCCCCAATTTCAATGAGCAATACATCATATGAAAGGTTACAGTGTGCAGTTTCATAATATGTAAAATAACTGAAAAATGACCATGTCTCCCTTGTATATCAAACCACTGTCCCCGGTCACATATTGTTGTGGTGAGAGCGACAGGTTGGAAATGTCACATTGTGCCTTTTTGGGGGAAAAAAGGCACAATGGTTGACATTTTGAATGGTGCTGTGGGACCACAGCCTGAGAGAGAGGGAGAGGTTTGAAGATGTCAACAAAAACTCGTGCCAGACACGTAATGCTCTCATAAGACCCGGCCTTGAATCTCATCAGGTCCAGCTGCCTTACACTGCGCAAAAACCATGGAATATGGATGTGCATATATTACAGCAAACTCCTGTTAAACTTTCGGTAAACTCCCGAGTTGTACCATCACACCTGTATATTACCGTATATTAACTGTATATGCTGCTAAACTTGAGGTTTACGGGCAAAATACAGTGTCCATAATTGCCCGTTAACTCCTCTTTCCACGCAGTGCTTCTCGTTTGAAGGCTGTGCGCACGTCATCCTCTGAGATGGTAAAATTGTCTGGTCTCCTCTGCTGATAGGCTACTGTACATCAACGATAGGCTGGTTGATGTACAGTAGGTGGCGCTGGATGTCATTCAAGATGACATCCAGACAGTGTATTACCCGTTTTAAACTTAATCAGCACGCTGCAATATGTATCTGAATGAAACATTATAGGTTATAAATAAGCCACAAGCTTTGCTGCCTGCTGTCTGTGACTTGTAAACAAACAAACTCCATGTCTCGCGCGGACGTGTATAGGGTGGAAGTGGTTAATGTATGTTTTCAAAAAAAAAAAAAAAGTTGAGCGAAGCCACCAGGCTACCAGGCCACCAAGCCACACATACCTGATGCTCTGTATCTGCCTGATGTCCGGGTCCGTGGCGTTGAGCGAAGCCACCAGGCTCCCCACGGCGATGTTCTCCATGCGGGTGACGGGCAGGGGGTCCGGGGAGAAGACGGGCCCCTCGTTGACGTCCAGGACCCTGACGTGGACCGTGGCCGTGGAGCTGAGGCCGTAGTCCAGAACGTCCGGAACCAGGGGGTCCTCGTTCTGGACTTTGATCAGCAGCGTGTGCAGCTCCGCGGCCTCGAAGTTAAGAGGCTGGAAAAAGAAGATGGAAGGAGGTTTAGACAGAGAGATGACGCCCTACCAACAGTCATTAAGACATGTGAATCCCTTGACTCCTTCAAAACCGCTCTCAAAGGGCACCTACGGACGGCTGCAATTCGAAACTGGCCCCCGTAAAATCTGAATCCCCCCCACCCCCTTTTCCCCTCACTGTATATGTTTCTTTTCCCTTTTTTCTTCCTTTATGATGAATTCCTGTTCTGTTCTTTAACTATATAGAAGTGTCTATTTGTACGTCTCTAAATGTTTTGATGAATTGAACATGGTGGACCCTGTTGTAAACAAGTGAAATGCTTAATTGGGTCGTCCACTCACAGTTATAACAGTCTTTGTATTGAGTTTGTGCTTGAAATGTACTGTGATTCTGCAAACTGCTGTTAGGCTTTGAGTGCCAATTCTCCCATTATAAAGAAATAATTAATTTGTAATTCTATTATGCATGTAATGTGCATGATGTCATCACCTGTACACCAGATTAGAGGAATTTTCTAAATTCTTGTCTTGTCGTCCGTGGCATTCGGTACATAATTGGCAATTAGACGTCTTGACGTTTATGGCTACTAAACAGTTTTAAGAACAAAAAAAAGAAAATGCCGTAGACAATAAAGAGAAATGTAATTGTTTTGAGGACTAAAACAAACACTAGCACCCGTTGCTTAAACAAACATTATGTTGTAATTGATGTTGTGAGATGATCAGAGCGCATGATGTTTACAGTGTTTGTCTATATGGAAGTACCAATCAAAATCTCCTAGCACCAGCAAAATACATAATGGTAAATGATGCATTTATAATAGGGCCTTTACCCAAGGCGTCATTATGTGTGCATTGCATTCGCACATTCACACACCAGTGGCAGAGGAAACCATGGCAACCAGCACATCAGGAGCGATTAGGGGTTCGGTGTCTTGCTCAAGGACACTTCGACACTAACTCTGGGGGAGCCCACAGGGTTCGAACTGGCAACCTTCCCGGTTACCAAGCGGCTACTCTACCCACTGCCACTGTGAATAAGAATGCAATTGTGGAAAAAAAAATATATATAAGTGAAAGATGATATCGAAATTTAACCTTAATTAATAAAAGTTATACAGTATGACTTTAACTCTGGCACTCCAGACATCCTTTCTCCTGGTTTTCCACCCTACCAGAAAGTAAACTGCATTCAGGTCTAACGTGTCCAGGCGCGTCACCACCACTCACTGGTCGCGACACCCCCACTCTCACAGATTCCCCCCCCCCCCCCCCCCCACTATTGACCACCTTTTAGTTTTAGTTTCTTTCCACTTGGACGTCAGCAACAACTTTTAAGATTGATTGAATGAAGATTGATTGAATGGCGACTGTGCTATTTTTGCCTAGCCAAAGCACTCCATTTCACAGTGCCAAGAGTTACATTGTTGCTAAACATCTGCATTACTTAATCTAGAAGTAAGTCTACATAATTAGAGAATTAAAATTGTGGACAAAAATCGTATCCGACGATAACAAGATTCTGTAGTTTGGGGTCAAGTCTAAAATCTCATGAAATGGTGTTTTCCGAAAAAAACAATGGGGCCTTGATATGAAAAGGGTTGAAAAGCACTGCTCTATTTCAATCCATTCAGACCTGAGGACGTCTTCAAAATCTTGACAGTTTTCTGAAAAACCCCATGTTTCTATGTGTCAGTTGGTGCTCAACCTTTTTCACGTCAAGGACCCCCAGAATTATCTGTATGTGGCCTTGGACCGTCATGTGAAAATATGTAGAAGCAAAGATATGAGACACAGACAGAGTAGAAAGAAATTGCGCCATCTTTTTCATGATTATTAGTGAAGACCTATTATATGAAGTTGGGTTGAAAAGTGGTGAAGTGGTCCTTTAAAACACCAATCACTACTCTTACCCTGACCACAGACAGCATGCCCTCGTTGTCGTCTGGGTTGGTGGTGATCTGGAAGCTCTGGCTGGAGTCTCCACTGAGGATGGAGTAGACGGCCCTCCATGCTCCGGTGGCCGGGTCGTCCCGGTCGTCCACGGTCAGGTTCACCACCACGCCCGTCGAACCCTCCTCCACGTAGGCCTCGAACTGGGGAAGGGATCAGACAGATAGAATATGTGACCGAGTCCAGGGGTTTGATAAACAAGGGGGCCATGGTCATATTTCAGTTTTTCACATATTATGAAACTATACATAATGTAAGTTTTCATATGATGTATTGTTCATTGAAATTGGAAAAGAAATGAAGAAGATATGACCATCTGAAACTTGTTGATCCGGAAACCCCAAAGTAGAGAATTTGCCCTGCAAAGATTTTTGCAGGGCATTTTGCCCCAGGAATGGGTGTGACAATAGATACTTGTCTCCACCCCTAATGGCTTGCATAATCACTGAAGAGAAACAACTAAAAGCATATAGGCAATTTACCTGTAAGCTTTTGGGAATTCAAACTGGGGTGGTGGTGGTGAAGGGTGGAGGTGGTGGTGGTGAAGGGTGGAGTTGGACAAAGTTAAATGGATGAGGAGAAATAATAAAGTAAAATTACCATTGATAAGAGGCCCTGTTGTTTGAGAATATATTTTTTTACTATTATGAGTGCGACAGACCGTAAGTGCAGGTTCAGAGTAGAAGCTGCATGAACTCCAGTCAACAGATGACAGGCTAATTGTTCAAGTAATTATACAGAGAGCTGAGAAAACATTACTGCAGGTAAACACTAAACAGCAACCCTGGAATCTGTATAATTAACATATACTGTATTACAAACGAGACACTAAAGCTTTACACAGCACGTTTGTGCAAGTGTGTGTGCGTGCATGCATGCGTGCGTAAGTGCGTGCGTGCGTGTTTGGTGAGGGAGTGTGTGTGTGTTTCAGATGTGACTTAGTGATGCAGTTTCTGTGCGTCAGACTTAATCTGCCATTACGGTTGCACTGTCACCCTGTGAACCACCCAACAAACAATGCACCCACGGCCATGCTATGGGACCTAAAATAATACCAATATAACAATGAATTACCTAATTCCACTCCCGCCCAGAATATATAGTCCTGCTGGATTTCTGTCAGAAACCGCCCACTCCCACTGTGCGTGTTCCACTCCCGTATACACACCACTTTATTTATTTGAAATAAAGTTGAAATGGTACACAGAGATATACTTAATGTCAAAGTGAGAGGCAGGATTTGACCATTTCAGTGCCAGAGGCACAGAGACATAATGACCTCCTGTGTTAAACTTGGAAACACAGCATAGCACTGCAAAACGTTTCAGCACCATGGAGAGAGACACAGTGATCTGCTTGGAAACACAGTAGAACTAACGTTTCAGCACCATGGACAGAGACACAGTGAGCCGCTTGGAAACACAGTAGAACTAACGTTTCAGCACCATGGAGAGAGACACAGTGAGCTGCTTGGAAACACAGTAGAACTAACGTTTCAGCACCATGGAGAGAGACACAGTGACCTGCTTGGAAACACAGTAGAACTAACGTTTCAGCACCATGGAGAGAGACACAGTGATCTGCTTGGAAACACAGTAGAACTAACGTTTCAGCACCATGGAGAGAGACACAGTGACCTGTTTGGAAAGTCTATTGTCACCATACAGCCCCTCATATACAAGACCATTCTTTCTTTGTGTCCGAGGCCATGACCATGATGAGGTCTATCAACTCTAATGTCACTCAAAATGAAAGCCATGGCTTCTCTCTCTCCCTCTCCCTCCCTCTCCCTCCCTCCCTCCCTCCCTCCCTCCCTCCCTCCCTCTCCCTCCCTCTCTCCCTCCCTGTCTTGTCCTCTCCCCTATAGAATGAGTCTCCTTGCCCTCCATCTGTTCTGTCCTGCTGATAAACACATTAGTGGTGCTGGTGCCACTGGAGCCTGCCTGGGCAGGGGAATGGCTTCATCCTATAATCATGAAATCTCATTTTGCATGAAAGATGAGGCTATAGCAGGTTGAAGGCAAATTATATAGATAGATTTTAGATTCTCTGATGTCATGGACACTGGGCTCACTCTCCTTCCTGGACTACAATTCCCATAAGGCTTTGGTGCACTTCTCCTCCTTGTGGATAGGGGGAGGGCTGTCTTACTGAGACGACATGTAGTCCAGGAAGAAAGTGAGACCAGTTCCAAAGGAATCGACTGTGATCCATTCTGCTTCCAGTAGGGTCACTTTTTAAAATGATATCCAAAATAAACTGATATTGTCGTGTAGATCTATAATGGACCGGTATATAAATATTGGTTGTTTGTCATCTCTTGACCTGCCAATATTACTAGTCTCCCTTTATGTCTCTCTCCATGGTGCTGAAACGTTTGTTCTACTGACTAGGACATGACGTGACATCAGATGACCAGAGAGGAGGAGGAGGGAGAGGAGGAGGAGGAGAGGGAGGAGGAGGAGGAGGAGGAGGAGGAGGAGGAGAGAGAAAGAGAGAGAGACCCAGGATGAAGGCTGGAGATGAATGAGGGCAGCTATGTGGCATGGCAGGGTCATCATGTCTTCATGGAGAGAGAACGGAGAGGCTGAATTGAAAAGAGACAAAGTAAGAGGTACGGAGATGAAAGCACACGTTGTGTCCATCTCTTTGTTGTGGTAACAATAGGAGCTGTAAGTTCAAGACCATGTACTGTACAATGTACTGTACAAGGTCGGGCACACTGTTGTGGTATCTGGAACCACAATTCACATCAATAATAGCGTAAATAACAGTTTTTAAAGTTGTCTCTCTTAAAATGAGAGACTTAACTTCTGCACACGGCTGGTGGGCTATACTAACACACAGTTACAAACATTGTATAGTAGGCTTTATACAACTCAAGACGGAGACATCAAAGGTAAAATGCAAAGGTGCAGGTCTCAACCCCCCCTTGTACCAAATTGTCAACATGTCTGTGTCAAGTCACAGAGCTAGGAAGCACAGTGATGCTATCAGCAGCGGATCTATTTAGCATACAGGGACCCCTGCAGCTGTCCCAACTAGGCGTTGGTCAGAGCAGAAGTTAAGTCTCTCATTTTAAGAGAGACAACTTAAAAACAGTTATTTACGCTATTAGTAATGTGAATTGTGGTTCCAGATACCACACTGTTAAAGCTGAGAATTAGCACGCTATCCCACAGAGTTAAACTGTGAACATGAGACACATGTAAATATATTTAGATAGGCTTGGCAATTACAATTCATCAGGACCAAAAGCTCCATAATATTCAACCCTCTGGGGAGAAGCAACCTTCCAGATGACAGAACTATCATGGGATTTGAAATCATCTGTTTTCTTGTTACCTAGCCTAGCCCATTCTGAGCGGGAACCCCTTTTGGTGTTAGCATTATGTTATGCTTTAGCTATTGAAAAATAGCAGATCTACAAGCTCATAGCGCGCCACCGAGTGGCGCGCTATGAGCTTGTAGGTCTGCTATTTTTTTTAAATCGAAGAACGACTGAAATAGAAACATAGACTTTTCAGAAAACTGTCAGGATGTAGAAGACATTTTTAGAATCTGATCTCAGGTCAGAATGGGCTAGTGAACATGATTAGAAACTCGCTATGAAAACAATTAATCACTTCGGAGTCCCCCCCCCCCAGTCTCCCCCGGAGAAGAAGAAAAGTTTGTCTGATAATTAAATAAAACGTTGTGTGATACAGTTGATTACACTGAATCATCCATCCTGAGGAAATAACATCTTGCTGAGGGAAAATGACACCGAAGATTAAAAGGGGATTTGGTCAAGTCTTACTGCAGCTGTCAGGAATAGGATTTCAAAGACTGTAATTTATTTGTGTCACTGATTGTGCCTGACACACATTTCAGGACCAAAGGAGACCGTGCTTTTCCTGTGGCCGGACCCAGTCTCTGGAACGCGCTGCCGTTTCATGTTCAGCTCAGCTCGGTCATTGACAACTTTTAAATGACTTTTAAAAGACTCATTTATTTTTAATTGCGTTTCCTAAGTAAGTTTACCGTGGCCTTTATAGCCTATACCTATGCACTATGTTCCCAGCATGCACTTTATGGAATTGCCTTTTGTTTTTGATATATTGTTCTGTTCTGACATTTATTTTATATAATGCTTTTCCTTCCTTTTATTTTTTGCTTTCATTTATCTTCCTATCCTGTTCTTTTTGCCTCGATGTATGTTTTTATGCTCTGTGATGTGAAGCACTTTGGTTCCACCTCGGTCGTTGGAAATGTGCTATACAAATAAAGTTAGATTTGATTTTGATTTGACTATAAGTGTATCATCAACTTAACTGAGAAGTAAAAAAATTAAATAAAATAAAAAAATAGAACTTTCAATTGCTACCAGTAAAAAGCAGAGCAGCTGCGAGCTGCCAATTCCCGTCCAAAGTGAGCGAGGTGGTGAAGAGGGTAACGTCTGTGCTCTGAATAACCAACTATACTCTTTACCAGTGGTGGAAAGAGTACTCAATTGTTTTTACTTAAGTAAAAGCACCAAAACTGCAATTTAGAAGTACTTTGTTACAAGTTAAAAGTACATAATTGAAAATGTACTTGAGTAAAAGTACAAAAGTATTGGCATCAAAATGTACTTAAAGTACTAGAAGTAAAAGTTCTCATTGTGCAGAATGTCCCATTTCACAAGTTCAGAATGTGTTGAAAATAGCAGATCTACAAGATCACAATGAGTCACGATGCGATGCATTGTGAGCTTGTAGATCGGCTATTTTTCAAATGGCCGAAATGTATATAGGGTTGAAGTGGTTAATGTATGCTTTCTAATCAAAATTAAAATCTCCAAAGTAACTAAAGTTTTCAAATAATTGTACTGGAGTAAAAGTAAAAATGTTGGCTCCGAGATGTAGTGGAGTAGAAGTACAAGTACTGGAACAAGTACAAATACCTCAAAATTGTACTTAAGTACAGTACTTAAGTAAAAGTACTTATTTACTTTCCCCCACTGCTGCGTACTGCGTGCTCTGCTTCCACAGCATAAAGGACATAAACATTACTCAGCCTGAAAGAGTGTTTTTACACATACAGGAAAACGCTGCCATTTGAGAAGGAGCAATGAGGGCTTCAGATTCAGACCTCTATGTTGTTTATAAACCCATATCTGATTGGGCACAATACAATACGTAGTCACATTTGTATTTTAGAAGTGTTCTATAATATATGACGACATCGCAAGAAGCAGGATAAGGACAGCAAGTTAACCCATTTTGACCTGGGAACGATTCTACCAAATGACAGTTTTCTGGAAAAACCTATGTTTCTGTGTCAGTGGTTCTCAAACTATTTCATGTCAAGGACCCCCAGAATGATAATGTAATCGGCCGCCAACCCCCAACTGAAAATATGTAGCTCCAGGGACCCCCCCCCCCCCCCCCGAAGCAAAGACTTGAGTTAAAAATGTTCACTCTGAAAGAATATATATTCAAAGATTTGTGCCGCATTTTCACGATAAAAACAAAAATAGCAGACCTACATATAGCTCATAGCGCGGCACTCGGTGCCGCGCTAGGAGCTTGTAGATCTGCTATTTTTCAATAGCTAAAGTATAACATAATGCTTAAAACACCAAAAGGGGTTCCCACCCAAAATGGGTTAAGCAACCAGCATACTGCATTGTGTTCATCTTGTTTGACTGTGAGTCATAAGGTGTAAACTTTAAATAAAGTCTCTGCCACAGACTTTACACTCGTAGGGTCTATCTCTCCACACAGAGCAGCAGCAGGTTTTGTCCCCTGTATGAATCCTCATATTCATACAGGTATATCATTACCACAATTTACCATAATTATGCCATCAAAGCAAACATGACTAAAGATCTTTAATTCATCCATAAAACCATCATATTTACGACACATTCCAAATTAAAGGCAATTAGCCGCATGGCCCCAAGCTAACATTCAGCTATACTCGGTATAGTCTAGGTTGTCTAATTTTATGTTTTTCTGATTCTTAATTTGATTTCTAAATTATGATGCTGATCCCACGATGTGGAGGTGGAATGGAGACCTGCTGATTACAGGCAGCTTTATGGGGTGGAGTGGTGAGTCATGAAGAGATCAAACAGCAGCTCTCTGAATCTTAATCCATTCTGGGTGGGAACCCTCTTTTGGTGTTTTAAACATTATGTTATACTTTAGCTATTGAAAAATAGTAGATCTACAAAATCATAGCGCGGCACCGAGTGCGGCGCGAGCTACGAGCTTGTAGATCTGCTATTTTCCAAAGAAAATCGTGAAAGTGTGTCGCAAATCTTTCAGAGCAAACATTTTAACTCAAATCTTTGTTTCTGGGCGGAGAGTCCCTGGAACAACATATTTTCAGATGGGGGTCGGCGGCCAAATACATATCGTTTTGGGGGTCCTTGACATTAAATAGTTTTGAGAACGACTGACAGGTTTTTTCTGAAAACTGTCAGCATTTAATAGAAGACATTTTGTAGAATGGGCCACAGGTCTAAATGGGTTAAGAGGTATAAAGTAGTACAGAACAGTGAGAACACATCATGTACTCCCTATGATTCCTTCAACCTTTCTCTTTTCTGCCTCTCACTGAGTTTGAACTTTGATTTACCACTCTCTGTTGATCCCCGTTTGAATTCACAGCCTGAAGAGATTTATATTTCATATTTTCTTTCATTTTATCTATATACCTAAGAGTTAGTGCTTTCATGGAACGCTAGCAGGAGATTCTTCACTAGAAATATATACGCTTTTGGAAAAGTTGTCTAAAAATAAATGAATATGCTCTTGGAAGAATATTTTAACGGAATAATTTATAAAGCACTGCTTGTGCAATGTCACCGACAGACGCACGCACGCAGGCATGCACGCACGCACACAAGAGACTCACACGTGCGCGCCCACGTGCGCGCCCACGTGCACATTATTATGGTCGTCATGTGAGAGGTGAGAAACGAGGCTGGTTTGATGCAGCTGTGGAGGTCGAAGGGAGAACAGATTTATATGAGAAGCTCTTATCTCCTTCAAACACTTGTTCTTTTTTAACCCATTCAGGCCTGACGTCGAAATTAAAAAAAAAATATTCTGAAAAATCGTATGTTTCTGTATCAGTGGTGCTCAATATTTCATGTCAAGGACTCCAAAAATGATATGTAATATGCCTCCCCCCCCCCCCCCCCCATCTGAAAATATGTTGTTCCAGGGACCCCCCCCCCCCCAGAAGCAAAGATTTTAGTTAAAATGTTCACTCTGTAATGATATTATATTCAAAGATTTGAGGCACATTTTCACGATTTCTCAAAGAAAATAGCAGACCTACTCCGCGCTATGAGCTTGTAGATCTATTTTTCAATAGCTAAAGCATAACATAATGCTTTAATTAAAACACCAAAAGGGGTTCCCGCCCAGAATGGGTTAAAGCTCCATTTCTCCAATGGTGTTAGTGAATGGATCTCCTCCACTGTGAGAAATGGCGACATTAACCAGGGCACCACCCCGCTCCGCTCTCTGAACTGGAAAAGGCCACATCTCACACACGCCTTGACACCACCATGCATCATGGAAGGCCTTCAGGGAGAGGTCTGTTTGGTTGTGTTGGTGGTGATGGTGGTGTAGTCTCGAAACCCTGACAACAGCTATTATGAAGCAGCAGACACACTTAAGCAATATTACACGAGAGGGTGTGGTATAACGTGATTATTGCCACGACAGTGATGCGGTCAGGAACGAGACGAAGTCGAGTTCCGCAAGCATCGCTGAAGTGGCAATAATCACGTTAAACCACACCCTCTCGTGTGATATTGCAATTCTACAACAGTTACCCTTAAAACTAAGAAAATCGCTGAAAAAACATATTTTTTTAATGACAGATGTAGTCACTACGACCACAAATGTCCCAATAAACTAGCTAGCCTAGCCACCGAGTTTGCTAGCGCTCTGGGAAAACAGAGCGGCTTCTTTGTTTTGATTAGGTGGTGAACAGTGCTGTTTGATCAACGGCTAGAAACCGTTTCAACCAATCAGATTGCTTCCTCTTAACGACCTGTTGTGGAATATACGGTAATATACAGGTGTGATGGTACAATTCGGGAGTTTACCGGAGTTTCCTGTAATATACACATCCGTATTCCATGCTTTTTGCGCAGTGTGCAGTACGTAATCAGCAAGAGTGCACATGTTCCCAACAAGATTCTGTATGATGGAATGCCAAGGGTGAGCCAGAAAATAACATCGTAGCCAACATAATTAGACTAGCAGGACACTGTCAAAGACACCAAGAGCTGCCAGCCAGCAAACTGCTGTAGGAACCTTTACAGGAACCAACACACAACACACGGGCACCAGTCATCAGGACGTCCCGCCACATTAACATGGATGTACTCAAAACCGACGCAGGGGTGCAAAGCACCAACGAACTGCCCATATGCATGGAGAACTGGGATGACTGGAAGCAACGATAAAGGGCTCGTCTGAGGACGACCTAGAGAGAGTGGGTGGGTTAAAGGTTGCGTTAGACTCACCAGTGGGTGGGTTAAAGGTTAAAGGTTGTGTTACTCACCAGTGGGTGGGTTAAAGGTTAAAGGTTGCGTTAGACTCACCAGTGGGTGTGTGAACCCGGGGGCGTGGTCATTCTTGTCTGTGATGGTGATGGTGGCCGTAGCGGTTCCTGTGAGGCCCACCTCACTTCCTGCCATGTCTTTGGCAACGATCTCCAGCTCGTATGTCGTCGTGGGAAGAGTCTGGATAAAACAAACGGACGATATTATTAATGAGCAAATGAAAATATAAAAGTACAGTCTAATTATTATGTACAGGAGGTTGCAAAGGTCACACTGCAGCTGTGGAAAAGGTCAAGAAACACATTTAATTAAACCAAAACTCTGAGAATGAGGAAGAGAATTAGATGGGGAAGAGAGGTGTGTGTGTGTGTGTGTGTGTGTGTGTGTGTGTGTGTGTGAGAGTGTGAGTGTGTGTGTGTGTGTGTGTGTGTGAGAGAGGGAGAGAGAGAGAGATGAGAGAGAGAGAGAGATTGATGATTACCTTCTCAAAGGTCTGCAGTTCAAGAACTATTCATCTAGAGGAACCGTTACTGCCTGAGGTTATGTTCACACTATCTGCCTGCTATGAAGATAAGGTGCTCCTGGAGCAACATTTCTCAGACAAAAATGGGAAAAAAGGGGGCATGCAATGGACTGAAACAGACTTCAGTTTAACTCTACAGAATGTTGATAACAAAGTTTAAACTAGTAGTTGTGATTGTGGAAATAATCAATTTAACAGTAGGCTATATATATATATATACCATTATTTATTTCTCACCTAAAATGTATATAAATGTATAATATGGTAAGCTGCCAGAGACGATAACAGATCGCTGTGTTTCTTCTCTTGCCCCTGCAAGTCAGCTATGATTTCATCATTTCCGGCTATAATGAAAAGCCCAAAATTGGGAACCCAGGGTTTAAGAGGTTAACCCCCCTTTTCAGACTCCACCATGGCCCGTAGCACTTGCCCTAGCCCCTCAGATAAGCACTTTATGTGATATAGCATGTTATGTAGGCAGCACTAAAATTGCATTTTATGTAGTCATAGCACTTCGTATATATGGGGTGCATACTTAAGTTTAGACTAGTCATTGGTTAGACATGGGTTACGGTTAGGTTTAGGTGTGCTGCCCCGTGGGAGGTTAGGTTTAGGTGTACTGCCCCATGGGAGGTTAGGTTTAGGTGTGCTGCCCGTGGGAGGTTAGGTTTAGGGTGAGGGTTTAGACTAGTCATTAGTTAGACATGGGTTAAGGTTAGGTTTAGGTGTGCTGCCCCGTGGGAGGTTAGGTTTAGGGTGAGGGTTAAGGTTAGGTTAGGTTGCTGCCCCGTGGGAGGTTAGGTTTAGGGGGAGGGTTTGAGATAGGTTTAGGTGTGCTGCCCCGTGGGAGGTTAGGGTGAGGGTTTAGACTAGTCATTAGTTAGACATGGGTTAAGGTTAGGTGTGCTGCCCCGTGGGAGGTTAGGTTTAGCGTGAGGGTTTGAGATAGGTTGTAGTTGTAGGACTAATGACTGGTCTGTATAGTATACGTTTCCTGCCTTTCATCTGTCTGGTCAAATTATGAATGTGTCCAAAATTACAAAAATATCTTGGGCATATCATAACAGATACCTTAGGATGACGAGGACATGTTTAGACGGAGGAGAATGCTTTATGTACAAGCCAACATGCTGGTCCGTAAATGTCACCATTGTACTACGGATGTTAAGGTAAACCTCTTTAGAGCTTATTGCACCCCTCTCTACACAGCTCCACTGTGGGTGAAGTACAAGAAGGAGATCTTACGCAAACGGCAAGTAGCCTATAATGACTGTCTTAGAATCCTGTTAAAGAAACCCAGGAGCACTAGAGAGCCAGTGGGCTTTTCTGTTGACATTCATGGCTCTGTTGACATTTAAATTCATGAGCAGGCTGGATCGCTCACTGAATGGACTCATTGGACAGATGACAGACCCGGGCCGTAGTTCTGTAAGGTACACTTCTACCATCAGAGGACACTGAATGGACTCATTGGACAGATGACAGACCCAGGCCGTAGTTCTGTAAGGTACACTTCTACCATCAGAGGACACTGGCATGAGTGCCTCTCCTAGAGTAGTAACCTGTGGGGCTGGGTACTCTATTTTTCATTTGTATTCTCGTATATGTGATGTACTGTCTTACCTTGTGGGCCACGAGCCTGTAATAAAGTTTATATATTACAAGCCAGCACACAAAGCAGTGTTACACAAGTACAAATCTCTGTGTGAAATGTATCAGCTATTTTCCATTCTGTTTTTATTTCTTTTCGTATTTATTGCATTCTGAACATCAGGGTAGATGAACCGGTGTAATGAAATGAATCAAAACAAAGCCACCCATGCAGTACTCAGAGAGCACAAAATAATAAGATTGCAATAATGTTTCTTCACAGTGAGTGATTCTGGCTATAGGCCTAAACTCAGTGGCGTGCACAGACATTTAGAGGGGCAGGTGCTCAAGTGAAAAAAGGGCACCTTGTGCAGCGCGTGGAACAGACCGGTTGCCTTAATAGTGTGAGATTTATAGATGTTGGGGCATAAATAATATATTAGAAGCTTTTTTTTATCAAGAATTGATCAATGTCACCATGTACAAAAAAATATATTATATGTTTGTTTTAACAACCAAAAAAGTGTTGTAACCTGCCGTTTCTTTCTACTTTCTAATTCTTTGTTTGGCCCAAAACATTGTGATTTGTCACGACAAGAGTTGGCTTT
>NC_137865.1:47831349-47861349 GCF_963924005.1 Protomyctophum bolini
AGTTCTGACCTTATTGCAGAGGGCGTGAATATGTATTTGAGTTCTGACCTTATTGCAGAGGGCGTGCATATGTATTTGAGTTCTGACCTTATTGCAGAGGGCGTGAATATGTATTTGAGTTCTGACCTCATTGCAGAGGGCGTGAATATGTATTTGAGTTCTGACCTTATTGCAGAGGGCGTGAATATGTATTTGAGTTTGAAAGAAAGTGTAGAAGGAAATGCATCAACGTCATTCATTCAAAAACGTTCCTGTATAAATATACATTCCAAAACATTTCTCAAGTGTTTATGACTTAACACCATTAAACTGAGTATACAACACGATGGAAACAAGCGTCTCGTGTGTTTGGCCTGATTTACAGCATTTACAAAAAGGTTCCATGAGGCGAATGAGAGAGAGAGAGATACTAAATCAACCCTTTTGAAAGAGGCTGATGTTGAGCCTTGGTGCTTAAGGCATTTAGGCCTGACGTCGAATTTAAAAAGAAAATCTTCAAAATCCTGACAGTTTTCTGAAAACCCTTATGTTTCTGCATCGGTGGTTCTCAATATTTCATGTCAAGAACCCCAACAAATATATGTAATATGCTTCCACCCCCCATCTGATAATATGTAGTTCCAGGGATCCCCCCCCCCCCTCCCCAGAAGCAAAGATTTGAGTTAAAATGTTCACTCTGTAAGTCTGTAATAATATATATTCAAAGATTTGAGGCACATTTTCACGATTAAAAAATAAAATAGCAGACCTACAAGTTCATAGTAAATACTAAGCTAAGCTGAATGTAGCTTTTGTCATTATGCTAGACTACAGTAGCTTTTTGTCAACATGCACAGAGGTTATTCTATGCTGTAATTGATTATACATTTGTGTTGAAGTATGTTTTCTGATCAAGACTTTGTCATGTTTATTTCAGTTTTACAAATTAACCATTATTGGATATTAAGAAGAGGACAGTAAAGTTTGGAATGCTACCCTGGTTCTCGACTCTGATTCCATGATGATGTTCGCTATCTGTAAAGGGATGTAGAAGGGACACGCATCTATCTGAGACACGCATCTATCTGAGACAGAGCTTGTAGATCTGCTATTTTTCAATAGTTAAAACCACCAAAAGGGCTTCCCGCCCAAAATGCGTTAACAGATTGAATGTGCTATGTTAATTCACAGCGATGATGATTAATGACGTACACATTTCAGCACAGCGTACAGTCTTGACTTTCTGATGCACAATCTTGTTTATGTAATCCATCTTTGATGCTGAAGGAGGCCATCTGTCAGTTTATAATTTCTCCTCCTCGTGGGCTAATCTAAATTATAGCTGCCTACGTGATATCAGCGTGACGAGGTCTGGATTTAGTTGTGTAGTAATTCTTGTATTTCATGCTCTCTCTACCATGTCTCTGATCTCAGAAAACCTTTGCAGATTGTCCCGCATATTAAAGCCAGACAACTATATTACACAATCTCCAAATACTATATACAACCCCTGAAAGCCGTTAGTATATAAAATATATATAGTTTTATTATATTTTTTGAGTGGTGAAACCACTCCCTTACGGAGCTATGTGGGTGAGTGGCTGGCTGGGTGCGTCTGAGCACGAAAACAGCATGGTTGTTTTTCACCAGCTGTGCGCAACCTAACACATGCACATATTAACTGTATATATGGTGATTCTGGGTGTGCCAGTGCAGTGCAGTACAGTACAGTACAGTACAGTACAGTACAGTACAGTACAGTACAGTACAGTACAGTACAGTACAGTACAGTACAGTACAGTACAGTACAGTACAGTAGAACTAGAGGGACCCCCACACGGTAACTCTGTCATTTGTCAAACGTTTCGGACGCAGAGCGGCTCGCCGTAATCGTGCCGGTACCCTGGGTGCGTTCCTGTGGGTCTGGAACTCCCCCCTCCCCTCCTCTCCCCTCCCCTCGGGGACCCACGCACGGAGTTGCACCACTCACTTCACACGGTGTGATTGTTTAATATAATATTACATTTCTGATAAGCTATATATATATAAGCCTAGCTGATTATTACTTGCGGGAGCAGAGCACAAGTACTGTTTTGGGCCGCGTACTGTATGTCCGTTCATGGCCAACGTGTGTGTGAAGTGCACGTCGGGGCAGATTGACAGAGTGCTTTTCTACTTTTCATTTACATCCAGGACACATTTTCATCATCCACTTTCCTGGATCGTTGTCACAGTGCACAGACTGGGCGACGGGAAGCATTTTGAACATGTCCTACAGTGTTCAAAACGTCCTATGTTATACTGAACATAGGACGACTGCAACATGTGATGCAACATGATTACACCGTCAGAACAAAGCTAAGAGCATCATGTTTTGTATTAACATTTTCAAGGCTTTAAAGGACAACTTTAGTTTTTTTCAACCAAGGTTCATGAATTAGAGAAAGTAAAAGATGAGTGTTATTTTTTTTCCATTTGCTGCTTTCTTTCGTTTTAGGGATTTTAGCTGTTTTGTACAGGGGGGCGGGGGCATTCGAGCATGGTGCTAAATATGTATTTTTTATGATTTACTATAGCCCTAATCAACCCCAGGAAATTACATCTGGCCACAAATAAATCACAGGATCTACTGAATGTGAAGGTAGCCTACTGGGGGGAAGCCACACGGTGTGTCATAGGCTCGAATGCCCCCGCCCCCCTGTCAAAAACAGCTAAAATCCTTAAAACGAAAGAAAGCAGCAAATGAAAAAAAAAGAACACTCATCTTTTAGTTTCTCTAATAACAACCTAAAACATGAACCTTGGTTGAAAAAAACTAAAGTTGTCCTTTAAATTGTTTAATCCAGGGTTCCACAGAGCGTAACACGCTAAACCCACTATTTGTTTAATGCGTTTAATTGTTGTTTAGACTACAACATGCTTTGCACTGTGGTTTCGTTTCACATTGTCATGGCCGCTGGTGCTTCTGATCATAACAAACCAACGCACCATTTTTCGCCGGATTTACGTGGTTGAAAGCTGCAAATACTTCTCATGCTCTAAAGGTAATAAAACAATCTCAAAAGCGTAGAATACTGGATTAAATAGCGGGAACGCGGGTTACACAGTAAGACTATTAAGTATACATGAAAGGAGAGAAGACAATGCAATAATACAGATAGGATTGAACACGGTGACAGTGAGTCCGTGTTGAATGACTGATTATGATATTAAACTGTTCTGTATTAAACTGTGAATGCCATCTGTCTGTCTCTCTCTCTCTCGCTCTCTCTCTCTCTCTCTCTCTCTCTCTCGGCATTTATTGATTGATTCATTGACTCATCATTGCAAAGGACCTTAATTGCACACTGCATTTTTCAGATTAGATCCTTGCAGACTGATGTTTTTCATCAGTAAGCGAAAGTGTTTTTCGCTTATTTCCATCTAAATAAGTAGTAAAGTGTGCCGCTTGGGATATTATTTACATTATGAAGAGAGGATATATACAAAACAATTATAATTTTGAGCGATGGAAATAAGCGAATTAGCACAGCACCCCATAGCCCCATTCAATTCCTATTCAATTCAATGCAATTCATTGAGGGCTTATGGTAGGGGAAATAGCCAATAAGGAGCTTTTGCACAAAATACCACGTGGACCTCTTTGGTGGGGACGTAACAACTACAAATAAAGGTAAGAAAGCCTTCTAGCATGGAATTATCCTTTAACGTGCATATCGAGCGTGATATTACATTGATTCAGTGTATATATATTGATTGTGAATCACATTGATTCAATGTGAGTTATTTGATTGTAAATTACATCCCAACGTCCTCATCATCAGGTCAATTAGCAGGTGGATGATGAGCTGTCCCTCATCTCTCTCTCTCTCTCTCTGATGAGTGAAGGGTTAACTGAGGTCAAGGTTGGGGTTTTCAGACTGCTGTGAGTCAGAGCTGAAGCAGGGCTAATCCAATCAGGTGCTTCATCACACCACCAATTACACGCCAGTTAGAATGGAGACATGGGGGAAATAACCTCCCACTATTACCACACGCCCCCCTGCTATAAGAGAGAGGAAGGTGCATTATGCGGCCCTGTTATGTGTGTGTGTGTGTGTGTGTGTGTGTGTGTGTGTGTGTGTGTGTGTGTGTGTGTGTTGAGAGCCCAGGTGTTACGGTTTATAATTGTTAATTATAACCAGCGCAGATCAAACAGGGGGTGGTGTTGTTCCCACCGGGGCACCATGTCCAAATGCTACCTCTTTAACCACCAATTAACATGCATTAATCACCCCATGGACTCGTCTGATTGGTTCCCCTGGAGATCAGCATGAGAGGATTTGTATTTAGAGAGTCGTGATAGACACTGCACAAAAAACATGGAATACAGATGTGTAATATTATTACAGGAAACTCCCGTTGAACTTTCCAGCAAACTCTGGGAAACTCATCATCACACCTGTATATTAAAGGAGAATCCCATAGTAAAAGGCTTTCTTACCTTTCTTTGTAGTCGTTACGTTCCCACCAAAAAGGTCCAGGTGTTATTTTGTGCAAAAGCTCCTTATTGGCTATTTCCCCTACCATAAGCCCTAAATGAATTGCATTGAATTGAATTGAATTGAATTGAATTGAATGGGGCTATGGGGTGTTGTGTTAATTTGCTTATTTCCATCGAAATAAGTAGTAAAGTGTGCCGCTTGGGATATTATTTACATTATGAAGAGAGGATATATACAATATTTTTTTTTATTTTGAGCGATGGAAATAAGTGAATTAGCACAACACCCCATAGCCCCATTCAATTCCCATTCAATTAAATGCAATTCATGTAGGGCTTATGGTAGGGGAAATAGCCAATAAGGAGCTTTTGCACAACATAACACCTGGACCTCTTTGATGGGGACGTAACGACTACAAAGAAAGGTAAGAAAGCCTTTTAGTATGGAATTCTCCTTTAAGTGTTTATGCTGCTAAAGGTTTACAGGCAAAATACAGTGCCCATAATTACCCGTCAACTCCTCTTTCCACGCAGTGAGGACAATGAACTATAAAGTTATATAGAGAGATCAAAGGTTTATCTCCAACTTTAAATAAACGTACCATTCAATTTGCCATGATCTTCTTAAACAAAGGACTAAACTGAACTGATTATAATTGGAGCCAAAGAAGAAAAAAAAAGCAGCGTTCTCTCAGCTTCAATTCATTTAAAAAACACAGCCCAAGCGATACATCTTGGTGTAGTCATGCATGGACACAACCCTGCTTTTAGACAATTATAAGGTCAGCCTGTATACAATCACCATAAAGGTCCTTCCTGTTCCTGACTTTGACATTTAAAAACAATCTTCTAAATCCTGACAGTTTTCTTAAAAACCTCATGTTTCTATGTGAGCGGTGCTCAAACCTTTTCACGTCTAGGACCCCCAGAATCATCTGTATTTGGCCGCCGACCCAGATCTGAAAATATGTTGTTCCAGGGAGGGACCCCCCCCCCCGGCACTGAGTGCCGCACTACGAGCTTGTAGATCTGCTATTTTTCAATAGCTAAAGTGTAACATAATGCTTAAAACACCAAAAGGGGTTCCCTGTAATTAGGATGCCGTGATACAAGTGCGAGACCCACACAGGGTGCATATCTCTCTCTCTCTCTCTCTCTCTCTCTCTCTCTCTGTGTACACGCCACACACACAGGAATAGACAGGCTACACAGGGCAACATGTTTGTGATAGCGCCATAGCAAGACAGGACGTTATAATCTCGAGTTTCATTAAATAACTCTCTCTCCGCGTGCGTGCACGCACACACACACACACACACACACACACACACACACACACACACACACACAATCCAAAAGTTTGCTCTGCACTGTTGATTTCCGATGCGGTTTTATCAACATTATTCAAGTGGAATGCGTAACGGCAATACCAATATGTAAGACGCATGGATTTACAGACGGGATGAAGGTTATATAATATCTTATCTGATCATCTATCGATACAGTCGACAGACAGACAGACAGACAGATAGACAGCAGTGCTGTGAGCGGTGTGCTCTCATTGGCTGTAATACAGGCCTTATCGCAAGCCAGTTCATACTGTATATGATGTCAAACGTGCTGGATGTTCAGAAGACGTCTGCGAGACATCGGCGAGCGCTTTTATCGGCGCTGGATCTTCTCGCAGCTCCTTCCACACACAGCCAGCAAAACCTCGCCGATCAAAGCCCGATCTTGAGTCAGATTGTGATAGTTCTTCATCCATATATTGCTTCACTCACCCATGTCACCATGCTAGTCTGACGACCACTGGGCACATGGGAAGCTTTCTTCACTGCAGGACATGATGCAGTATTATAAACTCTGCTCTTATCTGGGCACAACCAGCTGCACAGTAGAAGTGCCTTATCATGTTATCTGTTTAAAGGGATGAGTTGCACCTGGAAGAGGAACAGAGGGGGGGGGACGGGGGGACGAGGGATTGGAGAAAGAAAGGAGGAGACTCTGACGCTAATAAATAAAACAGTTTCTGCACGGAGGGAGAGGAGAGGAAAGTGTGGCAGTCAGGCAGAGACACCCAGGGGACCAGGATACCAAGAAGGAAAGAGAAATGACAAGAAGCAGAACTGCCAGACCTCCAGAACACATCGTGACAGCATGCAGAGAGAGAGAGAGAGAGAGAGAGAGAGAGGAAGGGAGGGAGGAACAGAGATGAAGAACTCCCCAGTGTCTCTGAAGTGGAGATACGATATCCATGATGCACTAAAAGCTGGCTGAAAGTCACGCCGTCGACAATGTTTTGGAAGCTGTTCTTCTCTCTGTGTTGAAGCTCTGTTTGAAGAACCATGTATATAGGAACCCACAGTCTGTCCAGCTGTCAGAGATCAATCATCAATACTGTACGTCTCTGGGCTGAGATCTCAGTAAGAAAGAGAAAGAAAGAAAGAAAGTTTGCACTGTATGTTGCTTCATACATGCAGTGGCACAGGCAGCCTTGTTGCCATTTGGAGGCCCGTTTCAGAAATCAACTGGATCACACTTTGGAATGCAGCATCTTTCAAGTTTGTCTAAATCTAAATCCAGAGATCCTGTGATTGTGGCTATATTCACGTATTGATGAGTCAGAGGTGTATAGTTGGTGATAATAAATCAATCAATCAACCAATCCAGTTGAAGAATGAGGAGTGTATTGCGGCTGCCGGGGGGCGTGGTCATGTTGTTTAGTAGCGGTCTCAGTAGGAAGACGTGATCAGCGTCTCTGAACACCAACCTGACTCCATCTGTATTCTCCTCCTGCTGCCGAGCAGATGCTGCCTGGAGGACATTTACATAAATAGTGAAGTCCAATCAGGTCCATGTCAAACCAAGCATATCCTCTCAAACAGGACGCAGTGCCACCAGGAAATGGACCGGTTTAAGTTGATCAAAACGTCAGAGTCAGACACACAACATGCAAAACACGGAAAAGTACAAAAACATCTTTTCATCTAAAAAACATCTAAAAGTGGGGTATAAGTGTACCCGACTGTATCGTTCAGACTCATGTGAGCCACATGAGGTCTTTGATGCTTCTGATTGTGCTGACCAGATGAGTCCGTAATGAGTCCTGTTTGTGTGTGTGTGTGTGTGTGTGTGTGTGTGTGCGCGTGTGTGCGTGTGCGCGTGTGTGTGTGTCTTCTGCCATGTCAGAACCAGTAGTAGTTCCCTGTGTGTCTCAGAGGGGGTCCTGCTCTCTCAGTTTGCTACTGAGGCTGATTTATTCATCGTTCTGTGTCGGGTTTTTTTTTTTTTAACTAGACAACTTAACACTTAGACTGCCGCCATTTATTGATAAATTAGGTCCTAATTCACGCCAGCATTTTTTTAATTTGAGCTCTTATTTTGAAAAGCCACATTTTGCCTCAACCGGAAGTGAGCTCATCTCTGCCAGCTTTACATTGCCATGACAACCTTTGTTTACATGATCACATCATGCCGGGTACACTATAGCCCTCCACAACGTCGGCTCGTGCCGTCAAAGAAACACTGTTTTGACCAAAAATGCCATCTGGGACAAGGAATAGGAGATACAGGCGATTGAAAGAAACGGATAGAATGGATTCTTATGGCGACGACGAACTAAGATGAACGATCCAATGCTGTGCTAACAACACAGCTAGCTAACCGGCTAACGTAAGTAGCATTATGGCTCGATCGATCAAATGCACTATAAAACAACAATTGCCGAAGGGCTACGGCAATGGCGGCAAGCGTTTTATTAATGAATTGACATTAATCTAAGGCAATGGCGCGGAGGGTGTTAATGATGTCTCAGCAGGAGACGAGCAGTGTCCTGTTAGTCATCTGTTACCGTGCCAACCTGCCTGTCAGATCTATGAGACGTGTTGGGGGTCTAACCGTTACTGTCATCTGAATTATTGTTGGGTATAACGGAATAACCGTTCGTTTTGCAATTAGAGTACTACTCGGCTACTTGGTTATCTTTTCCAAAATTAATGGTGTTACTTCATTACATTTATAGGACCTATATCTGCCTGTTCTTTCTGTTGCCACACATACAAAGTAAACGAAGTCCACACCCACAACACCAGAGGGAGTGCAACAAACCATGTACAACCCAGATTCGGCACAAACAAGGGACTTAATTATTTTAGCTCCTATGCCACCAAAATGTGGAACGCCCTACCAACAGTCATTAAGACATGTGAATCCCTTGACTCCTTCAAAACCGCTCTCAAAGGGCACCTACGGACGGCTGCAATTCGAAACTGGCCTCTGTAAAAATCTGAATCCTCCCCCCCCCCCACCCCCCCCCCTTTTTTCCCCTGACTGTATGTATCTTTTCCCTTTTTGCTTCCTTTATGATGAATTCCTGTTCTGTTCTTTAACTATATAGAAGTGTCTATTTGTACGTCTCTAAATGTTTTGATGAATTGAACATGGTGGACCCTGTTGTAAACAAGTGTAATGCTTAATTGGGTCGTCCACTCACAGTTAACAGTCTCTGTATTGAGTTGTGCTTGAAATGTACTGTCATTCTACAAACTGTTAATAAAACTGCAAATTCTACAAACTGTTATATCAATCAAAAAAACAAAAGGAAAAAGAAAAATCCATTGGACACATTTGCCCTGTTTCCTGATAAATCAAAAGGAGATAGTCCATTATTATTAGCTTGTCCATGTCAACAGAGACTATAATTGCGCGGGCGTTGCACAGAAATATGTGTACAATGTCTTTGTGGTTCTGTCGTGATGTTCTTTGACATCCGACGCTCACGCTGAGGGAGACATACTGTACTCACATAGTGTACTATTATGTTGACTGGCGGAAATCAAGTTAACCCATTCTGACCTGAGATCAGATTCTAACAATGTTCTTCTAAAATCCTGACAGTTTTCTGAAAAAGCCTATGTTTCAATGTCGGGTCGTTCTTCGATTTTTCAAAAAATAGCAGACCTACAAGCTCGTAGCGCGCCACTCGGTGGCGCGCTACGAGCTTGTAGATCTGCTATTTTTCAATAGTTAAAGCATAGCATAATACTAACACCAAAAGGGATTACCGCCCCAAAATGGGTTAAGCTCTGACTCCCACACACTATTGATGTGCAATTCGAACGTCACAGAGTTGACGTGAACACCCGGCTGTGTCCGTGTTGGTTTGTCATTATACAACAAATGAGAAACCCCAGAGATTTATTCACTAATGAGATCTGTTTACAGCTATAACATCCACACTAATTAGTTGGGCTCATACGTTTAAGCCATTTAGACCTGAGATTCTACGAAATAACGTCTTCTAAAGCCTGACAGTTTTCTGAAAAACCCTCATGTTTCTATGTGTATGTCAGTTGTTCTCAAACATTTTCATGTCAAGGACCCCCAAGAGTATTATGTAATTGGCCGCCGACCCCCATCTGAGAATATGTTGTTCCAGGGACCCCCCCCCCCCCCATAAGCAAAGATTTGAGTTAAAAATGTCCACTCTTGGCCAGGACGGTTATAGCTCAACCGTCTGGGCCCCGATAGGCTGCTGAGCCAGCCTGAAGGCGTGCCGCGGGTTCGACTCCCGATCCCGACGGCCTTTGTCTCCCCTCCCAATCTCTCTCCCCATTTCCTGTCAGTTTATACTATCAATCTATCAATAAAGGCAAAACATATTACATGAAAATATATTTCACGGTAAAAAAAAAAAATAGCAGACCTATACTGCCGCGCTACGACGAGCTTGTAGATCTGCTATCTTTTTCAATAGCTTAAGTATAACACAATATTTAAGAACACCAAGAGGGGTTTCCCCGACCAGAATGGGTTAAAGCTGCATTTAGCCTTTCGGTGCGATAAAATGGCAGTTGGATAAATAACACTAGACATCAACGTACAGTAAGCGCCTCTTCTCTCTCTCTCTCTCCACTCTGTCACCACTTGTTCACAACTTATAGCCGTAGTAACGCTGGGTCAAGTAGCTGCCAATGTTTTCGCCTGGCTTCTGCTGAAAGCATGTGTTTATGTCAGTAGAAACGAGTGGTAATGAGTGGTACGGTGGTGTGTGAGAGAAACGAGTGGTAATGAGTGGTTATGGTGGTGTGTGTGTGTGTGTGTGTGTGTGTGAGAGGAGGCAGCATTAATATGCATGAGCCTCGTTAAGTATTGCACTCGTCAAGGAAAGAGGCTTCACTTTATTTATTTTTTTATTTGGACTCTCTTTGCATGGGAGTATATAGGCTACAAATCACTGATGACATTTAGCAGTAACTGTGAGCCAAGCTGCCCTCAGCCTCTCCTCAGAGAGATGAAGGGGTTTGAGACAGACTTCAGTCGTCAGGCAGACGTTAGCTCTCAGCATGGGGTGGCGATGGGCACGCGGGCACAGACTCTCAGCATGGGGGCAACGGGCAGGCGGGCACAGAGTTCTTTACTCTCTGCGTTAGCCCATTCTGACCTGGGATCAGATTCATACAAGGTTTCCACTGGACACACACTGGTCTGATTAACCCATTCTGACCTGAGATCAGATTAGAAAAATGTCAGTCGTTCTTCGATTTTTCAAAAATAGCAGACCTACAAGCTCGTAGCGCGCCACTCGGTGGCGCGCTATGAGCTTGTAGATCTGCTATTTTTCAATAGCTAAAGCACGACATGATGCTAACACCAAAATGGGTTCCCGCTCAGAATGGGTTAAAAGAACTCTTCGATGGAGCAGAAAACAAAATCATCCCTGCACCATAATAACTACAGTATACACGTTCAGTGTTATTCTCTTCGCTGAAGTGACCATTCATTTCATAAGCATTGCCTTCACAACGAGAGAACAGTACAGTACAGCCATTATGACGACATCAAGGCCCGCCAAAACACATTTTAGTCGTCTAAATCAACTGTAGATTTAGTCGACTAAAATCTCATGACATTTATTCGACATAAACTAACACTAACACTTCCATTGGTATATATAATACATGGTAGACTGCATCTTTGCATCTTCATGTTGCTGGGCTTCCATTGATACTAAATGGTAGACTGCATCTCTACATGATATCAACACCTGGGATCCACAGGGAAGCGACACTGACTCGTTTTCTTAGTTGGATGAGGTGTTGTTTTTTACGCTTTTTGTGGTCATGGTTTCCAGTTCCCACCTGATGTCGTGTGTGAGTTCTGATTGGTCCAGAGCGTACTGAAACACTGCCAGCTTACATAACGTCTTAAGACGAGGACTCAAGTCTAAGATGAACAGCTCATCAGAGATAGTGTTATCTCCTTTTCTTCCTCCAAACAGGATGATATGATCTCCCACAATGCAACAGCACTTACCATGCGTTGGACATGGTCCTTTCCCCTTGGGCTCAACCTTCTTCCAGGAGAAGGTCTCTGGACTGAATTTCCACACATCAATGAAGTTCTGGCTACGGTTCACGCCACCAAATATGTACAGCTCTCCATTGTAGATAAATGCTGAATGAACGCAGCGTCCTTCTGGTAGAAGTTGTGCAGAAGGTGTGTCCAGCCAGACGTTTGTCTCTGTGTCAAACACTCTGATGGTGTTGTAGAACTCCTGGTACTGCCTCCAGCCCCCGAATACAAACATCTTGGTACCAATGATGGTGGCAGAGTGAGCTGATGAATCAGGAGGTGGAGTTCCTCTGGTGTTAATTAAAGACCAGACCATTGTGCTGGTGTCCAACTTGTACATGTCATTAGTCCATCCAGTCAGCTCGGTGTGTCCTCCATGGATAAACATGACCTTCCCCAACACACAGGCTGAGTGGTAGCTCCTCCCCTCTGGAACAGTCCCGGAAACCCTGGGTTGGAACCATCTGTGGGCGTCTACATCAAATATATAAAGCACATTGCAGTAAGGATATCCTCCCCAGATGTAGACTGTTTCTTCAACCAACACAGCTGTGTGGCCCCAGCGCATGGATGGAACCTCAAGGTGACCATCTCCTTTTCCTGGTTCCACTGGAGGTAACTTCTTCCAGCATAAAGACACTGTGTTGAAGACATGGACATCCATCTGTTCCATGTTGTTGAAGGTCCCTCCATCAAAGTAGCCTCCAAAGGAATACAGTTTGTTCCTCACTGCTACAGCAGCATGATGGGCTCGCTTTGGTCCTCCTGCTTTGGAAACGGTCCAAGACAACATCACTCTGTCTGTCTGTCTGTCTGTCTGTCTGTCTGTCTGTCTGTCTGTCTGTCTGTCTGTCTGTCTGTCTGTCTGTCTGTCTGTCTGTCTGTCTGTCTGTCTGTCTGTCTCGCTCTCTTCTCTCTCTCGACGTCTACAGTCATTTTCAACACGGTGCATCATCTTATATCTTCTGGTGTGACATCACACGAGACACAAACTGTTGCCATGCACGCCTTAACGACGTCAATTTGTGCAGCTGTTCTTAATCTGCACCCTTTGAACTCTGGCGCTATTTATGACTTCAAACGTTCTGGCTTTCAGCATAACATCCGTCTAAAAAGAAAACGGAAACCCCACAGCCGCTTCAAGCTCAGGCGTATACCTCTGAACCCTGCCATTTTGTTTCACCTCTGTCGTAGGTGACTACGGTGATCCTGGAGGACTTGGCCGGCTGTAGCCTGTGGACCCTGGCCCGGTGTAGCCTGTCGACCCTGGCCCGCTGTAGCCTGTGGACCCTGGCCCGGTGTCCTGGCCTGCAGTCCCTCACCCTCAGACTATGTGGCCTCAAAGCCCTGGAAGGCTTGGCCAGGCAGTGTCCAGAGCTCTGCTACATCCACGTACAGGTGGATGCTATGAATGTGTTTTACGTATTGAGAGGAGGTGACTAAAACTAAGTGAAAACTATTCAAAGAGACTTTGACTATAGTCGACTATGCGCCAACTACCACTACCAACCTGATAGAAAGTAGAGTTCTTAACTTCTTACCAGCTGGTAAGAACTCGCAGAGCAAAATGGCCTAGAAATTCCTCTCAAACTGAAGGACAGATTGAAATCTACAGTAAATTCCTTTCCAAGTTGTTCAATTTGGTCAATTTGTTCATATACCCAAAAGCAAAGTCGGGCCAGGCCTTTTCACATTTTCACAAGCTACAAAATGTTCCTGGAGATTCACATTCGGGACTTAATTCTTTATACCTGCCAAGCCAATGTCAACACAACAACCGACCGCTGTGCCAAAGGTGCGATATGTGATGGTTTGGAGAAATGGGCAACCTGAGAGTGTACACAATACAACCAAATGGACCCACATAATAACAGTCCATTTGTTCAGTCTCAGAATGTGTTGTCATAAAAGAGTCTTTTGGTTCCATTTGCGGTAGGCTGCACTCTCAGAGTCACACACACACACACACACACACACACACACACACACACACACACACACACACACCCACACACAATTCCCTCTATAGTGTTATTCATAAGGCTGCGGTGGTTCAGCCTACGTCAATTCAAGGCAACGTCGGCGAGCGATATGATACAAATAAAAAAGCAAAAAAGGCCCAGCTGTTTGAATCTGATGAATAATACAGCGGGAGAGAATTCATCTGTTTAGGTGAACCAGGAGATGAGTGCTGCGAGACGCTGCATGCGTCTCAACATTAGGAGAAAAGCTCAAATAACCACTTTAGAAACAAGAAAAGAAACCACAACTACCAATATTTACAAGCAACTTTACAGAAAAATAAGCCGCTTATAATAAACAGACTTGGCAACCCTCCCAGAGCCGCTCAAGTGTAAAATCAAAAATTGCTTTTTGCATTTATGAGGTGCTCAGACCCACGTCTCAGACCACAGTGAGAAATGGAAAGTGAATCAAGAGACCCTTTAAGGGTCTATTAAAATAAATAGTTTTATAGTAATTCATATCCAATGTGAACCAAATATATTACATTTCTGTTGGGGTCTAAGAATTGCTTTTTTCTTTTCTCTTGAATTACTCCATGGCAGTGCTGATTTGTGACGGTGTTATAACACCTGCTAAAAGGCCATTCCCTGAAGGAGACCTCCTCTAGGTCGAAACGTTGGATTGTTGTCAATACATATACAGTATCGTGGCTACGAGGGTGCTACTCATTTACTGCCTTAGGCCAGAACCTCCCCAACACCGGTGTGGTCCTTAGGCCAGCACCTCACCAACACCGGTGTGGTCCTTAGGCCAGCACCTCACCAACACCGGTGTGGTCCTTAGGCCAGCACCTCCCCAACACCGGTGTGGTCCTTAGGCCAGCACCTCACCAACACCGGTGTGGTCCTTAGGCCAGCACCTCACCAACACCGGTGTGGTCCTTAGGCCAGCACCTCACCAACACCGGTGTGGTCCTTAGGCCAGAACCTCCCCAACACCGGTGTGGTCCTTAGGCCAGCACCTCACCAACACCGGTGTGGTCCTTAGGCCAGCACCTCACCAACACCGGTGTGGTCCTTAGGCCAGCACCTCACCAACACCGGTGTGGTCCTTAGGCCAGCACCTCACCAACACCGGTGTGGTCCTTAGGCCAGCACCTCACCAACACCGGTGTGGTCCTTAGGCCAGCACCTCACCAACACCGGTGTGGTCCTTAGGCCAGCACCTCACCAACACCGGTGTGGTCCTTAGGCCAGCACCTCCCCAACACCGGTGTGGTCCTTAGGCCAGAACCTCCCCAACACCGGTGTGGTCCTTAGGCCAGCACCTCACCAACACCGGTGTGGTCCTTAGGCCAGCACCTCCCCAACACCGGTGTGGTCCTTAGGCCAGCACCTCACCAACACCGGTGTGGTCCTTAGGCCAGCACCTCACCAACACCGGTGTGGTCCTTAGGCCAGCACCTCACCAACACCGTGTGGTCCTTAGGCCAGCACCTCACCAACACCGGTGTGCTGCCCTTTCCTGTTCTGTTAACACCAGCTATAAGACATTTGCCCCAATGAAGTAAACAAATAAATAAATACCAAGAGATCAAACGAGACTTATTTACTTGCCATTTTGTGTGAATTGCATATAGGCATCTTTGGAGCACTACAGGTCCGGGCGGGGGCCGGGATTGGTGTTTTAAACATTATTATTATAATTTAGCTATTGAAAAATAGCAGATCTACAAGCTCATTGCTTGTAGGTCTGTCATTTTTTTTTTTTTTTCAACATCAGGCCTAAATGGGTTAACTCAAGTCTTTGCTTCGGACATATTTTCAGATGGGAGGTCGGCGGCCAATTACATATATCTTTGGAGGTCATTGACATGAAAATGTTTGATGAACCACTGACGTATAGAAACATGAGGTATTTCAGAAAACTGTCAGGATTTAGAAGACATTTTAAAAAATGTTGACGTCAGGCCTAAAGGGGTTAAGTGTAGGACATTAAGTATTTGTACAGATGACGACTTTGACAGTTGTATTAGATCGTTAAAAAAAAAAACCCAACCAGGATTATTATCCCATTCTGACCTGAGATCAGATTCTATAAATGTCTTCTACACATCCTGACAGGTTTCCATTCTGACCTGAGATCAGATTCTATAAATGTCTTCTACACATCCTGACAGGTTTCTATGTCAGCCGTTCTTCGATTTTTCAAAAATAGCAGAACCTACAAGCTCGTAGCGCGCCACTCGGTGGCGCGCTACGAGCTTGTAGATCTGCTATTTTTCAAAAGCTAAAGCATAGCATAATGCTAACACCAAAAGCGGGGTTCGCGGTCCCGCCCAAAATGTGTTACCGTAGCCTCCGGTGTACGGTCGTGAACTCTGACGGTAATGTGCTGCCGCTACACATTTTATTGTTGTAATAATGGCCCCAGTTATTGCCCGAGCTGATCATAACCAGCCAGCGCTGCTGTCACTAATGTCCCGTCTTCAGGCAGACAGACCTTGACAGCCACGATGAATAAAACATGGTGATGATGTGAGTGCTTCCGTGCAGAGGTTGTCCGTGCAGAGTGCGCTTTTGTCCCAATTTGTGTCCATGTTACGGATTAGCATGTGTTTATTATCACCACAGTACGGGATATTTCTTTCTGTTATATGAATGCACAGGTGACGCTGTTGCTGTTGCACTGTCACTTACAGTATGTATGTACAGGGCCTACACTATATTCTGGGGGAGGCCAATACGATGAAAATACCAGTTCTACGAGCTCCCGACGCATCGCAATGTGACACGTTTCAGTTATACAAGCTCGAACAGACCCTGGGGGACTCCAGTCGAGACGTTATTATAGCCTTTTATACAGTAGAGGTTAAACCATGTACCGTAAATACATGATCTGTTATCATATCTCCTGCTATTTGAACTGCCTCGATGCTATTTTTAACCACTCGCCTCATGTATAAAATGTTACACTACTCATTTTGACAAACCTGTCAATGTGACAATAAAGTTGAGTTGAGTTGAGGTATCTGTTGTTGTGACAACAAGACATTGCTGGAGACGAGTCCCGTCACAGTTGTGTCATCTGCAAACTTTAGATGTGTCTGTGTAGTGTGAGTAGTCTGTAGTGTGTAGTGTGAGTAGTGTGTGGTGTGTAGTGTGTGAGTGTGTGTGTGTCTGTAGTGTGAGTAGTCTGTAGTGTGTAGTGTGAGTAGTGTGTGGTGTGTAGTGTGTGGTGTGTGGTGTGTAGTGTGTAGTGTGTAGTGTGTAGTGTGAGTAGTGTGTGGTGTGTGGTGTGAGTAGTGTGTGGTGTGTGGTGTGTGGTGTGAGTAGTGTGTGGTGTGTGGTGTGTGTGTAGTGTGGACATACAGTCAAACTTTAGATGTGTCTGTAGTGTGTGTGTGTAGTGTGTGGTGTGGATGTCAAACTTTAGATGTGTCTGTGTAGTGTGTGTGTGTAGTGTGTAGTGTGTCGTGTGTGGGGTGTGTGTGTGTGTGTGTGTGTGTGTGTGTGTGTGTGTGTGTGTGTGTGTGTGTGTGTGTGGTGTGTGGTGTGTGGTGTGTAGTGTGGACATACAGTCAAACTTTAGATGTGTCTGTGTGGTGTGAGTAGTGTGTAGTGTGAGTAGTGTGTAGTGTGAGTAGTGTGTAGTGTGAGTAGTCTGTAGTGTGAGTAGTGTGTGGTGTGTAGTGTGAGTAGTCTGTAGTGTGAGTAGTGTGTGGTGTGTAGTGTGAGTAGTGTGTGGTGTGTAGTGTGAGTAGTGTGTGGTCTGTAGTGTGAGTAGTGTGTGGTGTGTAGTGTGAGTAGTGTGTAGTGTGAGTAGTCTGTAGTGTGTAGTGTGAGTAGTGTGTGGTCTGTAGTGTGAGTAGTGTGTGGTGTGTAGTGTGAGTAGTGTGTAGTGTGAGTAGTCTGTAGTGTGAGTAGTGCGAGTAGTCTGTAGTGTGAGTAGTCTGTAGTGTGTAGTGTGTAGTTTGTGGTGTGTGAGTAGTGTGGACGTACAGCCGTTTGTCAAAAGGGGGTAAAAAAATCCGTTCAGCAGCAATGGGAGAGATGTGCAGAATGGAGGATCGTTGGAGACTATAAATAATAATATAAATAATCACGGAAGGAAGTTTGTTTTAGCAGTTTTTAAGCAGCTTCTTAAAGTTCAAAGTTGAGTCAAAGTTGAGTCACCTCCTCAGGCTCTTTCCTGCAGTCTGCAGTGTCCATTACTGGGGGCTGTGGCTCCTTTTCTAGTTAGCCGTGTGGTTGCAGAGTGTTATGATGAGTTGTGAGGTGGGGGGGGTGGGTATGTACGAGGCAGTGTTTTATGGAGTTCAGCTCAGTGAGGGCTCTTTAGTAGGGAAAGCTATTTCTGACGCTGCGGGGCCTGTAGTGCCTTCGACTGTCAGCAGAGAATGAAGAGATGATTACAGAGCTCCATCGTTCAGAGTCTGAGCGTCTGGCCCTGAGGAGGAGGAGGCAGCGTGATGTTGAAGTGAGGGAAGAGAGAGAGGCCAATTATTTTCCGCGCTTGTGTTTATTTATGTCTGTCTGGAGACATATCCTGTTCTTGCGGCTGAAACTTATGCATGATGCCATTCTGTAATACCTGTTGTAAAAATACTATCAACATTTTGTGTTCAGAGTGTAGCCTATTGAACCATGCATTTTAACCCATTTAGGCCTGATGTCGAAATTAAAAATAAGTCTTCCAAATCAGTTCTGTCAGTGGTGCTCAATATTCCATGTCAAGGACCCCACAAATTATATGTATTTGGCCGCCGACCCCCATCTGAAAATATGTTATTCCAGGGACCCCTCAGAAGCAAAGATTTGAGTTAAAAACGTTCGCAAAAAATTTAAAAAATAGCAGACGTACAAGCTCGTAGCGCGGCACTCGGCTTGTAGGTCTGCTATTTTTCAATAGCTAAAGTATAACATAATGCGTAAAACACCAAAAGGGGGTTCCCGCCCAGAATGGATTAATATTGGGCGGTATGTATGTATACCTCACAACCCTAATTCTTGGAAACAAATACAATCATGTGCATCATTTTTACTACGTTTCACAGCCATTATCATAATGGGTATTGTAGTTTTATTGTCATTTATTCCCCATAAATTGACATTGTAATCATGGACCTCAATATTGTAAAAATCTACTTCATGATCAAATTCATAGTGCTTATAGGTATATACATCTAACACCAGCACACATTGAACCTGCACCTCCTCTGTTGGAGAGGGTTTCACATAACAAACTGTAGACAGCATCTAACACCAACACACATTCAACCTGAACCTTGTTGGAGAAGGTTTCACATAAACTGTAGACAGCATCTAACACCAACACACATTCAACCTGAACCTTGTTGGAGAGGGTTTCACATAAACTGTAGACAGCATCTAACACAAGAACACATTCAACCTGCTCCTCCTCTGTTGGAGAGGGTTTCACATAAACTGTAGACAGCATCTAACACAAGCTCACATTCAACCTGAAGCTTGTTGGAGAAGGTTTCACATAGAAAAGAACACGAGTTCATAAAAAGTTCTGTACCTTGAATGACTCCATTTCAATGAGTTGACCCTGATGAAAGCCCTTGTAGGCTCAAACGCCTCGGTCGTTTTTTTTAACCGTTGTTTTTTTTAAATTTGATGAAAGAAAGGATGTTCTACTTCAACTGGACAGAGCTGCCTTTGGACCCTCTTTTAAGTTTGCACTATTGATCTATGTTTGATCCATTAGTGTTGCTGCAGTGTAGAACAGATAAAATGGAAAAAATAGTGAAAAATAAACCTCTTCCAGGTAAAGGGAGGATAATACTAATGCCTCTGGAACTCACTGGATACCACAGAGGAAGAGCGGTGGGTGGGGGTGCATTCAGTTCCAACTCACACTGAGACTGGATGGAAAAGAGATGAAACAAAACCAAAAAACAACACACCCGGTGTGAAGTGAGTGGTGCAACACCGTGTGGGGGTCCCCGGGGGGTCCCCAGGGGGTCCCCGGAACTTCCAGACCAACAGGAACGAACCCATGCAGGGTCCCTGTACTGTACTGTACTGTACTGTACTGTACTGTACTGTACTGTACTGTACTGTACTGTACTGTACCACCCGAAATCATCATATATATACAGTTATTATGTGTCTGTGTATTAGGCTGCACACCAGTGACACTTGGTTATGAAAACCAACCAACCAAACGCTACTTTCGTGCTCGGACACAGCCAGCCAGGGACACACAAAGCTCTGTATATAGGAGTGGTTGCACCACTCAGTCATAACAAAGTGAATGTGGACAGATAGACAAACTCAACTCTTCATCTGAAAGTATAACACAAACATGTTTTATGCAGAGCACCGAGAAACTGTATTGTATGGCTAAGTTGGTGGTATATATTATATATCCTTTATAATAATAATAATAATAGCAGCTCTTTTCTTATGCCAAGTCACATTGGCATCGCAATATTAACCAATGGATACTGCATTTCTTCCTATTCCCTTTTTTTTATCCCACGATTTTGTAACCCATTTTTCACCCCTGTGTCAATCATCTAATGTGATCCTGGGCTCTACACACCCTCCACCAACCTAGTCCCCATATATGGGGGACAAGGGGAGACCAACCTAGTCCCCATATATGGGGGACAAGGGGAGACCAACCTAGTCCCCATATATGGGGGACAAGGGGAGAGCAACCTAGTCCCCATATATGGGGGACAAGGGGAGACCAACCTAATCCCCATATATGGGGGACAAGGGGAGACCAACCTAGTCCCCATATATGGGGGACAAGGGGAGAGCAACGGACTTGAACTCATGCTTCCTTCATGCCTGAGTGTCCAAGTTGCTCCTTTTACACCTGACAAGGGGGAGTTTCCCTGGTTGGACGTAGCGCGTGGAAGGAACACGTTATTCCAACCAGTTCTTTTCCCCAACCAGTTCCTCCCTTTCCTATTCCTAATATCAGTAAGGAGGATGTTGCATGGGGAGGGGGGGAGGGGGGGGACAATACTAATATAAGTGTATTGAGCAGAAGCAGCAGCAACAACAACGTTTTCCAATCAATGCCATTTTTCATGGGAAGCAGCTTAACCCATTCTGAACGGGTTGGTGTTTTTAGTGTTTTAAGCATTGTGTTATACTTTAGCTATTGGAAAATAGCAGATCTACAAGCTCATAGCTCGGCACCGAGTGCCGCGCCACGAGCTTGTAGGTCTGCTATTTTTTGAAAAATCGTGAAAATGTGCCTCAAATCTTTGAATATATCCTTTCAGAGCAAACATCTTTTTACTCAAATCTTTGCTTCTGAGGGGTTCCTGGAGGAACTACATGTTTTCAGATGCGGGTCGGAAGGCCAATTACATAATATTATCTTTTGGGTTCCTTGACATGAAATATTGACCACCACTGACATAGAAACAGAAAGGTATTTCAGAAAACTTTCAGGATTTACAGTAGAAGACATTTTTTTTAAACGTCAACGTTATAGGCCTAAACGGGTTAAATTGAATTCTTCTCCTCAAGGACTGTCGACAAATACTCTCCATGCTCGGGTCAATGATGAGGAGCGAGAGAAACAAAATGAAAGGCAGGAAAGAGAGAGGAGGTGATTGAGTGAAGAACGGACGAGGGAGACAACGCGGGTGCGAGTGATTCCTCACTGTTGAACGTCTCTACCAAAACCTCCCGAGATACAGGCGTCCCGCGGGGAGATACAGGCTCTTCAAACCCAGTAATGACTGTATAAGCAGAACCTCCCCGTTGTGCATTATACCCAAGGCACTAGAGTCTACTTATATTAGCCTCCTTTGATCTGCATCTCTCACTCTTCATCTCCCTCTTTATCTCTCTACTCCGTCATCTGTCACACTCTCTCTCTATGTTATATCCACCCTCCATCTCTATTCCTTTCTCTTACTCTGTCATCCACCCTTCTTTACCAATCCACCCTTATTCATACCTCATTTTCAATCTAGCCGAGGTTACAATACACAAAATACAGCCACAAAACAATACATCAGACACAACATTATAAATCAGGATAAATTACAAAGTGAACTTTATACAGAACAACCAATCAATTGAAGCAGGAGTAATCACGGTGGAAAAATGTTCTGGAGCATTCCTTTGATCTGACCGAAGGACGGCAGGGAGCTCAGTTTGAACTGACCGAAGGATGGCAGGGAGCTCAATTTAAAAGAGTTTTGGAGTTGAAGTTGGGCCATTGACAGATAAAAGCTGTCTTGCCCAACTCTGTCTGGGCCTGAGGAACCTTAAGAAGCCTTAAGAACTCACTAGAGCGGGTCTGATAGGTGCTATTGTTCAGTTCCATCATGGAACACATTATAGTCAGGGAGCATCCACTCTTCATCTCTCCATTATGTCCCCTCGTATCCTGCTGATTCCTCTCAACCGCGGGAGGATGCAGAAAAAAGTCCACAGTCTCAACTACAGTATATGCCACAGTAGATTACTTATGAATGTTGAATTCTTGAAAAGGTCTAGCCTCTCTGAGTGCAAGAGCAAAATGAAATGAGCCAATATTGGACAATCTGTCCCCAGCCTTTATCTTCCACAGTTCCATTTCAGCTCGGTTTACATAGCGTGGACAGATTTAGCATTATAAACTTTTCCCAAGGCTCTCATGCATGGTAATCAAGAACGAAACCAACACTGTAAGAGGACGGTAAACAGACTGAAATCTCTCTCTCTCTCTCTCTCTCTCTCTGCATGCATGCACACACACACACACACACACACACACACACACACACACACACACACACGCACGCACACGCACACACGCACTTTGTCTGTTTGTGGCAAAAATGGAATGTTGACAAGACAAAAGATGACCCCTGATAATGACTGAATTTATTTCCTCCATATTCCCATTCTCTCTCACGTCTCTGTATAAATCTTGTGTGGTTTATGTGGTCAATTATGTTACTATGGCTGTTCTCTCGGGATCTCCCAGAATACCGTTCACTCTGCAGGCCGTCTGTGAGACTCAATTAACCCATTTTGCGCGGGAACCCGTTAGCATTACGTTATGCTTTAGCCATTTAAAAATAGCAGATCTACAAGCTCATAGCGCGCCACCGAGTGGCGCGCTACGAGCTTGTAGGTCTGCTATTTTTGAAAAATCGAAGAACGACTGACATTTTTTAGAATCTGATCTCAGGTCAGAATGGGTTAATCAGACCAGTGTGTGTGTCCAGTGGAAACCTCGTATGAATCTGATCTCAGGTCAGAATGGGTTAAAAGCAAGGGGGAAGAGATTAACAAACACAGTCTCTTACCCATAATGCTCAGGGGGCTCTGTGTATTTATCTGAAGGAATGTGCAAGCTTGGGTGATTGACACCCCTAACCTTCACTGGGATGTAATCTTCATCTTTAGCACACAGATCTAATTAATTAGGAAAGAAATCTCATTTCCTCACTAATGCAACTGGACAGTGGTGTGATAGAGGAGGGGGAGAGGGGAGAGGGGAGAGGGGGAGGAAGGAGGGAAGGAGGGGAGATTGGGAGGCATGTCAAACTGGGGGTCCTTTGGAATTAAACGGGTTGAGGATCACTGCTAGAGTGATAAACATCTTCTCTTACGGGGGTCCCTGGCATATCTTTTCACATGGGGGGTCCGCGGACTAATTAGTGTCCTTCTGGGGGTCTTTGACATGAAAAAGGGAACACCTGTCTTACACACTGTGTAAAAAAAAAATTTAAAGCCCAAATTAATGACGGAAAATTGTTAATTATCATTAATTTTATAAAGAAATTCAGAAGAAATGTTATTATGTCCAAGCTATTACTGGGAATATAAAAAAATTGATAAGACACGTTTTCGATCATAAAGTTATAATTACACACTGTTTTCTCTCCATAACTTAAGAAACACAAGAAACTTTTTTCCAACTTTTTTCTTCTTTTTCAGCTAGTTATAAATAACGTCACACATCACTGATGCATAATTGACTCCACACACAATGTCTGGGTTGTCCAAATCTCTGGAGACATTCAGAGACTAATATATTCTATAACAAAATGCCACAGCATATACCGTAGTATAGGCAATTGTTTTGTTTTCATAAAAAACAAAAGGAGAATCTCTGCACTGGACTATTCAACGGTATGACAACAGAATAATAAATGCAGCTAGGGGAAGGCAGAAGGCCTGCTCTATGCATCAGCTTTTACAGGCAGCTGTTCCAGTCATTTGTGCCTGGCAGAAGGTATTACCGATTAACCCATTGAAGCCTGGAAATGTCTTGTAAATCATGACAATTTTCTGGAGAAAAAAAAACAATGTTTCTATGTCAGTCGTTTATCAAACTATTTCATGTCAAGGACCTCCAGAATTATATGTATAAATTGGCCGCCGACCCCCCCATCAGAATAATGTAGTTCCAGGAACCCCGCCAAGAAGCAAGGTTTTGAGTTAAAAACATTCGCTCTGAAAGAATATATATTCAAAGATTTGCACCACATGTTCAGGATTATAACAACAAAAAATTTGCAGACCTACAAGCTCGTAGCGCGGCACCGAGTGCCGCGCTATGAGCTTGTAGATCTGCTATTTTTCAATAGCAATGCTTATAAAAACACCAAAAGGGGTTCCCGTCCAGAATGGTTTAATCAACTATGAATTAGGACCAACAACGTCGGACAAACACAGCATCTGTCTGAGAGCAGAAACACTATAGTAGTCCTACGTCAGCATTGGAGGCAGATGTGACAGAACGCTGATGAACGAGGAACGGCCGGTGGGCTGCTGGTGAAATGCATGCTATGTTGTTGGCTGGTGGAGCCACAACTGTGGGCTTTCTGCCTGGAATGCAATGATGGCAAAGATATACATGAATACATAAATATATAAAAACTCCCCCCCTAAGGCTATGATTCTCATATAGCTAAATATAAGATTAGGGGGCGGCGGTGGTGGCTCAGGGGTATAGAGTGGCTGGATGGTAACTGTAAGGTTGCCAGTTTGAACGCTGTGGGGCTCCCCCCAGAGTCAGTGTCGAAGTGTCCTTGAGCAAAAGACTCTGAACCCCTAATTGCTCCTGATGTGCAGGTTGGTGCCTTGCATGGTTTCCGCCGCCATTGGTGTGGGGTGAATGGTTGAATGTAATGCACAATCTATGTAAAGGTGTGTGAATGTGTGTGTGTGTGTGTGTGTGTGTGTGTGTGTGTGTGTGTGTGTGTGTGTGTGTGTGTGTGAATGGGTGAATGTAATGCACAATATATGTAAAGGTGTGTGAATGTGTATGTGTGAATGGGTGAATGTAATGCACGATATATGTAAAGGTGTGTGAATGTGTGTGTGTGAATGGGTGAATGTAATGCACAGTCTATGTAAAGGTGAATGTGTGTGTGAATGGGTGAATGTAATGCACAATCTATGTAAAGAGCCTTGGATAAAGGCGCTATATAAATGCAACATTTACCATTTATAACTATTTTTCTTCTCAGTGCAGTTACCTATACATCTCTTCTCTTACCTACTGTACATCGCCTCAGATATTGAACTATGGATTTCAGTTACCTGCTCGCATGCTTGTCTTTCCAATCTCCCAGATTAAAATGAGTGAATCGAACAATATAGAAAGGTCAAGTGGTAATGGGATTTCCAGTGCTTATTTATTAATTTGCATATAAATTACATGTAATATTAAACTCTGGTTCAGGAGGAGTGAACGTTGATGTATGCATTGTGGTCATCGTCATGGTGACTCCGGGGAAACAAGATACTAATTGAAGAGACGAAGAGCTGCGACTTGACATTAAATTACTGTCTCTGTGATCAGATTAGGTGGCTGACCCCAGAACTGTTTCAAAACAACATGTACGTCTCTGTGATCAGATTAGGTGGCTGACCCCAGAACTGTTTGAAAACAACATTTTGGCCGAGCGCTGAATGGTGTAATTTAAATGACAGTATGATGGGTTGAATTGAAAGCGGTTGAATTAAAATGGCCATGAAAAGAGGAGACATATTGGATTGTCCAGGGAGTGAAGCGTTGATAGAGAAATAAGACACAAAGGAGGGATGATCAGTCAGGGAGGAGGAAAACAGACTCCAGACACAAAGAGAGAGAGCGAAAACAGAAATCAATTAAACACAATGAATGCAGAACAGCAACCTGCCAAAAAGCCCCACTTGCCATTGAATAAGCCTTGAATAAGCCAACTCTGATCCAGCAATCCAAATACGGTTATAAATGGGAGACAATTTTTGTTGTTAATAACACAGATGTCATCAAGAAATGACACTGGCACGGTGCCAACCGAAACACTGGACGGACCAGTTAAGCCATTATCTACTGCTGATCAGTCAGAATAATGGTCTGGATTTATCCAATCATCCGTGTCATTGTAGTATGTAGACTATTCTCAGCTCACTCCATGAGAGACACATCGAGGCAAGGCAAAGGGCATATGGCAGCCCCTTATAATAAT
The DNA here is from genome assembly GCF_963924005.1 of Protomyctophum bolini. Lineage (NCBI taxonomy): Eukaryota > Metazoa > Chordata > Actinopteri > Myctophiformes > Myctophidae > Protomyctophum > Protomyctophum bolini. Next base: position 47,857,587 of record NC_137865.1, read on the forward strand.
AAGTGTCAGAGCTTAAATCGACATGTAAATATGAAATAAATGCTTAAACATGTAGCTATAGGTGTAATGTTAGAGACACACAGAAGTGAACCTTTCAAGCCTGTTTTCTCAACTCGCTGTTTCTCTGCAAGACATTATACTCCATAAGCCATATCTCCAAAACTGGTGGGTCAAACTGAACAACCAATATGTCCATTTGAAGCTGTGATTCCCTGCTTTCATATGACATGAAAAAAAATCAAAATTCAAAAATATCCAATGGCAGTCTCTCAGTCACATTTGAGCCGGCCAGAACTCTACATCTGACCTCACTGACACCACATTAATAGTTTTAACTCCTGCTTCTCAACTGTGCCGTATTAGGAAGCTCTGTTGTTTCAGCGCGACCTACTGGCTGACCAGTGCTCTGCTGTTTTAGCAGATCTACAAGCTCACAGATCTACAAGCTACAAGCATATCTACAAGCTACAAGCATATCTACAAGCTCACATATCTACAAGCTCACATATCTACAAGCTACAAGCATATCTACAAGCTCACAATGTGCCGCGTTGTGACGCATTGTGAGCTTGTAGATCGACTGGCTGAAATGTTGCTTATTGTAAATCGCTGATTAAGAGTGTCTGCTAAATGCCTAAATTGTAAATTGTAAATTTAAATGTATAGTGTTGAAGTGGTTAATGTATGTTTTCTAATCAAAATTAAAATCGACAAAGTAACTAGCAACAAGTTTTCAAATAATTGTAGTGGAAAAATGTAAATACAGTACTTAAGTAAAAGTACTTAGTTACTTTCCACCACTGGTAATAATTGGAAGAGAGATAAAGTGAGAGAATCACAGAATGAGGAGATAAATGATATCGAGAAATGATTTTACACTTCAGAGAAGATACGGTAAACCTGATTTCAACGTGACAAAATTGATTTTCCAATTTTCCTGCGGATTGCTTTGCAGTTCCCCCGAGGCATGGGATGTTACTGTCAATCCAAACACACTCACCACAGTTCCCCCGAGGCATGGGATGTTACTGACAATCCAAACACACTGAATTATGTCCATGTGTTTTGCCATCTTTCTTTCCAATGCTTGCATGTCTCCGTGCACATTAGAAACACACACACACACTAATTAGTAAATGATTGACGAATATTAACTGTTTGTCTTTAAATCAGACCTACAGCAAAGGCGCTTTAACCCATTGGTTCACAACAGGGCTGGACTGGGACAAAAATTCGGCCTAGGTCGCGTGAATTTGGCCCAGACCGACCCACCACAACCAGCGCGCAGATAGCAGAAACTCTACCGCCCGCTCCGTCGAGGCACACACAAACAAACAAGCCCCTAATAATACCACCACTTTTACAGAACAACATAAATGATACAAACCAACAGACAACTACACAACCCTTTGTAGAGGGTTTATTTGTCACTCACTGATATACAGGTACAGTGACATTATCATGATGGCAGCACGCCCAGACCTTTCCTGGTGGCCTGCCGCCTATTTTTATTTATCATGGCGGCCCCTTATACGGACGCGGCCCACCGGGAATATGCCCGGTATGACCTAGGTAGGTGGTTTAGCAGCTGATACTTGTGTATGTTTTTCCACCTAGGAGGAAGCACCAGCAGGCTGTCCAACAGTTTCTTCCCCCAAACCATCGGGACACTGAACGCTCGCCACGTAATATTGCCCCCCAAGGCCAACATCCTGAGAGATGAACAGCACTTTACACACATTGAACGCATCAGCACTTTCTCCTGCCAAATGTTGTCTGCTCCTTTTTACCTTTTTAATGTTTTTTTAACAGGCTTTGCCTCTTTTTAATCCATTCTGAACGGGAACCCATTTTCGTGTTATCATCATGTTATGCTTTAGCTATTGAAAAATAGCAGATCTACAAGCTCATAGCGCGCCACCGAGTGGCGCGCTACGAGCTTGTAGGTCTGCTATTTTTTTTAAATCGAAGAACGACTGACATTTTTAGAATCTGATCTCAGGTCAGAATGGGTTAATCAGACCAGTGTGTGTCCAGTGGAAACCTCGTATGAATCTGATCTCAGGTCAGAATGGGTTAATGTGTCTATTGTTTTTAAATGTGAAGCATCATGAGCCGTGGAGAACGGTATTTTGCTCCCCTGAATGCCCATGAGTGTACAGTATATTGTGGAAGTGACAATAAATCTGATTGATAGACCGATTATAGCTTTGAACTACTTTTTTCCAGTGTTTTTTATGGGTAACAGGTACGGTCGCCCCTTTTCCACCTCGCCCCCACTACTCTACCTATAGCTGTAAATAACAAACATAATTCATGTTGGTGATTATATAAAAAAGGTATTATCATATTAATGTATCATTGTTAAGTTCACTCTGTATATCCACGGGCATAATAGCATGATGATGCCATTACAAAACATGGGCTACATCATGGAAGAAATGTGTTTAATAAAACGAAATGAACTGCTAGATCAGGTCCTAAATTAACTTAATTAAGCGGTCACCGTCTCTGTGACATGTTGTTCTTTATAGAGATCGACTACTATACGATCAAATAAATATGTATACAAGATCATTTCAGATTTCAGAGAGGGAGGGAAATACTAAATTAACTGTTAATTATTATCTTTTTAATCGCAGGGGCGAGTTTGCAAAGGGGCGAGTTGTTTGGTATTATTGTTATGACAGTAGAGAAGAGCTTATGCTGAGCAGTGCCTGTTAATTGCTTGTATAAGAGCACTATTTAGGTTTCCTTGTAGTCTGTTTTTTTTCTCCTGTGATTTAGTTTTGTGTTGTTTATGCAAATGTGTGCTTTTAATCTGATAATTGAATGGCTAAAGCTTAAAGCAGCACCACCTTATAGTCTATAATCTGATAATTGAATGGCTAAAGCTTATAGCACCAGACGCTACAAAAACAATATTAATATGAAATACCAATAATGTTCTCTATCAGGACATTCGACTGGATGGAAATGTCACTTGGCATTAAAATTAAATCCACCCACTGCATATTCAGAACATCAACCTGCCAGTGATCTCAATAAACCTCTACCTCCTCTGTTTAGTTCCATGGAGAGCCACCCTTTGAAGTGTAGACTGTGTAGTGTAGTAGACTGTTCTGTGGTTGGTTAATGCACTATGACATCACAGTAGAGTGTTCTGTGGTTGGTTCATGAACTATAACATCACAGTAGAGTGTTCTGTGGTTGGTTCATGAACTATAACATCACAGTAGAGTGTTCTGTGGTTGGTTCATATACACTATAACATCACAGTAGAGTGTCCTGTGATTGGTCCATGCACTATAACATCACAGTAGACACATCAAATGATCATCAAGTCAACACAAGCCGTGTTGGTTCTCTATTAAGGCAATCGGCCGGTTCCACGCGCTGCACAAGGTGCCCTTTTCTTTTAACTTGAGCACCTGCCCCTCTAAATGTCTGTGCACGCCACTGAGCTACAGTACAGGCGAGAAGCTTATTGGCTGCTGTGGTTCCAGCAGTTCCGGATGGGAGGTTTTCAGCCGAGGCTTGTTGGATGCGTGTGTATCACCTCAATTAAAGCCTGCTCTAAGTGTCTGACAACAGCTAATATTTATCTCCCACCCAGCGAGTCCAATCGATGTTCTGGCATTCGTCACCCTGCTGAAATGTGTTACTGTTAATCCTGTTTTCCTCACTGCAGTTAGAGGATGAATGAAGATGAGGTGGTTGGTAACTGGCTACTCCAGTCGAACAGACACAATGGGCTGTATTC
>NC_137865.1:47863849-47881349 GCF_963924005.1 Protomyctophum bolini
ACACACACACACACACACACGGGCCCACACACACACAGGCCCACCCACCCACACACACACGGCCCACCCACCTCTCTGTCCAGCAGCAGGGGGGAGATGACGGTGACGATGTCTCCTCTCTCGGGGTCGATGTAGAACATGTTGGGCGAAGGCTTGTCCGGTGATTGGCTGACGATGTTGTACCGCAGCACGGCGTTGTCCGTCGACGAGTCGTCCGCGTCGAACGCCGTCATCATCATCACCGTGGTCCCTGAAGGGGTTAAACGCACCTTAAAGGGTTAAACTCATCATCATCATCATCACCGTGGTCCCTGAAGGGTTAAAGGCACCTTAAAGGGTTAAACACCGTCATCATCATCACCGTGGTCCCTGAAGGAGACCAAACGCACCTTAACACAATCTGTACATAGGACGCCTAGAAACGTCATAGGGATTGGAACCGAGAGGTGCCTTCGACGTGTGTGGACGTCCTAGCGCACCCTCAAAGATACGGGGCGAGATAAGAATATTCCGAATTTTCCTTTTTTTTTTTTTGGCATTTCGCTTTTCGCTTGCCGTATGCTAACGCTCTGTGCAACTATTAGCTTGTCATTGACTCCCATGTTAGCGCGGCGGAAAGAATGTCTCGTATCTCCTAATCCAGGGCGCTCTCCGTGGTGATGAAATGATCGATATGCTGGCGCTTAATTTCTGCTCCTCATCCGTCTCTCCCACAAAATATGAACGCTTTTTGGAGCGTATATAAATAAATTAAGATGATCGGGGATTGTGAGGTCACTTTGTCAAGTCAACTTTTTTAAGAAAGTGTTTCCGGTTCATGGCTTTCAGAGTAAAAGCGATCAGACAACTCTGGCACCCCGGAGCTTCTATTTTGATGCACTTCCGGCATCGATTGTGAAGGGGCGTTTCGCACAAAATGTTTTCTTACCGTATTATATATGAATCATACATGAAGACACGTATCCATTCGTCATAAAACAATAAGTTCCAGTAATTGGCAGCTTGTGTTACCTCGCCCCAAATATAATTTTCTAAAGACATCATTTACTTATAGATCGTTGTCACTTTGGAATAACCTGCCTCGAAACCTCCGTTGCATTTACAGTAAATTAACGTTTAAAAAGCATCTAAAATGGTGCAACCAGCAATGTCCGTGTTCACCTATGTATGAGCACCAGTAGGGGCGCTGTTGTGCCATGCAGAAACAGAGAGAGAGAGACAGTGCTGACAGACTGTTGCCTGCTAATGAGAGAGAGAGAGCGAGAGAGAGAGAGAGAGAGAGAGAGAGAGAGAGAGAGAGAGAGAGAGAGAGAGAGAGTTGCACCACTCGGTTCACACGGGTGTGATTTTTTTATTTTATCCGAACTAATTTGAGTTGAATATCTTAACGAATGTGTATTTGTATTTGTAATTGTACTGTATGTGTACTGTAATGTTGTTAATTTAATTATTCAGACTTGTTAATGCCCTGTATTTTTCTTTGACATTTTAGAACCACACGTGTTTAACACAGAAAATAATGGTGAATAGTTGATGTGGGTGTTACTGTGAAGTGGAATAAATCTCTTTGAACTGACGTCATTTTGTGTTTTTAACACAAAATGTACTTAAAAAGTACAGTACTTAAGTAAAAGTACTTAGTTACTTTCCACCACTGCCAATAGGTATAACCAAAATAATCGTGGGTTATGGTCGCACGGGAGCCATCAGACAATGATTGCCTCATTGGCCTGTGAGAGAGAGAGAGAGAGAGAGAGAGAGAGAGAGAGAGAGAGAGAGAGAGAGAGAGAGAGAGAGAGAGAGAGAGAGAGAGAGAGAGTTGCACCACTCGGTTCACACGGGTGTGATTTTTTTATTTTATCCGAACTAATTTGAGTTGAATATCTTAACGAATGTGTATTTGTATTTGTAATTGTACTGTATGTGTACTGTAATGTTTATTCTTATGTGGACAATTTACAATTTAGGCATTAATTTAGCAGACGCTCTTAATCCAGAGCGACTTACATTAAGCAAGAACAAAAAAGCATGGGGATACATCACATAAAAACATTTATCATGAAACATGCGTAAGCTAAGAAAGTAACAGTGGAATATCTATATAATGAAACTATACATATAAACTATACATTTATACTACTATGCTATACATTATGTACTATGACTAGCTGGTTGCTATGGCAACCAGCTAACGGGGATCCTTAATACAAAAACAAATCAAATCAAAAGGTTTCCGTAGCTTATTATGACAAATTCTTTCACTTGGGCTACAAGTGTTTGCCAGATTTAATAACTTTGGTATTTTGATGGTCTTTAATTGAATGTCGCTCATATTAACATTCCCCGACATGGTTGTTAATTTAATTATTCAGACTTGTTAATGCCCTGTATTTTTCTTTGACATTTTTAGAACCACACGTGTTAACACAGAAAATAATGGTGAATAGTTGATGTGGGTGTGAAGTGGAATAAATCTCTTTGAACTGACGTCATTTTGTGTTTTAACACAAAATGTACTTAAAAAGTACAGTACAAGTAAAAGTACTTACAATTTACAATTTACAATTTAGGCATTTAGCAGACGCTCTTAATCCAGAGCGACTTACATTAAGCAAGAACAAAAAAGCATGGGAATACATCACATAAAAACATTTATCAAGAAACATGCGTAAGCTAAGAAAGTAACAGTGGGATATCTATAATGAAACTATACATATAAACTATACATATATACTACTATGCTATACATAATGTACTATGACGTGCTATGACTACATACAATGCAATTATAGTGCTGTCTACATAACATGCTATAAGTCTGTATCAAATGCTATCTAAGTCTACAGAAAATGCTATCTAAGGGGGTGGGGTAAGTGCTATGGGCCATGATGGAGTCTGAAAAGGTGGGTTTTCAGACTACTTAGTTACTTTCCACCACTGCCAATAGGTATAACCAAAATAATCGTGGGTTATGGCCGCACGGGAGCCATCAGACAATGATTGCCTCATTGGCCTGTATGAATACACTTTGGTCAAGAATCTTTATAGAATGTCTGCATGTGTTCGTAATCTTTCACTTTCCACATTCTGAATGTCATGCCGTCTCAATTATCCTCCACTCTGTGCCTATATTTACATAGCAGTTCTCTATCGGTCCCACCGGGACGAGTACAGGCATTTCCCTGAAGAGCTGGACTCTGTTATCAGTTGGCATTCTATCGTACACTCTCCTCCCAGTAGCTGCAGCAATTATATTAATATTGCTATATGGAAAAAATGTTGATTCCACTCAGTGAAGTGTAGAAGGTTTTTATTCTGGAAGAAGCAGCACAGCCAGCCACCCAGCTATCCCCACACCTATAACCACCGTTTCTGTGTATGTGTACATGTGTATGTGTGTACATGTGTACATGTGTACATGTGTATGTGTACATGTGTACATGTGTACATGTGTACATATGTATCGCAGGTGTTCCTCATTCAGAGGCGCGCTCACATGGAGAATTATTTGCATTGCTGCTCCATGATCTACAAGCTCACAATGCGTCGCGCTGCGACGCGTTGTGAGCTTGTAGATCGGCTATTTTCAGCAAGTGTAAAAACAGTCATTACCACAGCATCAAGGCCCGACTAAATCAACCGTAGATTTATAGTCGACTAAAATCCTATGATTTTTAAGTCGACTAAAACTAGACTAAATACTAAGACATTCCAGGTGACTAAAATGTGACTAAAACATAATGGAAACTCTTCAAGAGACTATGTGACCGACCAGACTGAATGAGGCGAAAATATGATACTGGAATCCGCCAATATCTGATAAAAAAAAGCTATCAGAGCTCTTTATTGATTACTGTATAGGGGAAGCTGTCCTTTGGACGAACCCTCCACTATCGATGAAACGCAGCTAGATTTCATCCATACTGTATCCTACTGTATCAGATGGTAAGACTGAGTTCATGCGATATGCAGTATGTGATGCCATAATACTATCATACATTAACCCTGACATCGACATTCAAAATCCTGAAGTTTTCTGAAAAACTTTATGTTTCTGTATCAGTAGTGGTGCTCAATATTTAATATAATATATTTAAGTCCCCAAAAAATATATGTAATATACCTCCGCCCCTACATCTGAAAATATGTTGTTCCAGGGACCTCCCCAGAAGCAAAGATTTGAGTTAAAATGTTCTCTCTGTAATAATATATATTCAAAGATTTGAGGCACATTTTCACGATTTTTCTAAAATAGTGAGAAAGAGTGAACTTATATTCTTCTCCTACTCAGAGTTGTCGAAGTCTATTAGCCACTACTTGATGAAACTGGAGGTTTACACCACCTCGTTCTGAAACATAACGGAGGTGAATAAAAGGGGCTTGAGATGACTAAAGATATGCATCATTTATGTCATCGGTGCAATGCCAGGATAATTACAAGCCACACTGTCATTTATAAAAGAAAATAGAAAGACATATGAAAGAAAACCAAAGCCTTGAACGAGAGAAACACTGGGAAACAAAGAGCAGATCGAGGCTTCACCACATGCAGTCTGACATCCACACAAAGGAGCCATGGCATTATTAGCCCATTTAGGCCTGACCGTCAAATTTTTAAAAACATTTTCTGAAAAACCTCATGTTTCTGTATCAGCGGTGCTCAATATTTCATGTCAAAGCACCACAAGAAATATATATGTAATTGGCCGCCGACCCCCATCTGAAAATATGAACCTCTCAGAAGCAAAGATTCAAGTTAAAAACGTTCGCTCTGAAAGAATACATCATTTAAAGATTTGAGCCACATTTTCAAGATTTAACAAAAAATAGCAGACCTACAAGCTCGTAGCGCGGCACTCGGTGCCGCGCTATGAGCTTGTAGGTCTGCTATTTTTCAATAGCTAAAGCATAACATGATGCTGGGTTCCCGTTCAGAATGGGTTAGACCCCATCTTGTCACGGATGGCTCTGTGGGAGGCTAGCTGTCTATCTGTGTGCTCTTTTCATTAGGATTGTCTGGAGATATAATCTCTCACAACGCTGGACAGCACTATATAAATGTGATCTTGTGCACACTGCCAGCACTAGTATGCCTATAACAATTGGTACATGGTTTTCCATAAAGTTTTATATTCTATATATTCTATATATTTTAAAATACTAACTTTAAATTTAGAGTCACTGGACAACAGCCTATATTCAGGAACAATGCAAGTATAGAGAACGACTCAAGTTGGAAATGTATGCAATGCCTTAGCTCTGGTACATAGCTCTATAATGCTCTGTTCCATAGCTCTAATGCTCTGGTCCATAGCTCTAATTCTCTGATTCCATGGGCTGTATTTTGCGTGTCTTAAGTACCAGGTCTTATTCCCTAACTTGAGTAAACTAAAGACCTGGAGGCGTGATCAATGCCATTTGGCTATTCTGAGTGGCCAAAGAGCATTGATCACCCGCAAAATACAGCTCCATAGCTCTAATGCTCTGTTCCATAGCTCTAATGCTCTGCTCCATAGCTCTAATGCGTTGCATTTAGAGCTATGTTACTCTCAACTTCCGCTGCTTGCATCAATGCAAACCAGCCTCTCGTCTTTAGTGTAAAAAAAAAAATGTTTTTGCTACTCACCAAAACAAAGGCGGGTTGTGTCAATAGAAAGCCTACTTTCCTTAGTGGAAGCACTCCGAGTACCAAAAAGTACCGTTTATACGTGTGGTGGTGGTGGGGGGGGGGGGGGGGGGGACAGAGTGCTTCCATTAAGGAAAGTAGGCTTTCTAATGACACAACCCGCCTTTGTTTTGGTGACTAGCTAAAAACATTATTTTTATTTACTCTAAAGACGAGAGACTGTCGTTGCATGGATTGATCTTTTGTTGTTCTCTTTTGATGTAAAGCACTTTGTGAAATGTGCTATATAAATAAACTCCTTATCATTATCCTTATAGAACGTCATAAAGATGACTAACTCATTTTGGGCGAGAACCCCTTTTGGTATTTTAAACATTATGTTATAATTTAGCTATTGAAAAATAGCAGATCTATACAAGCTCATAGCGCGCCACCGAGTGGCGTGCTACGAGCTTGTAGGTCTGCTATTTTTGAAAAAAATCGTGAAAAAAAAAAAACTTTTAGAAGATTTTATTTATTTATTTTGAGGTCAGGCCTAAATGGGCTAATATCTCACATGGAAGTCCCACATCCACATCGGAGCCTTCCCACGTGGAACGTCGTCACGATGACCTACATACGGTCTAGAGAACAAATGACACAGAATACTAGCAGCACGAACGACTGGTGAACTTCCATTTCCTTCATGTCTTCTCTAATGGTACTTCACAGTGAATTAGTCAAAGCACTGCTACCGTCGGCAGGATAATTATGCAGTCCTATCTCCTTCATTACGGACACACTCTGTTCCACCTCATGCCTTGAAGACCACGCCGTTAAGAGGTGAGCCGGGGCATATGCACGCACGCACGCACACACGCACGCACGCTAAATCATTTCAACATGAGATACTGTGAAATGTCATATGAGCTGTAGGTTAAACTATATAGCCGTCCACCTGGCCAGGTGTTTATCTGTGAGCTGGAATGTGGTGTACGATCATTTCACAATAAACACTTCTTTCACTTTTAAAATGTTTCTAAAACAGAGAAAATAGCAGACTTACAATCTCTGTGAGCTTTTTTTAGATTGCATCTACTTTGGCGTGACACTCTTGTATGCCAAAGTAGGACATTCATTTTTTACAAAAAAAAACTAAACAAAACATAATGTTAAAATATGGAGATGCAGCATTTTCTGCACGACAGCAACAATATGGACCCAGCAAGCCTCCCTCCATCTGGACATAATCGCGTCAATCATCGATGGCATTATGAAACACAACCACTAGGACGTCATACTGCGATAATGGGACCACTTGGAGATCTAATATGGATGTTGTTTATTCTGTGAGTGCATGATGTCCTCAGAGAATAATTATAATCCTCTCAAAGCTCAGTCAGAGTGAAACACATGCTCTGCTGTGCTACGTATACTGGGTGACATCAGTCAGACTGGAAACACTGCAGAGTGTGTGTGTGCATGTGTCCGTGAATGTGTGCAAGCAGGCAGTGTGTGCCTGCGATGGAGAGAGAGAGAGATAGAGAGCAGAGAGGAGAGAGAGAGAGATCTGGGGACCATTAGCAAACCATGACCTTGAAAAATGGGATAAACACCAAACCGAGACCCTACACACAGAACTCTGCAAATCCATTCTCCGTACCCTGCAGCGAAAAACACCAAATAATGCATGCAGGGCAGAATTAGGACGATACCCACTCATAATCAAAATAAAAAAAGAGAGCACTTAAGTTCTACAACCACCTAAAAGAAAGTGACCTAGATGCGTTCCATAACAAGGCACTCACACACAGAGAAACTCTAGAGAGATGCCCCCTCAGCCATCTGGCCCTGGAACTCCGGGCACAAACACAAACAGAGCCACGAGATAGAAAACCCATTGGAATAAACCAAATTATGAAACAGCAAAAGGAAAACTATCTGACACATTGGAAAGAAGCAACACAAAAGCAGAGTAAACTAGAATGCTATCTGGCCCTAAACAGAGAATACACAGTGGCAGAATACCTGAGCACCGTGACCGACCCAAAACAAAGAAAAATCTTAACTAGGTACAGACTCAGTGAGCACAGACCTGTATCCCGAGAGAAGACAGACTATGCACCCACTGCACACAAAATGAAGTGGAAACCGAGCTACACTTCCTAACCATCTGTCCATTGTACCAAGACATCAGAGACACATACTTCCCACAGATTACAACCACACACGGAGGTTTTGAAAACATGACCAATGACAAAAAAAACTCCCATATCTGCTGGGCGAAGTACGACAATGTGCAAACACAGCAGCAAGATGTGTGAGTTGCTGTGATAGGAGAAGGATATCAAACGGAAGACAACCACCCTAAAGACTAATCATTGTGTATATTCCTGCACTATACCTGCATCCAGTGATCTTGGTACATATATTTGATCTATTGAAGATTCTGACTTTCAAATGTATCATTTTTGTTTTGATTGTATTGCTGTATTGTTGTATTTTTCTTTCTGCTTTGGCAATGTAAACGTATGTTTTCTCATGCCAATAAAGCCCTTTGAATTGAGAGAGAGAGAGAGAGAGAGAGAGAGAGAGAGAGCGAGAGAGAGCGAGAGAGAGCGAGAGAGAGACAGAGACAGAGACAGAGACAGAGACAGAGACAGAGACAGAGACAGAGACAGAGACAGAGACAGAGACAGAGAGAGATAGAGAGAGAGAGAGAGAGAGAGAGAGAGAGAGAGAGAGAGAGAGAGTTGAGTTGCTCTCCTCTCAGGGGTGAAGGAGATACAAAAGGAATCATCTCATCAACACTGTGACGTGTGACCTAACTAAAAGCATCTGTGTTTGTGTTGTTATTCTTAACTGTGACTGTCTGGGGATAAGCAAGATAGTTTCGCAGTAGAAATTATGTAAAAACTTTCACCGTTCATTAAATAAAAAAAATACTTCTGAAGGAATTAATTCAGAGTCAACCAGAGCAGAACATACTGATACAGGACATGGAATGAATTTGGATTCAATAAGAACTACATTTGCGATAATGAGCCCTGTAATGACAGTACAGTGAATAGAGGGGTGGAGGTGTCTCAGGGGTAGAGTGGCTGGATGGTAACCGCAAGGTTGCCAGTTCGATCCCTGTGGGCTCCCCCAGAGTTAGTGTCGAAGTGTCCTTGGGCAAGACACTGAACCCCCTAATTGCTCTTGATGTGCAGGTTGGTGCCTTGCATGGTACTGTTATTTATTTGCCTTGCTCATCATCAAATAAACTATTACATTTTTCACCCAAAGACGGAGTGCCTTGGATTCTTTTCTTTTCAAGTCTGCAATTCACATTTTGACAAGCAGTACTACTTGGAGGAAGGATACCTTTGGTCTATATGGTTGTACCTGTATCACCAAAGAGCACCCATCTAAGAGCCACTAACAGAGCCCTGTATCACCAAAGAGCACCCATCTAAGAGCCACTAACAGAGCCCTGTAGCGCTTCCATTCCTCTATTTCTAAATGGTGCCTTGTACGGTTTCCGTCGCACATCGGTGTATGAATGTGTGTCTGTGAATGGGTGAATGTAATGCACAATCTATGTAAAGCGCCTTGGATAAAGGCGCTATATAAATGCACCATTTACCATTTGAAATACAGCCCAGCTCTCCTCCAGTGTCTCCTCTGTAATCGCCTATAGCTACAGTTCTCCCCGCCGTTCCAATTCCAGAAGAAAAATCTGATCAGGTGGCTGAATAAAGGAAATAAATCGGTATGTTTGAGACTATAAATCCTTTTGTCGTCCATAATAATAGCAGTGCATCTATACAGACATTCTGCATCGTACGTTTATAAATCAGACATTACGTCGCCGTTTCATAAGCATTATTCTGTACTTTTCAACAGCAGGAATAAAAGCAAAGAAGAAAAGAGGCAAATACTTTGCCAATGTTTTTGTTCTGTTTTCAAGGAACGACCCTGGGCTCATCTGCCTTCTGCTTCTATTGTATGACAACTGACAACAAGGACAGCTCGCTCCTTTGACACATTTGAACTGTGAAAATAAAAAGTGTTATCTCCAGCTATCAGTAGCTGTTTTGTGTGTCTAGCCCATTCTGAACGGGAACCCCCTTTTGGTGTTTTATAAACCATTATGTTATACTTTAGCTATTGGAAAATAGCAGATCTACAAGTTCATAGCGCGGCACCAAGTGCTGCGCGATGAACTTGTAGGTCTGCTATTTTTGAAACATCGTGAAAATGTTGTGGCGCGAATCTTTGAATATATATTATTTCCGAGCGAACGTTTTTAACTAAAATCTTTGCTTATGGGGGGGGGGGGGGGTCACTGGAACTACATATTTTCAGATGGGGGGTCGGCAGCCAATTACAATTTCTGGGGGTCCTTGACATGAAAAACGACTGACATTAGAAACATGAGGTTTTTCAGAAAACTGTCAGGATTCAGAAGACATTTTGTCAGATCTGAATGGTCTAGACTGTGTCTGTCACACTCATCAACTCCTCTCTAACCTGCTCTTTTCTCCTCTCTCCTGTCCTGCTCACACAGAAAAGATGCAATCACAATTATTATGTCAACCAAAACCAAATGATGATTATACTTTAGATCATAAACACGTTATTACAGGTCATTAACTCATTCAACACATGCCAACCGATATTACAGATTATACCAAAGGGCCAAATTAATGAAACCGTTAATGTGCTATATTTCATCCCATACTGTAGGGTTCTAAATAGCAGCTGAGCAGATACTGTACATCTGTTCATACTTCATCAAAATACTCCATTAAACTGAATAACTGACATAAATAAAAGCCTCAAAGCCTTCATAAAGTTGCTCATTAAGATGGTATAGCATGTCAATCTTATACTGTGAGGTGAGGGTCTGTTTAGAAACCAGCCTATGAAATATGAAAATAGGTGCAACACGGGCTGAATATAGAAGCTGGTGAACATATCAATTATTGCTTATTTATGTATGTTATGTTCCTGCAACCCCCCCCCCCCCCCCCCCACTCTCAACACATGAAACTGAAAGAACCACAATGGAATTAAGCTCTTGAGCTTTTCTACGGTGTGTTTTATCCTTTGAAAGCTAATGTATAAAATGTACAGTAGGTCATTACTATTTAATCCATTCTGACCTGAGATCAGATACTAAAAATGTCTTCTACATCCTGACAGTTTTCTGAAAAAGCTATGTTTCTATGTCAGTCGTTCTTCGTTTAAAAAAAAAAATAGCAGACCTACAAGCTCGTAGCGTGCCACTCGGTGGCGCGCTATGAGCTTGTAGATCTGCTATTTTTCCAATAGCTAAAGCATAACATGATGCTAACAGGGGGTTAATGTATCTCACAGTGGTGAGAATGGCTGCCTATACCGTACCTGCCAATCACATCACCGTCCCAGTATGAAGGAACACCGTAAAGGCATTGGTTCTGCAATGCATGCAGTTAATTAGTTCAAATCTCCAAAATTGTCTCTTTCCACACAGTTTTACTGCACTGCATTTAGACGTTACCAAGACATATATTTATTTATTCTTTATTTAACCAGTAAAAACCACATTGAGACTGAAGTCTCTTTTACACAGTGTGAACTGGCCAAGACAAGAGGCAAAATAAGTGACACAGCTCTGCCAGTAAGACAAAAAACAGGACAGACAAACAGTACAATGCTTATAAATACAGTACCCACTACCGCAGAAGCTCAAAGGGAGAACAGGAACACGACCAATAAGGACTAATAAATAATAACTAAGCAACGGAAAATGCTAGTAGACTAAAAAGTTGCTATACGTCAAAGCAGGAGCAGTGTATGGTAAGTGTGCCCCATGATGGCAATCCTTTTAAAGCTCACTAGGGGAATCACATCAGCCAGTTTGAGTCTAGCAGTAAAGAGATCTCCAAATCGTCTGAGACTAACAGGAAACTTTTCCCCGGCTCTCTCAACGACGTGATGACAGTGAGTTTAAAAAAAGAAATCCTCAAAAGACCTCCATTTGAATGACAGACACACTGACAGTATACAGTTCTACCTCCCCCTGTACCAAAATAAAAACAAACGTACTAATGAGACTATGAATAAAGCATCGTCTGATGGAAAATATAAATAATGCATTGTCTGGTGACTATATAACCCATTTTGGGCGGGAACCCCTTCTGGTGTTAGCATTATGTTATGCTTTAGCTTTTGGAAAATAGCAGATCTACAAGCTCATAGCGCGCCACCGAGTGGCACGCTACGAGCTTGTAGGTCTGCTATTTTTGAAAAATCGAAGAACGACTGACATAGAAACACAGCTTTTTCAGAAAACTGTCAGGATGTAAGAAGACATTTTTTTAATCTGATCTCAGGTCAGAATGGGATAAATAACGCACTCGCTAATGAACTGAAGAGAGGCTCTGCCCCGTGGGCAAAGGCTTCTGGTTATAATTAATGGAGGAACCGCGGGGTAATGAAATCAAAAGTTTATCCTGACAGTTATGAAACATGGGGGGGCAACGTTAGTGACTCGACAACACAGTCTTTCACAATCAAATGATTCAGTTACTTAGAAGATCATTATCCAACATTACTTATAGTTGACTCAGACGATCATGTCCAACATTACTTATAGTTGACTCAGACGCTCATATCCAACATTACTTATAGTTGACTCAGACGCTCATATCCAACATTACTTATAGTTGACTCAGACGCTCATATCCAACAGTACTTATAGTTGACTCAGACGCTCATATCCAACAGTACTTATAGTTGACTCAGACGCTCATATCCAACATTACTTAGGGCCGATTCATACTCCTATTCTAGAGCCGAATAGAAGTGGGTTCGGCTCTGTAGAGCCTACAATGTGACGTCATTTGGCTCTGTAGAGCCTACAATGTGACGTCATTTGGCTCTGTAGAGCCTACAATGTGACGTCATTTGGCTCTGTAGAGTCTACAATGTGACGTCATTTGGCTCTGTAGAGCCTACAATGTGACGTCATTTGGCTCTGTAGAGCCTACAATGTGACGTCATTTGGCTCTGTAGAGCCTACAATGTGACGTCATTTGAGGTTCGGGGGGGGGGGGGGTACCGTCCTAGAGTCGTCTCTTCGGTGCTACTGAAAATTTCTGACGAGCCGAAATAATTTCGGTAATACAGCGCCGAAACAGCAGTAAAATATGAATCGAGTAGGAGTATGAATCGGTCCTTAGTTGACTCAGACGCTCATATTATACAAAAGCAATCATAAAAGTTCAATAAATGCCCAGAGTTTATCTAACCTCCATGGCCACATGATCCCATCGTCACTCTAACCGATTTAGGCCTGACGTCGAAATTAAAAAACAAAAAATGTCTTCTAAATCATGAGTTTTCAGAAAAAAAACATGTTTCTTTGTCAGTCGTTCTCAAATTATTTCATGTCAAGGAGCCTCATAATTATATGTATTTGGCCGCCGACCCCCATCTGAAAATATGTTGTTTCTAGGGACCCGCCCAGAAGCAAAGATTTGAGTTTGAAATGTTTGCTCTGAAAAAATATATATTCAAAGATTTGCGCCACATTTTCATGATTCTTAAAAAAATAGCAGACCTACAAGCTCGTAGCGCGGCAGCGCCGCGCTATGAGCTTGTAGATCTGCTATTTTTCAAATAGCTAAAGCATAACATGATGCTTAAAACACCTAAAGGGGTTCCCGTTCAGAATGGGTTAAAGGAATCTAATTTCCCTGTGATGCAAGCCGACATCCAAAGGTTTCATACTGTTAATGTACGGCTGAAGCCTGACTCCAGAATCTCATTTAGAAAAATAAGTGATTAATCTGAAGATGTAAAAAGAGTCTCTCAATGTGTTTTTTACTGGTCAAATAAAGGTTAGATAAAATTAAAAAAAGAGGCGAAGACGTGACCGAATAGGACTTTAGCACTATAGTTTAATGAATATAGAATATAGTTTAATGAATATAGAATATAGTTCAATGAATCACCCTGGTGTGTGAATTCCTTCAGTCAGTTGATTCTGGGGTTCCTGTAGAAGTTATTTTAGAAATAACTCCATCAGCATTATAGTCAGATGGAGTGGATAGAAAATCAATGTTTGGCATAACGGCAAAAGTAATCTCAATCATCATCATTTTTTAACCGCGGTCGAGATCATGGATTTCGCGCCAGACTTCCCGGTCCTTCATTACCATCCCCAGTTCCTGCTTACTGATGCATGTGTCCCTATAGCGATGACATCAGGGAACCACAGTTTTCTACCTCTGGTCTGCTTTGAGGCAGGACTCCAGAGAAGAAGAAGGGAAGATATAACCTCATTGTCAGCTCTGTATAGCACTGTATATTTCCCTCGGCTCGTCCCGGGTTGTACCGTGCCAGGTCGCGCCGCGCCCTTTCGCGCAATTCTCAAATGGTTCGTGTCCGCTTGTACACATGCAGATCAGGCATTCGAATGCTAATGCTGTTTTCACCTGCCAGGTAGGGTATGCATGCAGTACTGTACTGTACTCTGCTTAGGCTACTTGTTCACAATGAAACCTAAACCACCAGCAATAAGAACACCCAGGCTGGCAACAGTGATGCTAGCCTGCCGTTGAAACCTGCCACCGACCCGTGTCTGTACTGTACTGTACTGTGTCTGTACACCGACCCACAATACAACGGAATGAACTGTATTTTTAAATCTGGGACATCTTCCTCCTCTGCCTCTCCTCCTTCCATCCTGATTCTCTCCTCCAACTACCTGTAGTCAGATACGTTTACATAATGTTACCACGCCCTCCTGGAAAATATGGAATCATCCTTTAATTGCCAATTAAATCCCGTTTTGATGCAATATGGGACGCGATTTGTTCTGTATTTTCATAAACATCGCCTGCACATTTCTCACACACACACACACACACACACACACACACACACACACACACACACACACACACACACACACACACACACACACACACACACACACACACACACATTGATATAGAATGTTATATGAATGATATATTCATGACGTGCTGATATTTTTTGTGTATTTTGATGTGCTGATAAGGAGAACACAGCTGTGGCCAATAGATGAACAAACTGTACTTTAACAGAGAGATCTTGGATAAGAAATGCATTTTAATAACCTACTTGAATAAATGATTGGGTGACTGATAACGTTGTTCAAAGCAAACTACTGATGTAAGTGTAGATCTACTGATTTTAACATCACAAGTGGCTGCTTTCATTCAAACATCAAAGCTTTTTTGATCAATAATTAAACAATAAACAGCCAGCAAACATTCCAGATAATGAACGTTCAACGGGAACACTCGACACATTATCAGGACTTGACGGACTGACTTATTTAAAAACAAATCATGCTGCTGTGAAAGATGTTCTTCGCAGATCAAAGACGTGCCCTTTTTAGCTGAAGGAATGGCGTCCTGCGATAGGGAACGGTACACAGTGTGCATCCTTGTGGACAATAAATAGGCTATGCCTCACAATGGAAGTCTTTGAAGTATAATGGAAAAATATGGAGTTATCAATTTTCATCTCAAACAACATTAGAACCCGCTTTCATAACATCGACTACATCAAAGATCAACAAAGAAGCAACCAGGCCTATTATCTGACAAATGCAATACATAGTAATTGCATTTTCTCTCCCTCTCTCCTTAACCCATTCTGACCGGGCACCCATTTTGGTGTTAAGGCCAAATGGAAGCATCGTTTAATTCACAACAAATTGTCCATTGTGATCACGAGCATCCTCATCAAACCGGCAGCATCTCATTTGATCTGCGGTATCAAATGAAATGTTCAATCAAAGCCAACCACTCACGGTCAACAAACAGTGACCTGCTACCTGTGGTTGACTTCTGATGCAACAAGAGACAAGATCAAAGCAAAGGGCATGTTTGGTGCACTTTTACGTGCATCTGGTCCCTAGCCGTGGCTAAGACATCGACTGACTGACTGAGTGAATACTTCATTATAGTCAACGATGGAAACGGCGTGATCACGAGCATCCTCATCAAACCGGCAGCATCTCATTTGATCTGCGGTATCAAATGAAATGTTCAATCAAAGCCAACCCACTCACGGTCAACAAACAGTGACCTGCTACCTGTGGTTGACTTCTGATGCAACAAGAGACAAGATCAAAGCAAAGGGCATGTTTGGTGCACTTTTACGTGCATCTGGTCCCTAGCCGTGGCTAAGACATCGACTGACTGACTGAGTGAATACTTCATTATTAGTCAACGATGGAAACGGCAAAACACCATGCCTGGATCTATTGAAGGTAGTGAGCAATTAGGAGACTTTAAAACTCCTTTTGATGCTGCACAGACGAACAAGACTAAAGGTTTATAAATATCTAGTTTGAGGGCAGTTGTACTGGCATACTGACTACTAATCAGCATGTTTTCTCCTAGTTCCACGTTCAGTTCAGGCACTAATGAAGTGTCAGTGCTGAGATAAACAAGTTTCCATGGAGAGAAGGAAACAAGACAACATTCTAGCGCACTGGTAATGGGGAGATACAGTAAACTTGTACATGAGATGTATTATCATCACCGCCAAGCTGAAAGGCCGGGAGGTGGAGGTTATGTTTTTTTACACTAAGTAGCTCATAACAATCATGTCTGCAGTGGATTCTTATGAAACAAACACTTTGATGATAGAAAGAGAATAATTCAAGCTTTCAGTACAGCTGCAGTGTTGGTGATTGACGTTGTTTAATACAATCAGACAGGACTTTTCTGTCTGGATGAATGGGCTGTCTATGGAAGTTAATTGCACCTAGGTAGCACCTTGACATTAACGTATAATGGTAAGATGGTCTTATGGAGAATAAAGCACTGGATGTCAGAACTAATAAATCTACTACACGCTGACAGTACACTGTCCTTACTTTACCTATTAACCCATCTTGACAGTTTTCTGGAAAAGCTATGTTTCTAAGTCAGTCGTTCTTCGATTTTTCAAAAATAGCAGACCTACAAGCTTGTAGCGCGTAGATCTGCTATTTTTCGATAGCTAAAGCATAGCATAATGCTAACACCAAAAGGGGTTCCCTCCCAGAATGGGTTAATACCTGTGGCCGATTCTATCAATGCCTTCTAAATCAGTTCATATTGTTTTTTTTTATTCTCGAAAATAGCAGATATATACAAGCTCGTACTGCGGCACAAAGTGACACACTGCTGTGGGCTTGTAGATCTGCTGTTTTTGCATAGCCAACGCTATAAGATATGAATTGACAGATGCTTTCCTACTTTTAATCGGTTGAGAGACCACAGACGCAATTTCAACAAGATCAAATGTCAGCCAAAACATGTCAGGCATAATGGAGTGAATCTCCAACATCCATCAAATCGACAGCGCTTCCCTCATGAGCCACTAACCCATTCTGACCTGAGATCAGATTCATACGAGGTTTCCACTGGACACACACTGGTCTGATTAACCCATTCTGACCTGAGATCAGATTCTAAAAAATGTCAGTCATTCTCTCGATTTTTCAAAAATAGCAGACCTACAAGCTCGTAGCGCGCCACTCGGTGGCGCGCTATGAGCTTGTAGATCTGCTATTTTTCAATAGCTAAAGCATAACATGATGCCAACACCAAAATTGGTTCCCGTTCAGAATGGGTTAAGACATTTTTGATTGTTTCCAGACAACAACAACAAAACAACAACAACCAAACAGCAGAGCAGCGTCTACTGTACACTCTACTGTACACTGTACATGCTGTGCAGGCGCACAGCTAGAGATTCACTGGATGATTGACAGGTCAATACTGTACATTCTTTTTTTTTTTACTTACATTTTTTATCCCACGATTTTGTAACCCAGTTTTTCTTTTCACCCAGTGCCAATTATCTAATGTAATCCTG